>NC_067165.1:27332300-27632300 GCF_903995435.1 Acomys russatus
ACTGAGAGGCAGGGTCTCTCACTGAAGCAGAAGCTGACATTTTGCCTAGTTGGTTAGCCAGATGGCTCCTGGAAACTCTGTCTGCAGGCCCTCACCCCGAGTGGTGGGGTGACCCCTCCATTCCTGGCTTTTTTTTTTTTTTCTTTTGGTTTTTCGAGACAGGGTTTCTCTGTGTAGCCTTGGCTATCCTGGACTCACTTTGTAGACCAGGCTGGCCTCGAACTCACAGCGATCCGCCTGCCTCTGCCTCCCGAGTGCTGGGATCCACCACGCCTGGCCATTCCTGAATTTTTACTTGGGTGCTGGGGGTTCAAATTCAGGGCCTCATGTTTACTGAGTCACCTCCCAAGCCCTCGGACCTGTCTCTGACCTTCTCTTGTAGGAAGAATTCAGTCACTCAGCCAGGTAAAAGCAGCCACTCGCCATGGCGCCTTCCACTGGAGAAGCCGGGCTGGGATTGGAGTCAAAGATTTCTGACTCAAGGTTCCCGTCTGGAAGCTTCTGCCACCCTTAGAATTAAGTCCCTCTGCCCTAAGGCCGGAGGTGGCGGTGGGGATGGGGGTAGGAGGCTCTTGGGACTCCCTGGCAGGCAGGAGGCTCCTTTGACTGACAACCCTGGCGCTGTTCTTGGGTCTTATTTAGAACACTCCGTCCCAGCTGTGCTAGGAGATTGCCAGCTCAGCTAGCGCCAACTCAGGCAAGGAGTCTCACAGCTCTGGGCCTTCATTTCCTTATCTGTAAAGTGGGGACAGCAGCTGGGGAGGGCGTGGAAAGACTCAGAGTGGGCAGAGGCACCCCATTCCTCTCTAGAGCACCCCGCGCACCTCCAGGAACGCAGCCTGTGGCCCCTGCTTTCCCGTCCTGTGTTCTCAGGGGCATCTCTGGCTGGAAGGAACCTGAGAGCCACAGGGAGATGCAGCTGCTACTTGGCCTTGCGACTTACCTGCCCACTCACGGCATCACCAGCCACGCGCGGGTCCACTCCTCCATGCTCTCCCTCCTACAGTCCATGAGAGGCCCACACTCCAGCCGCTCAGGCACCAGCCTCCCCTTTGCCTGTCCTCTAGCTCCGGGTAGCTTCTGTTTCCAGCCATCCTGCGTCCTTCCTTCTCCAAGCCTGAGGTTCCTCCTGCCTTATCACCCTCGCCAGAGCTTACTCTGTACAATTGCTTCCCCCATGGCAAATTCTGTCTTTTCCTTTCAAAGCCACAAATGCCTCTGATTGGAAATATTAAGAACAGGAGAAATTGGAGAGATGACTCTGTGGTTAAGGAGTTTTATTACTATCTGTGACTCTAACGCTCCTCCAGCACCTGCCCTCACACACACACACACATACACATAATTTAAAAAATGAAAAATTAAATTACATGAAAAAAATCTTTTTTATAAACCGGGCGTGGTGGCGCATGCCTTTAATCCTAGCACTTGGGAGGCAGAGGCAGGCGGATCGCTGTGAGTTCCAGGCCAGCCTGGTCTACAAAGTGAGTCCAGGACAGCCAAGGACAGCCAAGGCCACACAGAGAAACCCTGTCTCAAAAAAAAATTTTTTTTTTAATCTTTTTTGTTTGTTTTCAGACAGACTCTATGTAGCCCTGGCGGGCCTGGAGCACACTATGTAGAACAGTCTGGCCTCAAATTCACAGAGATCTGCCTGCCTCTGCCTCCTGAATGTTGGGATTAAAGACGTGAACCATCATGCAGAGTCCAAATTTTTTTTAATTAAAAAAAAATTTTATTTATTATGAACCAAGCGTGGTGGCGCACACCTTTAATCCCACCACTCAAGAGGCAGAGGCAGGTGGATCACTGTAAGTTCAAGGCCAGCCTGGTCTACACAGCAAGTCCAGGACAGCCAAGGCTACACAGAGAAACCCTGTCTCAAAAAACAAAAGCAAAACCAAAAAATTTATTTATTATGTACAGTGTTCTATTGTATGTACACCTGCACACTAGAAGAGGGCATCAGATCACACTACAGATGGTTGTGAGCCACCATGTGGTTGCTGGGAATTGAACTCAGGACCTCTGGAAGAGCAGTCAGTGCCCTCAACCTCTGAGCCATCTCTCCAGCCCTTTTTTTTTTTTTTAATCTTTTTTTTTTTTTTTCGAGACAGGGTCTCTCTGTGTAGCCTTGGCCATCCTGGACTCACTTTGTAGACCAGGCTGGCCTTGAACTCACAGCGATCCGCCTGCCTCTGCCTCCCGAGTGCTGGGATTAAAGGCGTGCGCCACCAAACCCGGCTTTTTTTTTTTTTTAATCTTAAAGAGGAAAAAAAAGTTGGAGTCAGGCTCCTTCCCCTACTTCCAAGCTACCATGATAGTACATAAGAAAGTCCCACTAAGCTGGGCATGGTGGTGCACACCTTTAATCCCAGCACTCTGGAGGCAGAGGCAGGGGAGGCCAGCCTAGTCTACAATGTGAGTCCAGGACAGCTAACGCTACACAGAGAAACCCTGTCTCAAAAAAAAAAAAAAAAAAAAAAAGGCTCCATAGGTGCATAGCGTATAGTACATTTGAATACTTGATCTTCCATTGGAACTGTTTGGGAAGGATTAGGAGACGTGGTCTTGTTGGAGGAAGTAGTATGTCACTGGGGGGTGGGCTTTGAGGTTTTAAGACCCAAAATCCTGCTCTCTGTCTATCTCTCTCTTTTGTTTTTGTTTTTGTTTTTGTATTTTCAAGACGGGCTTTCTATGTGTGGCCTTTGCTGTGCTGGACTAACTTTTTTTATTTTAGTTTTCGAGACAGGGTTTCTCTGTGTAGTCTTGGCTGTCCTGGACTCGCTTTGTAGACCAGGCTGCTGGACTCACTTTGTAGACCAGGCTGGCCTCAAACTCCCAGCAATCCACCTGCCTCTGCCTCCTGAGTGCTGGGGTTAAAGGCGTGCGCCACCACGCCCATCTTGCTCTCTGTCTCTTACCACAGAATCAGTGGTGAGCGCCCAGCTGTGTCTCCAGCACCATGCCTGTGTGCCTGCTGCCGTGCTCCCTGCCGTGATGGTCATGGGCTCCAGCCGTCTGGAGCCATGAACCCCCAAGTCAAATGCTCTCTTTTATAACTTGCCTCTGGTCATGGTGTCTGTCACAGCAATTGAAAAGTAAGAGTAAGAGTGACAACCGTTCCTTCCCTTGGCCCCTCCCTGAATATAACTGCAGTTAGCAGCGTATTTCCCACCCCATCTCTGGGGATTTAAAACCTGTGTACACACATTTAGCATTTTTATAGCACACAGTGGATTCCGTGCGGTTCCGTGAGTCACCACTCTCTCACAGATCAGATGCATCCTGTGACTTTGTCCAGATGGTCATAATTTATTTGCCTGGATCCCATCGATGGCTGTGGGGTTTGTTTCCATATTGACTCATAAGTAGCCACGCGCAGGCCTGTGTGCAGAGCCTGGCACCGCAGCAGGAAGGCTTGGGTGAGACATATCCCCAGAGGTGGGACTGTAAGGTCCCAGGGCACCCCACTCAGGAATCCCTTCATCCCATAGGAGCTCAGCCCCTGAGTCCCCTGACAGCACACCGCACCGCAGCCGCCCCCACCGCCCCCTCACATAGGACAGGCCCCCTCCAGGTGGGTTGCTGCATGGGTGATCTCATTCCCTTCCTCTCTCCCATCACTTGGTGCTCCCTTCTTCAGCTCAGCCCTTACCTCTCACAGCTGGACCAGGCCCACTGCCTCTAGGCACCCTGGACTACCCACTGGATTTGCCTATGCTAACAGCAGCTGTTTCCAAGGCTCCAAGGGATTCAAAATGGAACAAGCAGTCACTTCCCTAAGGGTGCCTCTTTGTCTGGGTGAGATGGGGTTTGTTGCACAGGGATTGGCTGATAGTTTTGTGGCCCTGGGCATGGAAGTGTGGTACAGCCAAATCATAGCTCATCTCTGAGCTTTGTGCTTTTTTTTTGGTTGGTCGGTTGGTTTTGTTTTTGTTTTCCGAGACAGGGTTTCTCTGTGTAGCCTTAGCTGTACTAGACTTACTTTGTAGACCAGGCTGGCCTCGAACTCACAGAGATCCATCTGCCTCTGCCTCCCAAGTGCTGGGATTACAGGTGTGCAGCACCACGCCCAGCTCTGAGCTTTGTGCTTTTGAGACAGGATTTCGCTATATAGCCAGGGCTAGCCTTGGCCTAGAACTCACTTGGTAAACCAAGTTGGCCTCAAATTCACAGAGATCTGCCTGCCTCTGCCTCACCAGTGCTGGGATGAGGCACGCTGGCTTATGCCACCGTGCTTGACACGAGCCTCTCTTTCTTTCTTGTGTGTGTGTGTGTGTGTGTGTGTGTGTGTGTGTGTGCGCACGTGCGCGCGCGTCTGCAAATGCTGGGATTAAACCCAAGGAGTCATGAATGCCAAGCTTGCGCTCTGTAGTGAAGTTGCACCCCCTATCCACGCAGCCGGTGTTTATCAGGTGCCCACTTCATAGCTGAGCCAATGATAAGGGGCAGGAGAGGCTGAGGAGACGAATAAGTCAGTGAAATGTGCGAACATAAAGTCCTGAGTTTGGGCCCTCTGCCCCCACAAAAAAGACAAGTGTGTATGCAAGGACCAAACTGATGCTGTGTTCTGTATGTTCTGTAGCTAATGCCACGGTCTCTATAGTCTGTGAGCACTTACCCTCTAGATGACCCTGACTTCTCCCTCCACTCCGGGAGTGACCATGTACTGCTGTAAACTGCAGCTGCCAGCAGTCTCCAGAAACTCCACCGGAACTGATTAGATATAATCAGCTCCCAATGTTTCTCTGAGATAAAAATCTTCCCCTTGAGATCTGGCTTCCACCCAACCTGCCTAAAGGTTGCCATCCCTGTGACCCACAACCCCTGCCCCCTTTACGGTTTTTTCCCCTTTATAAGCCCATTGCCCTGGAAGCTCTGCGCCACTCTCCTATCCAGTTACATCCGGAAGGATTGTGGTCTGAGCTTGAGCCCATAATACAGGACCCTGTGTATGTTGGATCGGTATTGAGTCCTGGTGGTCCTTTCTGGGGGTCTTGCAATCTGGATGACCTGGGTACTACACGTACCCCTTTAATCCCAGCACTGAGGAGGCACATTTCTGTGAGTTTAAGGCCATTCTGATCTACATAGTGAGTTCTAGGTCAATCGGGGATACATAATAGAGACCCTGTCTTAAAATAAGTTAATAAATAAAATAAAAATTTTGGGCCGGGCATGGTGGCACACGCCTTTAATCCCAGCACTTGGGAGACAGAGGCAGG
This sequence comes from Acomys russatus, assembly GCF_903995435.1. NCBI lineage: Eukaryota > Metazoa > Chordata > Mammalia > Rodentia > Muridae > Acomys > Acomys russatus. The sequence goes on from NC_067165.1 coordinate 27,337,529, forward strand.
CGGATCACTGTGAGTTCGAGGCCAGCCTGATCTACAAAGTGAGTCTAGGGCAGCTAAGGCTACACAGAGAAACCCTGTCTTGAAAAACCAAAAAACAAACAAAAAAAATTTATTTTTTTGAGACAGGGTTTCTCTATGTAGCCTTAGCTGTCCTGGAACTCACTCTGAAGACCAGGCTGGCCTGGAACTCACAGAGATCCACCTGCCACTGCCTCCCTGAGTGCTGGGATTATAGGCATGCGCCGCCACTACCCAAAATAAAATATTTTTTAAGTAATGCAGAAAGTGATGCAGGAATGAACAGCTCCCCCACCAACACACATGACTGAGAGTGACATATGAATGCAACAGGGTACTCATAAATGCTGGCAGTGGCCACTATTAATAGTGTTGACAAGGACCAAGTGGTAGAGATAGCAATAGACTGGACCTTCACGGAGAGGCAGAGCTATAGAGGTAGAGACTAAAGGAGAAAATTTCACCCAGAAAGTGTAGAATGAGCTCAGCAACTGAGGGAAAGTCCGTAGGAAGGAGTGAGGAGCGCTGGAGAGCCGGCCAGACACTGAGTCCCAGATGTCAGAAGATGGCCATGCAGGGCGACACCAGTTCTTTGGGGCCTGAGGGAGGAAATGCCCCAAACCATGCTGGCTCCAGTCTAGGTGGGGTGTCCCTTGGGGGGCGGGGTAACGATAGGGAGACGTCTTGCTTCAAGTTACCCCCTCCACAGCCTGGTCCTGTATGAGGGCACCCTCTCTCTAGTGGCCCCAACGAGACAGACCTACTATGAGCTTTACTGTTCTTGCAGCTCCTATTTGAAGGGCCACCTGGCTGAGGATGCAGGGTCACCCCAGCTAACCAGGTAGGCTCTCACAGCACTCTCTCATCAACCCCCTCCTCAGTCTCCCCTCAGCCCTAGGAGAAGGGCAAGAGTTTGATGATCTGGCCTTTCCATGCAAATATATGTAAACGGATGTAAATACCATCGCAGGAGGCCATGACATCTGGAATCAGAGAGTGAAGGAGTCACAAAGGAGTCCGGAGGAGACATGTTCACTCTCTGCCCACTGGCCCTGTGTCTCTATGCAGAACCCAGGGAACTGGAAGCCAAGGAAAGCTGTCGTCCCTGCCCAGTTGTCTGGGAGCCCCAAGAAGTCCTGGGGAAAAAGGGATCCCCAGGTTTCCAAGGTAAGGGACGCTAGGGATCCAGTGGGGAGGCCCCTTGGGGCTACCTGTGGAGGGTCGATGTGGCGATTTGAATGAGAACAGTCCTCATAGGCTCATATATTTAAATGCTTAGTCCTTGGGGAGTGGCACTGTTTGAGAGGTGTGCCTTGACAGAGGAAGTGTGACACTGGGGGTGGGCTCTGAAGTTTCAAAAGCCCATGACAAGCTCAGTCTCTGTGTCTGTGTCTGTCTCTCTGTCTCTGTCTCTCTGTCTGTCTGTCTGTCTGTCTGTCTGTCTGTCTGTCTCTCTCTCTCTCTCTCTCTCTCTGTGTGTGTGTGTGCTGTCTCTGTCTCTCTGTCTGTCTGTCTGTCTGTCTCTCTCTCTCTCTCTCTCTCTGTGTTTCTGTCTTCGGATCAGGATGTAGCTCCAGCAACATGCCTGCCTGCCTGCCGGCTGCCACACTCTCCACTATGGTGATAATGGACTAAACCTCTGAAATTGTAAACAAGCCCCTAGTTAAGTGCTTTCTCTGTAAGAGTTGCCTTGATGGCACCTGGTGCTGCTGCACTTCTTTAATCCCAGCACTAGGGAAGCAGAGGCAGGTGGGTCTCTAAGTTCAAAGCCAGTCTGATCTACGGAGTAAGTCCAGGACAGACAGGACTACAGAGAAACCCTGTCTCAAAAAACCAAAACAACAACAAAAACCCAAAGCAAAACAAAACAAGAACAAGAGAAGAGGAGGAGGAGGAGGAAGAAGAGGAGGAGAGGAAGGGAGGAGGAATACCAGCCATGGCCATGGTGTCTCCTCACAGCAACTGAATTCTTACTAAGACACTGGAGTGCAGCAGTTGCTGCTGAACAGCCACAACAGAGAAGTGGGCACCTCCTCTGTGCCACGCTCCAAATGGGTGTGTGCCCAGTATCTTGGGATGTGCCAGGTAGGTTGCACCATCCATGTTTTACTGCAGAGGACATTGACTCTCAGAAAGGACCCATTGCTTGTCCCCAATTACAGAGCCTGAAAAGGGCCAGACATCAGCAAACCTGCTCCTGTGCCAAGCGGGTGAGGAGGCCTCCACAGGAGGAAGGGCCTTAGAATCGGGCTGTGCTGGGGTGCTGGAAAGGCTCCAGGGGTGGTGAAGCCTCTCCTCGGGGGCTCTTCATAGCACCCCTCTTCCGTAGCTCCCAGGATCTGAGTGATAGGCTGCTGGGTCCCATGCTTGTTCCAGAATCTGGGTGGAGGAGTTTGGGAAACAGTTTGGGGCCTTTCCCAATCATTTTCCACTCCGCATAGCTGCCAGCAACTGCGAGTCGGCTGTGTAGCTGCAACACTGCCTTGGATGGTTGGGACCGTTTGTGTCTATTGGAGTCCCGAACACTTCAGTGTGTGGCTGGCTGGCTGGCTGGGGAGTAAGAGAAAACTGAAACAGGCAAAGCTCAGGGGTCATTTCTCTCCCTGTTCCCTAGGGGGAGCCAAAGTCCACTGAAGCTAGGCGCACCTTACTAGCCCTCACTGACAGGTGCTTGCCCACCAGCTCCTGAAGGGCCTGAAGAAGTCTGAGGCTTCGCTGAGACGGTGGGTGTCATTTGGAAGGACCCAAAAGTCTCCGTGGATGTTGAGGTGCAGGAGCACGTTACCGACTTTACAGGTGGAAACAAAGACAAACTCAGGGAGGAGGGACAGGGGAACGGTTGGGGAGTCATGAAAGTAGGTGGACGGTGTTGGTGGGGAGTGTTTAGCAGCAAACTAATGTGCACCCAGGCCCTCTGCAAAAAGACCAGTTCATCACTGGGCATGATTGGCGCATGCCTTTAATCCCAGCACTTGGGAGGCAGAAGCAGGTGGATCGCTGTGAGTTCGAGGCCAGCCTGGTCTACAAGTGAGTCCAGGACAGCCAAGGCTACACAGAGAGACCCTGTCTCAAAAAAACAAAACAAGACAAAACCCAAAAAAACAAAAATCCAGTTCATGGAGGACGCAGCATTCCTGATATAGAGGGCAATGGGGGAGCCATGGGAGAATTTTAGGCAGAAAAGTCAGATGTGGCAGGTGGCATGTAATCCTACTTGGGAGGCCGAGGCAGGAGTATCTGGGATTAGAGGCCCAGAGTGGGCATAGTGAGGCCCTGGCCCAATAACAGGCTGCATGGGGCTGGAGAAATGACCCTGTGGTTAAAAGCAAGCGCTGACTGTGCAGGGACCCTGTACTCCAGCTCCAAGGGATCTGACACACTCTTCTAGACTCCTTGGGCACTTATATGCCCGTGCACCATACACACTCTCTTCCATAAACACCTGCACTCACATGTACACACACACACACACACACACACACACACACACACACACTTTACTCTCTCCCTTATACATATAATTTTTTTTTAATATAAAGAACAAGCCAAGGGGCTGGAGAGATGGCTCAGTGGCTAAGAGCACTTCCTGTTCTTCCAAAGACACCCAGTTTCAATTCCTAGCACCCATATGGCAGCTCACAACTGCTTGTAACTCCAGTTCCAAGGGATCTGACATACTCACACCAATGCACATAAGATAAATTACTTAAAAAACAAACCAAAAGCCGAGCGGTGGTGGCGCACACCTTTAATCCCAGCACTTGGGAGGTAGAGGCAGACAGATTGCTGTGAGTTTGAGGCCAGCCTGGTCTACAAAGCAAGTCCAGGATAGTCAAGGCTACACAGAGAAACCCTGTCTCAAAAAACCAAAAATAAATAAATAAATAAAAATACGTAACAAACCAAAAAGCAGGGCGTGGGGGTGTGTGCCTTTAATTCCAGGACTCAGGAGGCAAAGGCAGGTGGCTCGGCTTACTGTGAATTCAAGGCCAGCCTGGTCCACAAAGCGAGTCCAGGACAGCCAAGGCTACACAGAAAAACCCTGTTTCGAAAAACCAAACCAAACCAAACCAACCAACCAACAAAACAAACAAACCAAAAACAGGCTGCACCATAGAAAGTACACTCAAGTAAGGGGCAAGGCAGAAGGCAGAGACATATAAGCAGAAGACCATGGAAAGACACATCAATGCAATTGGATATATATTGTCTGAGAGATAATGGGAGAGCAGCAATCTCTCTCTCTCTCTCTCTCTCTCTCTCTCTCTCTCTCTCTCTCTCTCTCTCTCTCTCTCCCCCTCCTTCCCCCCCCCCCCAAGGTTTCTTTATGTAGCAGTGGAACTGTCTCTATAGACCAGACTGGCCTCAGACTCCCAGAGATCCCTTGTCTCCTGGGTGCTGGATTAAAGGGTGTGCTGCCACCACTGGGCTGGCTGAATGGTACTTAAGAGGGAAACTCCAAGGCTGGAGGGCTACTTGGCGACAGGAAGAGGCCAGGAATCCAGTGTGTAGGCCTCTGGGAACAGCATCTATGCTTTAAATATCTCAGTTCTTATCATGCAAATTAAACAGGTTATTTTGCCTGACTTCCTGCAGGACTGGCCATCTCCCAGCGATGGGATGGGGACAGTGTTTTTATGGTTTCACTATTCCCAGGAGCTTACAAGGTTTTGTCATGGGGTGAGCGTCGGCAATGGTTAATGAAGGAATTGAGTTGCTTGGTATACACATCCAGGCTAAGCTTACTCAGAGGAATCACATTTGAGCCATAAACCCTTAATCCAAATAGAAAGGAAGAGTCCATCCCTCCCTCAAGTCCACCGAGCCCCAACTGCACTTCCCCTGCCTTCTGCCCCAGGCCAGTTTGGAACAGTGGCAGATGCCTAGGTATCTGCCCCGCCCCCCCCCCCCCTTCTCCCCGCCCCCCCGCGGCTCCAGAGGCTTTCCATGGGTCTGTGGATTTCTTCCATTCTTGGCTGCTACAAAGCAGGTTTCGGGAAACAGAAGTCTGAATTCGGGTTGGGGAATGAGAATTTGCACTAACTTACCCTAGTGGGGTCAGTTTCCAGCATGAAGGCTGGGACAGCCCAAATCCCTACCATCCTAGCCTCTTCTTCCTCCCAGGTACGCAGGAAGTGCAGGCAGACCTGGAAGACTTACTTCACTGGCAACTTTGTTGACTACCTACCTTCCACCTCCAAAGGACAAGGACCACACTACCAGTGGCTGCTGGGTTAAGTTCTTAAAGAGCACTGCGGGTGAGTGGCCTACAGGGGGCGCCCTGGGGCAGGGAATCAGAGAGGCAGGCTGTTTCTTAACATTGTCCCAGTGTTCATGAATAAGCTTAGGTGGCTTCTTCTCTTCCTCGGGCCTCAGTTTCCTCATCTGAGAAATGGCCATCTTGAAACAGGGTGGTGCCAGAGGTAAAGTATTAGGCTGAGGGGAGGGACAGCTCCCGAGCGCAGACGGCATTTCCTGTGGGACTCTGGGAAAGTCCTTTCGCAGCCACAGCCTGAGTTTCTCCTTGTGTGGACACAGTGTAGGGTAGGGCTGGCCGCTGCAGCCTTGTGCACCCACACTCTCTGCTCAGGAGAGGAACCTGAGACACTTCTTTCAGAGAAGCAGTGAGCGCCAGGAGATAGCTGAAAGGAGGAAGTGGTTGCAAGGAGGTGCCGCTGGGGAGCCCCCTTTCCTGCCCAGGCCCAAGAGGTTCCTCTCAGCCCTCCCTGGCTGCTAACTGGGCTGAGCTCAGGCAAAGGGCCTGAAGAGCAGCTGGGAACCCTGGAGGGGATAAGACTTGGGGCAAAGTGATGCTAGCTTGGAACAAGAGCACCCTGGAGCTTTGAGTCCCACTTCCTCTGTGACTAGCCAAATGGTAACAGGCAAACAAAGCAACAAAAACTGGCTCTGTGGTGCTGGTTGGGGGTGTCATGGCGTCTGATAACATCTGCCTTGTCACTGATTGGAGGGTGCCAGGCATGCTGTAGGGGCGCCAAGTTGCCTTCCACTCCTCTCTGCAAGTGATGTAGACCACTAAGTTGGGGTAACTGTGCAGTCAGTGACTGTCCCTGGTGCCTGCTGGTACAGGACCCTGCTACAGAGCCAGTGTCAAGGGGGCACTACGCTGCATCTGAGGCCACTGCCCACAAGTATGGCATCGACAGGGCCTCAGGCAAAGGCGTGGGTCACCTCTGCTTCGGGATTACACACCGGGTTTAGCTAGAGCACTCCGATTGTCAGTACCCTTATCGCTCTGTACAGCCTCCTTCCCTAAGCCACCTCATTGCCAATGGCCTGCCTCTGCTTCCTGATCCACTTTGTAACCCTTTCCTGGCTTTCAGGACCTTTTCTTTCTTTTTTTCTTCCCCATCCTCACCCCGCCCCCGCCCTCCCTGAGACAGGGTTTTTCTGTGTAGCCTTGGCTGTCCTGGGCTCACTTTGTAGACCAGGCTGGCCTTGAACTCACAGAAATCCGCCTGCTGGGATTACAGGTGTGCGCCACCATGCCCGGCTTGTCAGGACTTTTTCTTACTAGGGAGAAAAACCTATAGAAAACAAAGCAAGGACACTAGCTTCAGCTCTATTTAAGGAAGAGCTTCAGGAAATGGAGGGGTTAGGAGTAAGATTGGAGATTCAGCCACCCACTGAGAAGCCCCTGGGCCCTTAATCCCCTGCACGTGGGTGGGTCTGTGGACAGCTTTCTCATCCTTTGGTTGGTTGTTTTTTTTTTTTGTTTGTTTGTTTCATGTTTTGGTTTTTCTTTTTGATTTTTGGTTTTTTTTTTTTTTTTTTTTTTTTTTTTGAGATAGGGTTTCTCTGTGCAGCCTTGGCTGTCTTAGAACTCTTTTTGTAGACCATGCTGGCCTCGGACTCACAGAGATCCTCCTGCCTCTGCCTCTGGAGTGCTGAGATTAAAGGTGTGTGTTAGCACACCCAGCTAGTTTTTGTTTTTCCACATAAGGTTTCTCCTGTGTAGCCCTGGCTGTCCTGGAACTTACTCTATAGACCAGGCTGGCCTCTGCTTGAATTAAAGAGGTGCGCCACCACTACCCTGGTCCTATTTGTTTCTTGTGAAGTGTGCTTTCCACTCTAACCTCTGGGATAAATTTGCCCTCTCTCATGCTGCTTGGTTCAAACCAAGATAGGTATATTTTTCTTCCATGAGGCAACAGGGCTGTGAATCAGAGGCCACCTACCATTTGTTAAATGCCTACTTATCCAAAGCCCCAACATATTCTTTTAAAAATGCTTTTAGGTTTATTTATTTTTATATAAGTACATGACTGTTTTGCCTGCACGTATGTATGTGTCTGGTGCCTATGCAGGTCAGGAGAGGTGCATAGAATCCCCTGGAACTACAGTTATAGATGGTTGTGAGCCAGGGTCCTCTGAAAGAGCAACAAATGCTCCTAACAGCTGTGCTGTCTCTCTAGCCCCACCATAAACAACAGTGGCAGAAACCTGGTTCTAACTTCGAATGCCCTGTTCCCAAGGCCGGCGTCAATTAAGGTTTACACCAACTCCTTGCCTTAGTCACTAATTCATACCAGGAAGTTAAAGGTTCTTGGTGAATTTGAAGCTGGGATGCACTTGTAACTCAAAAAGCTGGGGCTTTTGGAGTCCTTTCAAAGAAGAGATAGGAAGTTTTCAGTGGAAGCGTTTCTCAGTCCCATGGCCAACTTTTGGGTGGATGGCTAAGGTTAGCAGGGCTTCACAGCAAGTGGAGACAATGGGAAAAGCAGCCAGCTCATCAACGGTCAGATGCCAACCGCCTACCAGCGTGAACATTACTTGTGGTGACACATACTACTCAGAATGTTTTGCACCCCCTGGTGTCCTGAGATCTATTCATTCACCAGATCCTTGCAGGGCGGGGTCTTCCTAGTCCTTAGCCCTGTCCTGGGCACACATCCTACGAGCGCTGCAATGAGCAGTCTCCTGTGTTTGGCCCACATAGGGGCACAGGCTGTTCCGGAAGTGGACAGTGTCAGAGGTTCTAGCTGGAGAGGAGGGAGCGAGAGCCGCTGGGGAGCCTCATTGCCCCAGGGCCGAGGGTGGAGCTTTCCCAGTCGGGAAAGGGCTGGGCTCAGCCTACAAGTGAGGGCAGGGCAGAGTGACTGCCAGCGCTCCCTTGAGAAGTCTGGGTGTCACACGTCGCCTGTTTAATTCCCAGGATCCTTCTGTGACCTGTGAGCGGAGGATTACTGGGTACCCCAGATTCCCAGAACCCAGTCCTGGATTGCAGATCTGTAAGGACCGTGAAAGTTTGAGCAAAGATTTCTCTCTGGACTTCAGAGTTCCGGAACAGGACGTCCAGCCCATCTCCGGATCCCGGCTGGGTCCACATCCCCAGCCTCGTGCCCTGTCCCGGGTCCCCCGCGCCAGGAGCCCCGCGCCGGAGCGCCCCCGTATGGCGGGGCCGTGTCCCGGGGCCGGGGTTCTAGAACGCGCGGGCAGCTGCTGGCAGGACCCGCTGGCCGAGGCGCTGAGCCGGGGCCGCTCGTCCTCAGCGGTCGCGGGTCGGGGATGCGCGCGGAGCCGGCCGCTCAGTGTGGTCTACGTGCTGACCCGGGAGCCCGGGCCCGAGGTGGAGCCCGGGGTGGGAGCCGAGGCAGAGCCGCTGCCGCTGCGATGCCTGCGCGAGGCCTGCGCCCAGTTCCAGGGCACGCGGCCACCCCCGCAGCTGCGCAGCCTGCCCTTCGCGACTCTGGCGCTAGGCGACACGGCGGCGCTCGACTCCTTCTACAACGCGGGTGAGCGCCTCGGGGCGGGGCTCGAGCCTGGGCGGGGCGGGGGCGGGGCTCGGCGACCCCTTTCTGGGGTGGGCGTGGGGACCAGGTCTACCGGGTTTACGGTAAATTAAAGCAGGACTTGAGACTAGGTTGTGACAACAGGGGATTTGGCGCGGGGAGAGGGAAACCAGGCCGGGTTCTTGAGCGGGAGCGTGGTGCCTAGCAGGTGGGGCGTGCTAGCGAACTCTAAGGGGCGGGGCCGAGGGAGGGGCAGAGCTGGGCTTCTCCGTGTGGGCGGGAGAACGCGTTTTCAGGATGACCTCACGTTGGATTCTTGAGGGTGAGTCCTAACACGGAAGCTCGCTCTAGGGCAAGGGGTTGGGGTTGATGAGTCCCAGCATTACTACATCCAAGGTAGGGCTAAAAAGGCGGGAAAAGAAGTGCTGAGACAACCCATCTGCACTGGATTATAGGAGAGAGGGATTGTCTTTGGAGACTAGGAGTCAAAAGAGATTGGGGAGGGAAGGGGTGGGTCTGGAGGAGGGGCAGGGCGTCCGGGACTAGGTCAGAAGATGGCTAGTCCTCTCTTTCCCGCCCACCCGGATGCTCCACTCTGATCCCTTATTTATTCATCCCAGAGTCAGGGAACCGTGTATCCTGGACATCTGCTAAATTGCAGCTTAAAAACGAAGGCTGACCCGATCAGAACACAGATACACTCATGGGCTCATCCGTGTTGACTCACACAGCCCCTCCCCTGCAGACATAGCCACTTAAAGATGACTGGGTAGAATAAGCTACACAAACAACACATAAAAGCACGACATTGCCTTCACACACTGATGTCGCAAGATCAAACCCCCGCCCCCCCAGACCCCGGCTTTAAGGCTGGAGAGATGGTTCTGTGGTTAAGAGTGCTTGGTGCTCTTCCAGAGGACCTGAGGCCGACAGCACTCACATAAGGTGGCTCACAACCGCCTGTGACGTCATCTTCAGAGGATCCGATGCCCTCTTCTATTACACTCATAAACATATAAGTAAAATAAACAAGAGAGAGGCCAGGTTGGGGGGGGGCAGAGTGTGAGACTTCTGTTTGCAAAGTTTCTGTCTTCTACATAACCTGGAAAAAAAATATATATACATACATTCATATAATATATTATATGCATATCTTTCCTGGGTTTCCAGGCTCTCAGTGGGATGAGGGTCCCTGGGCATCTTCTGTAACACCAAGCCCTAGGAAGCTCTCTAGAGTAGAACAAACCCGGCAGGAGGTGCACACCAGTCAGCTGAAGTGGCATGCATCCCCAGGCTCCTTCCCCAGTGAGCTTCGGCGCTCAGGCCTACCCCTCTGCGCCCACAGATGTCGTGGTGCTGGAGGTGAGCAACTCTCTGGCACAACCCTCCTTATTCTACCACCTCGGCGTGCGTGAGAGCTTCAGCATGACCAACAACGTGCTGCTCTGTTCCCAGGCAGAGCTCCCTGACCTGCAGGCTCTGCGTGTAAGTGGCCAGGTGGCGGCTGGTGGGGACACGGGCAGGGTTTTAGGGGTAGGGTGGGGCGGGGTGCAGCCTTTCCAGAATGACAGTATCTGACTGTCTGCCTCCTGCAGGACGATGTTTTCCAGAAGAACTCGGTGAGCAGAAGCTACCCCTCTCTCTCTCCAACGTTATAATCTCTGACTCCCACACTAATCTTCCCAGCCTCCTCCGTTATCTCTGACACCACCGTGACCCTCTGTTCCGTGTAGCCTCCTCCTGTAGCGCATCCCTTCTGTTATTCCTGCCTTCACTGGGACTAGTCTCTGACCACTCTCAAACCCTGTGCTGACCTGAGACGTCCATGAGACCTCCACTAATTGCTGCCTTCTTTCCACCAGGACTGCGTTGGCAGCTATACCCTGATCCCTTATGTGGTGACAGCCACTGGCCGGGTACTATGTGGCGATGCGGGCCTCCTGAGGGGCATAGCCGATGGGCTAGTACAGGCTGGGGCGGGCACTGAGGCCCTCCTTACTCCCCTGGTGGGCCGGCTTGCCCGGCTGTTGGAGGCCACACCCACAGACTCTTGGTAATGGGGCTCCCAGGGAGGGGGCACCAGGAAGAGGCTGATGAAGGTAAAATATGCTGGGGGCTAAGGGGCAGACTCATCTCTCTCTCTCTCTCTCTCTCTCTCTCTCTCTCTCTCTCTCCCCTTCCCTGGCCTTGGGCATCAGTGGCTACTTCCGGGAGACCATTCGCCAGGATATCCGGCAGGCTCGGGAGCGGTTTAGCGGGCAGCAGCTGAGGCAGGAGCTGGCTCGCCTCCAGCGGAGGCTGGACAGTGTAGAGCTGTTGAGCCCTGATATTGTCATGAATCTGCTGCTGTCGTACCGCGATGTACAGGTGTGCGGGGTTCAGAGGCCACGGGATAGAGTATCTAACTCCAGCACTCAAGTGGTACAGTTGGGAAGAGTGGGAGTCTGGGGTCATCCTGTTTACAAGTAAACTTGAGGCCAGCCAGGCTTCAAGGGAGGGAGGGATGGAGAGAGAGAGACTATTGTGCGACAGGCATTTGTTGCCAGACAAATACAATGAGCCTTGCTGATGGCTTTAAGTAGATTGCCTAAGCTCTCTGAGCCACCATTTCCTTATTTGTTTTATTATTATTTTTTTCAACATGATCTCACTGTGTATCCCTAGCTAGGCTGGAACTCAATATGTAGACCAGGCTGGCCTACATATCCACCTGCCACTGTCTCCTGGGTGCTGGCCTAAAGGCATGTGCCACTACACCCGGCTTTATTTATTTATTTTAAAAATTTGATTTTATTTATTATGTATATAGTGCTCTGCCTGCATGTACAACTGCCACCAGAAGAGGGCACCAGATCTCATTATAGATGGTTATGAGCCACTCTGAGGTTGCTGGGAATTGCACTCAGGACCTTTGGAAGAGCGGCCAGTGCTCTTAACCACTGAGTCACCCCTCCAGCCCAATGTATTTTATTTTTTAATTATGTGTATTTATGTGTGTCTGAGTTGGGGTTTGTACATTGTGTGTACAATGAGATTAAAGGCGTGCGCTACCATTGCCCGGCTACAGCAACACTCTGACTGCTTATTTTTGAGGGATGGTGATGTCTTACAGAAGCATTTCTGAGGTTAGAAACACCTAGCAGGGCAGGGTACGGTGGCGCACGCCTTTAATCCCAGCACTCGGGAGGCAGAGGCAGGCAGATCTCTGTGAATTCAAGAAATAGCCTGGTCTACAGAAGAGAGTTCCAGGAGAGACCAAACCCCCCCCCCCCCCGCCCTGCCCACTCGAAAACAAAAACAAAAAAAAGTTTTTTTTTCCGTTCTCTGTCAAGGACTGATGATGGCAACGCTTGTTTCCCTCACACAGGACTACACCGCCATCATAGAGCTGGTGGAGACACTGCAGGCCTTGCCCACCTGCGACGTGGCTGAACAGCACAATGTCTCCTTCCACTACACTTTTGCCCTCAACAGGTGAGTGGTGGGCTGAGGCCTGAGTCCGAGTCATGGGAAGTCTCTGTGGCCTGCTCTCTGCCGTCTGGAACCCCTGCTCCTCGGGGAATCTGCTGACCCGGCTACTAATGTCTGAGTTACTGCTGTCCAAGGTCACTACTCCTTAGAACTGTTTGCAACTAGAAATCACTTCCACCTGGGGGGGTCACTAACTCTAGAGATCAGTGCTGCCCCCAGGGGGATTAGTGTCATTTGAGGCTTATTAACAGTCAGTCCCCCCTGCCCCCCGCCCCCGCAGGGTCCCCTTCTATGTATGGTCTGTGGGGATCCCACGACTGGGGTGGGTCAGAGCCATCAGACAGGTCTTCAGCCCGCTTTCCTCTGCTGTAGGAGGAACAGGCCTGGGGACAGGGAGAAAGCCCTGGCCGTGCTGCTGCCATTGGTGCAGGGTGAAGGCCCGGTGGCACCGGATCTGTACTGCATGTGCGGTCGTGTCTACAAGGACATGTTCTTCGCCTCTGGCTTCCAAAATGCTAGGCACCTGGAGGAGGCGTATCACTGGTAACTGACAGAAGAGAATGGGTAGAAAGTTTGGCTGTGGGGATGAGGGATGGGGCTGGGGCGGCGGGGGAGGGGGCACGGGGGTGGCCGCACATCCATCCTGCCCTGTCTCTTCCATCCATCCTGACTTCAGGTACCGCAAGGCGTTCGACGTGGAGCCCAGCCTACACTCGGGCATCAACGCAGCTGTGCTTCTCATTGCCACCGGCCAGCAGTTTGAAGACTCTGAGGAGCTCCAGCTGATAGGTAAAGCCCCGCTGCTAGCTCAGGGTACCCGGCACAGGGTCCAGGCGGCCTGATGGAGAGGACAAGAAAAGCATCCTGGGCTGGGAGAAGCTCTGACTCATGGGCCTTAACCACACAGGGGCCTCAGGAGCCTTTGGGTCCCACACTCTTCCCAAGGTCACACTTCTGTTTCTCATACTCAGTTCCACATTGACTTGTGCCCAAGCCCTCACCTGTGCTGGGAGCTTACCACCCACAATCTTGCCACGCCTACCTTTTGGTCCATAGACTACAGTGTGACCCCCACGCTTGGGCCTTATTTACTCCTGCACCTACACCCAATGAAGCCCGTCTCCACCCCCTCCCTCCAGGCATGAAGCTGGCCTGCCTGCTAGCGCGCAAGGGCTGTGTGGAGAAGATGCAGTACTATTGGGATGTGGGATTCTACCTGGGAGCCCAGATCCTTGCCAATGACTCCATCCAGGTGGTTCTAGCTGCAGAGCAGCTGTACAAGCTCAACGCCCCCATATGGTAAGGTGGCCCCGCCTTCATTCCTGCCCCTGTGTCCACTGGCAACCCCAGGTCATGACCCGATGCTTTGACACCACTGCCCATGACAATCCAGTGCCCATGTTCTGTCTACACACAGCTGGATGGCACCAGCTGGCACGCCTGGGCTGATCTGAAGCCAGGGCTGCCTGTGTTTTTAAGGTACTTGGTGTCAGTGATGGAAACCTTCCTGCTGTACCAGCATTTCAGACCCACGCTAGAGCCCTCGGGAGGACCCCTGCTGCGAGCTCACTTCTGGCTCCACTTCTTGCTACAATCCTGCCAGCCTTTCAAGACAGCCTCTCCTCAGGATGACCAGTGCCTGGTGAGGCCAGTGGACCCAGGGACCCAGGACAAGGCATGCACATCCTGACAGATCCCTTTCTCCTTACAGGTGCTGGTGCTAGAGATAAACAAAGTCCTATTGCCTGCAAAGCTTGAGATTCAAGGGACAGACCCGGTGAATGCAGTGACCGTAAGCTTGCTGGAGCCAGGGATTCAGGTGAGTCCCGCCACTCGCTCCCGAGAGCGTTTCTCCTACCCTCTCTAGCCCCAGCACCTCCACAAACTGTCCCCTCCCCCACCCGCCCCTTTCTTCTCACAGGAGGATCCTTCCAGCTGGACCTTCCCAGTCACCTCCATCTGCGGGGTCAGGTGAGAGGCAGAACCTTCCAGCAAGCCCCCCTGTGCTGCCAGGTCTGGCGCTCACTGGCCTCTCTCCTTTGCTAGTGCCTCCAAGCTGGACCAACGCTGCTGCTTCCTCTATGTACTTCCTCCTGCCCAGGACGTCCAGCTGTGCTTCCCCAGCGTGGAGCGCTGCCAGTGGTACGCCCAGGGGACTGAGGGAAAGGAAGGGACCAGGTCAAGCCTGGGACTCTTGGGGCACAGTTCCTGTCCAGATTACCCCTTCTAGCTGTTTGTCCTTTTCAGGTTTTGTGGCCTGATTCAGGCCCTGGTGATGAATCCAGATTCCTCGGCTCCCACAGAGGAGGCAGAGGGCACAAGGGAAGTGCTGGAGGTGAGGCTGTGCCATTTGGGGGCTGGGGGAGAGCAAGGAGTGAAAGGGCATGCTGAGCCGGGCACTGTCTCTGTGCCCCCACAGTTTGATTATGAATACTCGGAGACCGGTGAGCGGCTGGTGCTGGGCAAAGGCACGTACGGGGTGGTGTACGCTGGCCGTGATAGGCACACAAGGGTACGAATCGCTATCAAGGAGATCCCGGAGCGGGATAGCAGGTGGGGTGCGTTGAATCACGCGGGTCAAGGGCTTGGGAGGGCGGACATGAGCAGGTGTATGTGTGTGTGTGGCTGTGGGCATGGAAAGATGGCTGGTTAGTTGTGGCCCTCACAGTAGGGCGAATGCGAGGCCTGTGGGTGGGGTGTTGATTGCAGGGGGTGGGCACGGTCTCATGGGTACAGGATGGTGGGGGAGCGCCTCTCTTCACATCTCGCCCATTGCTCTCCCCGTATCCCCAGGTTCTCTCAGCCTCTGCATGAAGAGATCGCGCTCCACAAACGGCTGCGTCACAAGAATGTGGTGCGCTACCTGGGCTCGGCCAGCCAGGATGGCTACCTCAAGATCTTCATGGAGGAAGTGCCTGGAGGTACCAGGCCTGTGTGGGAGGGAGGGCAGTGAAACTTGACGTGTGGGGCGTGGGAATGGAGCCAGACAGGGGTGGCAAACCCTAAGGGGAGTTGAACTCTAACGTGGGTGTGTGTCTGTCGCCTAGAATTACCTGACAGAGCCGGTTTGGTGATGGGCGTCTGGGTTATGGGAACGGCTGTGCCTGGGCCCTGGGCAGAGGGATGAGGGTGGAGTAAGTAGGCACCAATTTTTTTTTTTTTTTTCTGACACAGAGTTTCTCTGTGTAGTCTTGGCTGTCCTTGACTCACTTTGTAGACCTGCCTGCCTCTGCCTCCTGAGTGCTGGGGTTAAAGGCGTGCACCACTACCGCCCTGGCTGTTGTAGGTGCCAGTTATAAACTCCGATCGTCTCTCCCCAGGCAGCCTGTCCTCCCTGCTTAGGTCAGTGTGGGGACCCCTAAAGGACAACGAGAGTACTATTAGTTTCTACACGCGCCAGATCCTGCAGGGACTCGGCTACCTCCATGAGAACCGCATTGTGCACCGGGACATCAAGGTCAGCCCCGTGGCTGGCCAGGGCGTGTGGAGACACGTCACCAGACTAAACCGGGCACTGTGGAGCGAGAGAGTGCACCTCCTGCAAAGGATAGGGGGACCCATCAGAGAGGTCCCTTAAAGGGGAAAAGGTCATGTCTGAAACCAGATCAGACAGCAGCTCCTACAAGGGCTTATACATGGGGGTGGGGGGTGGGGGACATGGAGAGGGTATTGATAGAGGCTGGCTGAGGATGTAATCCCAGGAGATTCGGGTCCCAGGATGGGAGGTGTCTGGTTCATCTCAGGGGCCGATCCCAGCGTCCACTTCAATCAGGGGGACAACGTACTGATCAACACCTTCAGTGGGTTGCTTAAGATCTCTGACTTTGGCACCTCCAAGCGGCTGGCTGGCATCACACCCTGCACGGAGACTTTCACAGGTATCAGTGTGTGTGTGTGTGTGGTGGGGGGAGTCTCTGGTACAGAGTCCCAGCACTCGGGAGGCAGAGGCAGGCGGAGCTTTGTGAGTTTGAGGCCAGCCTCGTCTACAAAGGGAGTCTAGGCCAGCTAAGGCTACACAGAGAAACCCTGTCTTAAACAAACAAACAAAATCCCCTAGACTCTGGGGCTGGATATCTGGTGAGAATGAGGTTAGCACCTTAAAATACGGATATAAGGCAGTGTGTGTTGGGGTGGTAAAGTGGGCTGGTAGAATTTGGGTGGGGGTGGAGAATGAAATATCAGGTACAAGCTGGATGGGCGCTTGCCAGGTGACAGAGCCTGGGTGGATCGACATGGGTGCAGGTGGCCAGGTGATGGAGACACTGAAGCCCCGATTGGCACTGTTGTCCTACTCACATCCTATTGCTGTTTTAGGGACTCTGCAGTATATGGCCCCCGAAATCATCGACCAGGGCCCACGAGGATATGGAAAGGCAGCTGACATCTGGTCTCTGGGTTGCACTGTGATTGAGATGGCCACAGGCCGACCGCCTTTCCACGAACTAGGGAGCCCACAGGCTGCTATGTTTAAGGTGAGTCTCTCTGGGGTGTGGCGCCAAGTGAGGCCTTGAGGCCTGGAACACCTCTGATCTTGGGTTTATCCTGTCTGCCCCACCTGCACAGGTAGGCATGTACAAAGTGCATCCACCAGTGCCCAGTTCTCTGTCAGCTGAGGCCCAAGCCTTCCTCCTCCGAACTTTTGAGCCAGACCCCCGCCTCCGTGCCAGTGCCCAGGAGCTGCTGGGAGACCCTTTCCTGCAGCCAGGGAGGAGGAACCGCAGCCCCGGCTCTTCTCGGCATACTCCCCGGCCCTCAGGTGCTGCTATGAGGGTGGAGGGAGTGAACCCTCCCTCTGTGGAGGGCTGAGGGGCTGAGGAGGCTGGAAGCCTAACTGCTCGGTCCTCCCTCAGGTGCCCCTTCTAGCGGTTCCAGTCCTCCGCCTGACTCGGCCATCCAATCTCAGACATTCCCAAGGCCTCAGGCGCCCTCTCAGCACCCACCCAGTCCCCCAAAGCGCTGCCTTAGTTATGGGGACACCAGCCAGCTCCGGTGAGTGCCTAGGGTCCTGGAGTGGGTTCCCTGCATCTGGTTTTGCCTTTATATCCATTTCCTCCAGAATCCCCAACCCCCACATCACCCCCACCCCCGATGCCTGTTGCATTGACTCTGCCTACCCCCCCAGCTGGGCTTAACTTCTTTCTATTGCTCTGTAAAGTAAGCATTAAAAGAGCCAGGATTCAAACCCTGTGGCGGAAGCGCCTACATGGCGTTGCCCACCCTCCATCTGATGCTCTTCATTGTGCCCAGTGTGCCTGAGGAGCCAGCAGCCGAGGAACCCGTGTCCCCTGTAGAGAGCTCAGGGCTCAGTCTGCTGCATCAGGAGAGCAAGCGCCGGGCCATGCTGGCTGCGGTCCTGGAACAGGAGTTGCCCACACTGGCCGAGAATCTACTGGAGCAGGAACAGGTGGGCGGCCCGCCCCAGCGCCCCCTGGTGGTCGAGCTGGGATAAGCAGTAATGGCTCACCGGCGAGCATCTCTATTGACAGCGGATGGGAACACCCACGGACGGCCCCCTCTCTTCTTAGGATTCTCGACTCAGCAGGAATCATGTGGAACAGCTGCTTCGCTGCCTCGGGGCACAAATCCACACTCCTAACCGCCGGCAGCTGGCCCAGGAGCTGCGGGCCCTGCAAGCTCAGCTGCGAGCCCAGGGCATGGGGCCTGCACTTTTGAATGGGCCGCTCTTCACCTTTCCAAACGCGGTGAGGAAGCTTCCTCGCAGTTAGGGATGTGCAATAACAGGCTGTGAACTCCATGTGAGGACCTGATGTTCCAGGAGTCTATGACTTCCAGGAAGACACATGTCCGGTCCTGGCTTTCCAATCCTGCCCTTGACCCCAAGGTCTCTTGGACTGCCGCAGACTTTCTAGGGCTTTGCGACTCAAACCCCACCACCTCTGAGGGCCAACTGTCTCAGCCGCGCCCTCCTTCCCTCCCCAGGTGAAGCAGATCCTTCGCAGACGTCAGATCCGCCCACACTGGATGTTCGTGTTGGACTCGCTGCTCAGCCGCGCGGTCCGGGCGGCCCTGGCAGTGTTGGACTCGGGTAGGCGGGGTTGGAGTCCGCCAGGATGGCCGGTGGGGGTGTGGCGAACATAAAATTGGGTGGTTTACGGGCCCTTCCATCTCCCTGGCGGTCTGGGATCCTAAAATGGGAGCCGAGTCCACCTTTGAGCTCAATCCATTCGAATTGGCAGAGGTGGAGAAGAAAACTGCCTCACCGAAGCCAGAGGGGAATAAAGGGGCGTCCCAGCAGAAATCGCAGGAGAGCCAGCAGCTGCTGCAGAACCAGCTCCCGCCAGAGCAAGGACCTCCGTCGTCGCTGATGGTGCAGCTGGGTCTCTTGCGAGCCGAGACTGACAGGTGAAGCCCTTTGGAATCACAGCAATAAGCTGCAGAGCCTTCAACCCGTGGGCCATTCCATTCTGTGCCTTCTCCCCTCTCACAGGCTTCGGGATGTGCTGGCTGAGAAGGAACGGGAGTGCCAGGCCCTGGTGCAACAGGCCCTACATCAGGTGGAGGTAGAGACCAGGACTTACGCCCCCCTGGCTTCAGAGCCCCCAGGTGTGCAGACCTGACTAGGGAATGGTGACTGTTAGGCTGCATCTAGCAGAGGGCACCGGTGTGCTCATCACCTGACTTTTTGACAGCCGCTCTCCCGAAGGACCAGAGCCTGGTGCAGTGGCTACAGGAACTGAGCGTAGACCCAGCCACTATCCAAACGGTGAGCAAGTATGAGCTGGCTGTCCCTGACCCTCACCGACCAAAGGTTCTTCCTTAGTCTTCCGGCTCTTTAAATATTCTCACTGCTGCAGACTGTCAAGACTGGAAGAGCCCTCTCGCAGTAGGCTCCTCTCATTATACAGACAGGGAAACTGAGGCCACAAAGGGGAAGTAACCTGCCTGCGAATTTTGGTAGAAAGAAGCAAGAACCTGAGTTTCTGGTTGTTTGGTTGATTTTTGGTTTTTTGAGACAGGGTTTCTCTGTGTAGCCTTGGCTGTCCTGGACTCGCTTTGTAAACCACGCTGGCTTCGAACTCACAATGATCTGCCTGCGTCTGCCTCCCAATTAATCCTGCTGGGATTAAAGGTGTAGTGCCACCACACCCGTGCACCCAGATGGTTGTTTGTTTTTATAACTTTATATTTCCGTTTCTGTGGTTCTTTTTTTTGTTTTTGTTTCTGAGACAGGGTTTCTCTGTTGTAGCCTTGGCTGTCCTGGACTCACTCTATAGACCAGGCTGGCCCCGAACTCACAGCGATCCACCTGCCTCTGCCTCCTGAGTGTTGGGATTAAAGGCGTGCGCCACCACGGTTCTTTTTTCGTAACCAGCTCCTGAGACACAGCTTCACCCTCCAAACCCTGCTCACCTGTGCCACTCAAGATGACCTTGTCTACACTCGAATCAGGTACAAATTGTCCCCCACCCCACCTGTTAGCAATGTCCTCCCATCTCCCACCCCGCAGCTGTGGGCCTGCCTTCACTCCTCCCTGCAAACCACAGGGGTTCCCAAAGAGAGAGCATGGGCCCTCTTCTGGCTGAATTACAATGATCCCTGATGTCCCCAGGGGAGGGATGGTATGCCGAATTTGGAGAGCCATCTTGGCACAGAGAGCAGGGGCCATACCAGTTACCCCTGGAGCCCGGGAGGCTGAGTGATGGCATCAAAGGACACAGCCAAGGTGGATGAGCAGAGAAGACACAAATGACAAATGGCTTTTGACACACCTGTCCCAGAATCTAGGAGCAACTGCAGGGCCCAGTGGGGTGGAACTAAACTACAGAGGCGCCCATGGACACTACACACAACCAAAGACTATTAAACAGAACACTTGCCACCATGTTTGTCTTTGCAACTTTGGAAGGGTGTGTTGGGGGCGTGGGGAGTGTCCAAGGAGCAGCCCTTTGAAGTCTCCAGGTCGGAGTGACCCTTTTTCATTCTCTTGGCTCTTTCATTCCTTACCACCCAGACCTCATCTCCTGTTCAGTAGACAGTAGCTCGGCAAACAGACTTTATTGACTCCAGCCAAGGGTGTGTTTTAGGTGGTGGCCTGCAGAGCAGTTTGACAGAGCTATGCCCTGGGGACCAGGTTGGTTCTGAGGGGCAGAAGGCCCTCCACCCACTCACATGGCCGCTCCAGGAGTGTCTGCCACAGCTGCTTCTCCTCTGGTGTGGAATCCATCCAGGGCACCTGGAGTCCATAGCTGCTGCCTGGATGTGGGCGGGGCCAGAGTAGAGGATGCTGTCACCATGGACACCTCAGGTCCCAAGGAAAACTTTTCTGGTACCAGATTATGCACTGTGCCCCATTATCCCTGGGTCTTTGAAGACAGAGTTTAAGAAAGGATAATGAAGGGCTGGAGAGATGGCTCAGAGGTTAAGAGCGCTGGCTGCTCTTCCAAAAGTCCTGAGTTCAATTCGCAGCAACCACATGGTGGCTCACAACCATCTATAATGAGATCTGGGACCCTCTTCTGGCGTACATGCAGGCAAAACACAGTGTATATATAATAAATAAATCTTAAGGAAACAAAAGGGTAGTGAAGTGTCCAAGGCCACCCACTGAGCCCTGCCTCCAAGCTTGGCTTCCCCTCAGGGTCCCCTGCTCTGCTCACCGGTACCAAGGCTGAGGCGTGTGCCCCCCAGCTGGCGATTCGCCAGGGCTCCGTGGTCCCACAGAGAGAGCTCAGCACAAGCTTGGCGTAGATCAGCAGGCCCAAAGCCGTCATAAACCATGGTGTGGTTGAACACGGGGCTGAGGCTTCGCCGAACCACTCTTGTACGTTGGCGGCTGGCCCGGCTGTCGTCAGGCAGCACTGAGCTGTGACAGGTAAGGAAACAAGGGCTGGTCTTGGGTGGTCCATCCCCTGACACTCCCCACCGAAGACGGCCAGGCACCATCCTGTCCTTTCATATGTCCATGTCTCCTGGCCCCTGCCTGGGACCAAGTCTCCAGTCCCCTACTCTGAGACCTCTACCACCAATCCTTTCTTAGGCTTCTTACTTGAAACTGTTCACAGGCTCCCAGAGAGAAGTCTTAGAAATGCAATTCTGCTATGTCCTGCCCAATGACCTTCAATATTCCCTGCTCACCCCATTAATTTCCAAATGCTCAATCTTCTGCAGAATAAAATATTACTTTGATGTACAGTAACAGAAGGAAAACCAGAATGGGCTGGACATGCGTGGTGGCGCACGCCTTTAGTCCCAGCACTCGGGAGGCAGAGGCAGGCGGATCGCTGTGAGTTCGAGGCTAGCCTGGTCTACAAAGCGAGTCTAGAACAGCCAAGGCTACACAGAGAAACCCTGTCTAGAACAAAACAAAACAAAAAGCCACAGGGCTGCAGGTTGTACTCAATGGTAGAAGAGCTTTGCTCTGTCTGCCGAAACCATGCCTTCAGTCCATAGCACATTGAAAGACAACTACAAACTGGGCAGTGGTGGCGCCTGCCAGTAATCCCAGCATTTGAGAGGCAGAGGCAGGCAGATCTCTGAGTTCGAGGCCAGCCTGGTCTACAAAACGAGTCTAGGACAGCCAAGGCTACACAGGGAAACCCTGTCTCGAAAAAGCAAACAGAAATACGAAGAGAAGAAAAAGACAGCTACAGTCACCAACCACTGAGTCACAAGTCCACGACCAAGCTCCATAGCTTGTCTGTCCATGATTTAGGAGAGCATCATAATAAATGCCATAGGTGCGCAGCCTCCACACAATGCAGCCCGTGCGCACGCATCTTATGTAACCTGACACAGTCTAGAGCAGTGGCTCTCAACCTCCCTACTGCTGCACCTCTTTTAACACAGTTCCTCATGTTGCAGTGACCCCCCCCCTTCATGAAATTATTTCATTGCTACTTTATAACTCATTTCGATACTGTTAGGAATTGTATGTAGCTGATACTGCAACAACCCCCTCCCTCCAAAGGGTTTGTGTCCCACAAGTTGAGAAACCATTGGGCTGGGCTGTAGAGACTTTAGAGGAGGGAATCCCAATTTAGAAAATGCCTCGAAGCTGGAGAGATGGTTCAGTGGTTAAGAGTTCTGCCTGCTCCCAGCAACCACATGGTGGTTCATAACCATCTGTAATGTGATATGGCGCCCTCTTCTGGCTTGCAGGAGAACATGCAGGCAGAGCACTGTATACATAATAATAAATAAATAAATCTTTAAAAAATAAATGAAAAGAAAGAAAGAAAAAGAAAATGCCTCAGCCAGGGGCAGTGGTGGCGCTCACCTTTAATCCCAGCACTTGGGAGACAGAGGTAGGCAGATCCCTGTGAATTTGAGGCCAGCCCAGTCTACAAAGCGAGTCCAGGACAGCCAAGGCTACACAGAGAAACCCTGTCTCAAAAACGACAAACAAACAAAATGCCTCTATAAGATTGAGGTGTGAGGGCTGGAGAGAGATGGCTCAGAGGTTAAGAACACTGGCTGTTCTTCCAAAGGTCCTGAGTTCAATTCCCAGCAACTATGTGCTGGCTCACAACCATCTAGAATGAGATCTGGTGCCCTCTTCTGGTGTTCACGAGTACATACAGGCAAAAACTGTATACATTAAAAAAGAAAACAACTGGGCATGAGCAAGCCTGTGGAGCATTTCCGTAATTACTGATGGGCCCCATTCCACTGTGGGTGGGGCCACCTCTGGGTTGGTGGTCCTGGATTCTATAAGAAAGCAGGTTGAGCAAGTGATGGGAAGCAAGCCAGTAAGCAGCACTGCTCCATGGCCTCTGCATCCGCTCCTGCCTCCAGGTTCCTGCCCTGTTTGAGTTCCTGTCCTGGCTTCCTTCACTGATAGGCTACCATGTGGAAGTATAAGCCAACTAAACCCTTTCCTCTCCAACTTGTTCTTTGGTCAAGTTATTTCATCAAAGCAATAGAAACCCTAACTAGGCCCCCTCAATCCTGACTCCAACGTCTTATTTGTTGTTGTTAGACAGGGTCCCATTATGTAGCCTTGGCTAACCTGGAACTAGCTATGTAGACCAGGCTGGCCTGGAACTCACAGAGACACACCTGCCTCTGCCTCCCAAGTGCTAGGGTTAAAAATGCATGCCACCACGCCTAGCCTAAACTTTTATGTATTTTGAGACAGGGTCTTGTGTAGCCTGTGTCACCATAGATGATGACCTTGAACTGATGATCCTCCTGCCTCTACTTCTTGGTGGGATCCAAACCTAGGGCCTCTTGCATGCTAAGCACCCCCACCAACTGAGGCCCAGCCCCACCCCCCAACTCCAACCCTTCACCCAGCTGATCACTTCCACTCTTGCTTAGGCTGACTGATCTTGGTTGGGGGGGGGGGAGTGGGGGACAGGTTGGTCCGAGGTTGGGAGCAGAAGGAAGGTGCTGAGTTGCTGAGTGGCATTTTACACTGCCTCTCACCATTGTATGTAGGTGTCCAGGGTTCCTGGCCGCAGTGGCACAAGGCCCTGAGCTTCCTTTACCCAGAAGTAGAGCTCCCCACTCAGAGGCTGGCCTCCTCCTGTGGGGACACTCAGGTTCAGACCATCATCGCCTCACGGAACAGGTAGGTCTCCCCCCTCCCAGAACCAGTGTAGCTTGGCCTCTCATGGGGGCAACAGTCGCTTACCCTCTGAGCCGGCAGGGACGTACTTGAGGGACAGAGAGAGCAGTCCACGACTAGGAAGCTCGTCTGGAGAGGCGGGAACCTGAAAAAGCCGCCAGTGGGCCTGTCAGTGGTGAAACAGCCGCAGGGTAGTTAGTGTCCCCAAACATTGTTGGATACAGTGGTTGGGAGAAGGAGGATGTTGGGGACAGGGCCTTCACTGAGGAGACCAAATGGGCAATACTCCCTAGGAAGGGTGCCCTGGCAACAAGCCTTGCCTAATGGTAACCGTATGAGGCCAAGCGAGGATCTGTGGAAAGGTGTGAGGGTGCTTCGTCCAGTAGGCCTGCAGGATACAAGGAGGGATGTCTGTGACCACATGCCAGCCCTTACCCGGGGCTGCAGCGGGAGCCAGGTAGCCTCAGAGTCCCAGTTCCACGTGTCTAGGGGCACTTCGACCTCTCCCAGGAAGATGTTGCGCCCCAGACTTTCGCGGTGCCACACGGACAGGCTCAGCACACGGCCTGGCAGATCAGCCTGCTGGACTGAATGCTGGAGACAGGAGGTGCGTTTCAGTGGCGTGCACTGGAGGCCCTGGTGTCGCTGTGGCAAGCCTGTTGACTGAGCTGGTCTCATCACGCTCCCTTCCAGGATGGAATCCTGATTCTGCGTTACCTAGGCCTCAGTATCTCCACCCAGTACAAATTGCCAGGCTTTGGATTGAGCTAACCAGCTAACAGGCCTTGTCACTCCTTCCACAGAACAAGGCCCTGAGCCATTGGCAAGACTAAGTAACTCTGGCAGCCCCTGTCACTCACCCCAAAGAAAAGCGCACCCTGTTCATTTGTCGGGGGCGACAACACCCTCAACATCTCACCCGCAGAGTCTCATTGAAGATCGGGTTCAGATTCCGTTTTTTCACCGACGTCTTGCGCTTGTTCTGCTTATCCGGGAGGAGGTAGCTTTTCACGTAGCTGGGCGAGGTGGGGGAAGGTTGCAGGGGTGAGAAGGAGCCTTTCCAGAGCCTTCTTCTAGTTCTGCGGGCATCCCCGGTCACCATCTGGAGCACAGCGCCCCAAGTGGTGGCCTGGTGCTAATCAAATTAACAGGCATCCAACTCAGGATAATACTGTCGCGCCCATTTTGAAGAGAAGGAAACTGAGGCCAAGGCAAGTTGAGTGGTGGGCTGGGTGGCGGAGTGCACACCGCGCCCGCTCCCCGCCCCCCTCCGGCCCTCTGCAGCCCACCTGTGAGATAGGCACTCACGGATCGGAGCGGCGACGCCGGGCGGCGGCCAGGCCCTGGCACTGGATCACTTGTACTCGCAGCTCGGCAGTGCCAGGGTCGTAGTGCAGCTTGAAGTGCAAGGAGCCGCGAACCTGCACCGTGCCCGCCTCCGCCTCCCCGGACAGGCTCATCAGGCTGCCGCTCAGCTGCGGGGCGGGGCGGGGTGGGAAGGTCAGGGTCCCCACAGGGAAGCGTCCCACTGCGGGACTAGCCTGGGCACCCCGCCCAGCCCCTCCCTAGTCGTTCACCGTGGAGGAATTGAGGCTGGACACAGAGGAGCCGCTGCTGAGCATGCGGTCGAGTGAGGGGCCAAGCCCCGCGACCTCTTCTCCGTTCTCCAGGATCGGGGAGATCGGCTTGGTCTGGAAAAAGAAGTGACACGGGCGGGCGCTCTCTACTTCCCTGCCCCTCCCTGGACCAGGCACGGGGTTGGGGTCGGGTGGAGGGGTCACGGCTGGTTCCCATCCCCCTGGGTACACTGGAATCCGCTCCCGGTCTTGGGAACAGCCACTGGCTATTCCTGCCTACCTGGTTTGGTGATGGCAGTGACTCCTGCTCTGCCCTCGGTTCAGGATCCAGCTCTGGGTCAGCCTCTGCCACCTGCACACCCCCTTGGCCAGGGGCTGGAGTGGGGTACATGGTGCTGAAAGAGCCCCCTCTCCTATGTGTCCCTAAGCAAACCTGGTGGGGCTTGTTCACAATGCTAGTCAGCTTCAGGCCCCAGGGGTGACCTGAGGGTGCCCCTGGAGGCCAAGTGGGAGGACCCAGGAAGAAGAGGAAAGTGGTACATGGTAGGTGGGAGTCATTAAAAATTGCTTCTGATCCCCTCAATCTCTTATGTTCCCCCAGCACACCCGTGCCCTCACCTTCCTGGGCTTGGGGCTCCTCTTCATGACCTGAAGCCTTTGAGGGTACATACGGTGAGGGGAAATCAGGTCCCTGAAGAAAGCAAAGGGCAGAGGTTGGGGGGGGGGCGTGTCAATGAGGTCAAGGGTTATACTGGGGTCAGAGGTCAGCAACTCCAGCCTGCTTACCTCAGTGCTGGAGCAGGGCTGCCCTCAGGGCAGGGCTGGCTACCAGCTGCAGGACCAGTCGGGCCTGTACTTCACACCCTGGCATCCCAAGGCCTGTCTCTCCTGATGTGCGAGCCTGACTCCTAGGTTCAGGTTCAGGCGGTGGGGCCATAACATCTGCGTCCCTGGTCTTCAGCCTCACCCTCTGCAGCCCAGCCCTAACTCTTCCGTAGTAGGCTGGCTCCACACCCCAGCGCAGCGAAGGCTGGGCTTCGTTTCCCCATCCTCCTGTGTCTACTTCCTGAGTGCCAGGATCACAGGTGTTCACCACCATGCCTAGTTTATGCAGTGCTGGGCATCAAACCCAGGGCTTCAGGCATGTTAGGCACATGCTTTACCAACTGAGCTACATCCTTCGTTTCTGGTTGGTTGGTTGGTTGGTTGGTTGGTTTTTCGAAACAGGGTTTCTCTGTGTAGCCTTGACTGTCCTGGATTCCCTTTGTAGACCAGGCTGGCCTTGAACTCACAGTGATCCGCCTGCCTCTGCCCCCCCACCCCCCCACCCCGAGTGCTGGGATTAAAGGCGTGTGCTACCACACCCAGCTTTTTTTTTTTAAACAGGGTTTCTCTGTGTAACCCCGGCTGTCCTGGAACGCACACTATAGACCAGGCTGGCCTCGAATTCACAGAGATCTGCTTGCCTTAGCCTCCCGAGTGCTGGGACTAAAGGTGTGAGCCACCACGGCCCTGCATATACATCCTTATTCTTTTTTTTTTTTTTTTTTTTTCTTTTTTTTCCCCCCAAGACAGGGTTTCTCTGTGTAGCCTTGACTGTCCTGGACTCACTTTGTAGTCCAGCCTGGCCTCGAACCCACAGCGATCCACCTGCCTCTGCCTCCCAAGTGCTGGGATTTAAGGCGTGTGCCACCATGCCCAGTTTACATCCTTATTCTTTTTTTTTTTTGGTTTTTTGAGACAGGGTTTCTCTGTGTAGCCTTGGCCATCCTGGACTCACTTTGTAGACCAGGCTGGTCTCGAACTCACAGCGATCCGCCTGCCTCTGCCTCCCAAGTGCTGGGATTAAAGGCGTGCGCCACCACGCCCGGCCCTACATCCTTATTCTTAATTGCTGGGATTACAAACTCCCTTAGAGGCTTGGCCCAAGCTACAGGTTCATCAGAAGGCAGCAAAGCTGAAAGAGCTGTTCAGGTCTCCTGCTTCCCTGTAGTGGGGCTCCCTCCCCAGCCATTCACCTCCATTTGGAAGTACAGTGTACCTGTTATTAGCTCACCCAGGCACCGGGTACTCACGTGGCTCTCACTGTGACTCTCTGGAGCAGCCACCTCTGTGGAGACCCTAGAAGGGGCAGAGCCCAGTGGTCAGGGCTGGGCAACTGGCAGTCCCCTCTCCTCCCCATGTTGCCCCCTCACCTGGGCTCCAGCTCTTCTTCAGTGGCATCTTTCCCAGCAGCCTCTGCATCACCATTACTTCCCAGAGCCTGGTCCCCTGGGCTCAGGTGAGAGATTCTGTGAGCCTCTATACTCAGGAAGCCCCATTCTGACCCACAGGAGATGCCCATCCGCCTCCTGGAGCCCGCGGAAGAGCAGGGCCGCTCAGACACTAGGTACGGGGGCAGTCAGGACTAGAACCCAGGGCCCAGTCCTGCCCTTTAGTCTGTACCCTTGGCTTCCCAAAGCTCTCCCTCCCTGCCTTGGGGTGCCCTCTCACCCCTGGAGCCCTTCTTCCGGCGGATAGAGGCCCTGACAAGATCAGAACCAAAGTGGGCATGGTGATGCCGCTGGGAGCGAGCTTCTTGGAACCAGTCCCCTGTCAGGATCTTCAGCTGCCAGGGGTCTGCCAGCGAGGCTCGGAGCTTGCTAGATGATAGTGGAGGACACAGCTGTCACTGGTCACCCAACCAACATTCCTGACACCCACTCTGGACCAGGGACCAGGGACTTGGCAGCAAATCACACTTGAGCCTTGTCCTGGAGCCACTTAGGCTACTAGGAGACACAACCCAGAACAGACAAGCAGTGATAGAGGTAAAAGAGCCTTCTGTGGGTTGGATGTGGTGGCGCACACCTTTAATCCCAGCACTTGGTAGGCAGAGGCAGAAGCAGGAGGATCTCTGTGAGTTTGAGGCTAGCCTGGTCTACAAAGTGAGTCTAGGACAACCAGGGCTGCTACACAGAGAAACCCTGTCTCGGGAAAACAAACAAACAAACAAACAAAAACAAAAATAAATCCAGGAAGGCTTCCCAGGGGCACTTAAATTCATCTTATAGGATGAATTGGAGTTCTCCAGGCTGAGAGATGTAATAACCGTTATTCATCACGTGGCTAGTGTGGGCCATGCCATGCCTGATAGTTTGTTTTGCACATGTACATGTAATGTATGTGTGGTATGCATGCGTGTGTGTGTGTGGTCACACGCATGTGTGTGTGCATGTGGGGGTCAGAGACTGAGCTTACCCACCGTCCTTTACCTCTCTCCAGCCTATATACCAAGGCAAGTTCTGTCACTTGGACCCAGTGCTCAGTGACTTGGTGAGTCTAGCTAGCCAGCTCGCTCCAGGAATTTCCCATCACCATTACCCAAGTGCTGGGACTACGTACGGGTGGGCCACTTTACCGCCCTGGCATTTATGCAGGTGTCGTCAGATCTGAACTCTATTCCTCAAGTCTACGCAGTGAGCATTCTACCCACTGAGCCATCTCCCCCTTAGCCCCTTAGCTATGTGTTAGCTGAGAAAGGTGAGCTTCAAGGTCAAAGCAGCTGCCCAAGGTTACACAGCTGCCCACAGACCCTGCCTGTCACTCTTGAGGTCCTCTGCCATGGCTGCTCTCGGGGAGAAGGAACATCTTAGGCTTGGAAGTGAAGAGTGATGAGGGATTGGGGAGCACGGGAGTGGCTATAGCAGGGTTATATATATCTGGGTGGGGCTTATAAGGAGATGGATGAGATGGGAAGGTGACCAAGGACCAACCAGGGTGACCTGTGGACATACTTAGAGGCTCTGACACTAGGTTCTAGGGGCTGGGGGAGGGCTCAGAAGGTTAAAGACAGGTGGTGTCTGTCCACCAGTGTCCTGTCCTAAGGTGGTGGCCAGAGTGGGAAAACCCAGAGATTGGGCGGCTTGAGAGGGACCTGGTACAGGGACGGAAAAAAAGGATGAGCTCTGAGTTGGCCAAGGTCAGTGGAGACCAGAGGGTAGAAAGCCAAGCACCACCCAGACCCGGCAGGCAGCCTCCAATGACCCCAGATCCCTCCCTGCTGGCTGTCTCACCTGACCCTCCCTTCCTCAAGCTGGCGCAGGTGGGCATCTCGTTTGAGGACATCAGCAATGGCCTCCTGCTCCTCCTCCGTCAGGAAGCTGAGGTCCAGCAATCCCTCAGCTTCAGGTCCTGGCCCATGTGCCATGAGGAGAGAGGGCAGGACCCAAAGCCTCTCCTGAGATGGGTGGTGGCCTCTCTGGGGCATCAGCTGAGGTTGTGCCCCAGCTGGGCATATGTAGCTTCCTGAGGGTAGACCAAGGGCTGATCGGTCTCTTTCCAAACACATAGCGCATCCAGGAGTCCACTGCTTGTTTTCTCCCAAGCATATACACAATAGGGAGCAATCAAAGGAAAGCCAGGTCGAGGTGAGCTGGGGTGCAAGGAGTGCATGCAAGAAGTGTGCACATATGCATGTGCCCCTAAGGATACACAGAGGCCTGCAAGCCAGCACACACTGATATGTATACCCATTGTTCTATGCAGTCATATGCACACACTGATACCTGGACAAAGAAAGATAGGTACATGGCACACACGCCATGAAGGGACTGTGCACACATACACAAGAGACCTGTGCCACCACGCCTGGCTGCACAGTGAGTCTTAAACCTGCACATAGTGTGTCCACACAAGGGGCAAGTTCCTACTCACACACAGGAACAGGTCCCTGCATATCCACGGGTCTCTCTGTCTTCCCTCATATCCACGGTTTAACCCAGCTGCAAACTACTAAGAGCAGCTCGTTCTGCTCAAAGTTGCTATTTTGCACACAACATAACCTGATTCTTAATGAAATGCATAAATACACCTGCACAAACATGCAAACACTCACTCGGCCTTCTCCACAGCCCATGTTTGTCCTACCCAGCTTGCCTCTGCCTTCGCCTCCCTCCACCCTCCCCTGGCCCAATTGGCCTTCCTGTCTGAGGCAACCTCCTCCCCAACCCTCACCCCCAACTTCCTCCCCCACGAGGTAACCGCAGCACCCAATTCCACTGAGGCCACCAGCCTGAGATTCCCCACCATCAGCCCTGCCCTCTTGCTTGAAGGAACTTCTGAACCCCCGTTCTGGCTACAGGGCTCCCCAACCTCCACACCTGGCGGGAGGTCTCAGCTGGCAAAAGAGCTCATGGCCAGGCACCACAGCCACTCCGGAAGGAAGCCATTGCCAGCTGAGAGGGGTGTGTGGACGTGGCAAGGGACCAGCACTCAGTAGTGGCCCTGGCACGGGCCCACTGGGCAGTCTTTCCTCTCTCTCCTACCTTGGTCCATGCCAGGCCTCCAGGTGGAGCTGAACTGGGGGGAGGACGGCTCAGGAGCAGGTCCTGGCTTGTGCCTGTCTCCTCCCAGCTGACTCAGTGTCCAAGCATAGCAAAGTAAGCCAGCCGCCTCTCCTACACCACTTTCCCTTGGTGGGTGGTGGGTGGTGGGACGGGGGACTACGACGATGTCCTGCACATCTCCATCTGCATAGCCCTGGGCAAATGCTGGGGTGCTGATAGTGACTCTTTCCCTGAGCTACTACCCAGCTTGAGGTGCGGGCTATCAAGCCAGCTTGGGACTCTTCGGTGGCATGGCGTGTGAGCGTCACTGTTGTGCTGTGCTGCTGCATCAAAGGGTAGACCTGTCTGCAGGCCGAGGGTATAGAAACAGCCTCTGGCCGGGCGTGGTGGCGCACGCCTTTAATCCCAGCACTCGGGAGGCAGAGGCAGGCGGATCGCTGTGAGTTCAAGGCCAGCCTGGTCTACAAAGTGAGTCCAGGATGGTCAAGGCTACACAGAGAAACCCTGTCTCGAAAAATCAAAAAAAAAAAAAAAAAAAAAAAAAAAAAAAAAAAAAAAGAAACAGCCTCTGTCCCTGAGTGCTTTGTTGCCCTGTGATACTACCTGTGTTTCAGGAGTGTTGATGGTGTGTGCAGTGACTTTCTGGGAGATAGTGCTATGGGGGGGCGGGGGGTGTGCATTTCTTCCTGTGTAGTCGGCCAGCCCAGGCTGTGTTGTGGTGTGTACTCTTGTGCCCCGGGGACCACCAGATGTGTATGTGTGTGAAAGTGGAGGAACATTTGGCGGAACTGTGCCTGGCCTTGTCTTTACGGCTCTGCTTGGGCTAGGCTGTGGGCCTCCAAGGCCAGACCTCTCTGCCGCAAGTTCCTTCTCTTTCAGAAGCAGATCAAGTGGCCAGTGTCCCCCACCCCCACCCCCCCACCCTGTATTAACACCCCACCAGAGGGGCAAACCCTTTGGTGAAAGTCTGTTGATCTGCCTGGCCAGGCCAAGTCATAAACTTCCTTGCGCCTCCCCCACCCCAGCTCTGGAGGTGCCAGGGTGTGCTCAGGACACCAGGTGGCACTGCCTGTCCCTTAGACCACTGGCAAGGGAGGTGTGTTACCTGTAGGGGTCCGGTAGAGGACAACTTCAAGGCAAGTCCAGCTCTCCAGGAAAAGCTTTCAGACACTAGAAGAGCGGTGAGGACTAAAGCTGACTCGCCCAGCTGTTGCCGCCCCAGCCCTGAGGAGGTGGTGGAGGAGGAGGAGACACCTCGGCAGGGCCTGGTGCAAAACCGGGCCTGGACTGCGACTCCCCAGGTGCAC
This sequence comes from Acomys russatus, assembly GCF_903995435.1. Lineage (NCBI taxonomy): Eukaryota > Metazoa > Chordata > Mammalia > Rodentia > Muridae > Acomys > Acomys russatus. Next base: position 27,369,509 of record NC_067165.1, read on the forward strand.
TGGTGCACCCAGGGCCACTGTCAGAGAACCCAGGGCCAGTTTTGTGAGCCCCTGTGGCTGGTCCCCAGCTGTCCTGTGGACTTAGCAGGTAACAGAAGCATGCCTCGCTTACAAGGCTAACTCAAGGCTGAGTTGGTCCACCTGTGGACTAGGTAGCAGACCCACTCTGCCTCGGAGGGCTGATAGAAAATTGCTTTGAAAGCAAAGTTGGAAACTTTTCTAAGAACTGCGGTAGTGGGAGGATGGTAAAGTTGCTACTAGGCAGCCTTGGGCCAGGCAGGGCTCCAGCACTGTATGGCCTTGAGCAGGTTTCTTAACCCCTCTGAGTAGTAACTTCCTTCTGTGCAAACTGGAGAGTAGAATCTAAAGAGAAGCCTGGTACAGCTGGTATATCGGCACCTGGTACAGCTGGCATGTAGTAAGATGCCAGGTGGCCTCTTGCCAACAGACCAATGCCCACAGCCATTCTAGCACCTCTGACCATCCAATGTCCACAGCGTGGGCAGCAATTTGTCTCCTTTGTCACCCTGGGCCCCTCCTGTTTGAAGGGCCCGAGAGTCCAGTGACAGCCAAGGATCCCACGCTTTCACCGTCGTCTACTGCCACATCTTGCTCAGTAGAACTTGTTTTGGGTCTCAAGAGTACCTGGGTCTTGGAAGCGTGGTCTGTGGCAATCTACATTTTAGTCGCAGCTGCCTCCCAGCCCTTTATGATGTGCACAAATGCGTTGACTGCATAGATGTGGAACACGCGAGTGTCTAGTGCACAAGGGAGCCAGAGGAACGTGTCCGTCTCTGGAACTGGAGTTACAGAGGGTTGTGAGCCACCACGTGGGTGTTTAGGATCCCAGGTTCTCTGCAAGAGCAACAGGTGCTTAGGTGCTGAGTCATCTCCTAAGCACTCTCCCCCTAAGATGATTTCTCTGTCACCCAGGCTGTCTTTGAACTCAAGAGATCCACCTGCCTCTGCCTCCCGAGTGCTGGAATTAAAGGCGTGCGCCACCACACCCGGCTTCAATCTTTGCTCTTAACTGCCGAGTCATTCATTCCTCCAGCCTCAAGGTTTTTGTATTAGTTTATTTTTCTGGTGGTTGAGCTACCATGTGGGTGCTGGGAGTCGAGCCCCCCCCCCCCCTGCGGAAGAACAGCCAGGGCTCTTAAATCTCTAAGCTGCCACTCTCGCCCTCTGTCTGACTTGTCAGTCTTACTTTCAGTTTCTTTTTCCTTAAAGTGACTAATAATTCTTAGGCCAGGTGGTGGCACACACCTGCACTCCCGCACTCAGGAGGCTGAGGCAGGCTGATCTCTGATTTCCAGGCCAGCCTGGTCTACAGAATGAGTTCTAGGACAGGCAGTACTCCAGAGAAACCGTCTCGAAAAACAAGGCCAAACACACACATACACATTTTTTAGGTTTTGACTAACACTGAGTGAATTCCCTAGTCTTAGAAAATACAGGATAGCTCAGTGAAAACATGCATTTACACGCCTGTTTTCCTTTCCACTAGTGTCTGTTGCAGGATATTTGATTCCAGTGTGGTGTGGGAGAACCTGTCTTTTGTTTAACATGTTTGAGCCCTAGCACACACCTTTAATCCAAGAGCTTTCTGTACACAGGATTTAATAAAGTTAACCCTGGGTCAAGCCAAAGAGCAAGAAACCAGCTGACAGGCATTAAAGGAGAGGAGGGGCTTTGAGTTGAGGGGTAAACAGTGTGTATAATTAGAAGGAGCTCTGAGCTCCTCAGCCTTTGGCCTTTCTTCCTGGGCTGTCAGCTGAGCTGGTAAGCCTTTTAGCCTTTCCCACCAGGATGTTATGAGTAGGAAGGTTGGGAGCTTTCTCTGCCTCTCAGAGATAGCAGGTTTTCACCCAACATCTGGCTCCTGAGTCTTTTTTTTTTTTTAAGATTTTTATTTATACAGTACTCCGCCCCCATGTGTGCCTGCATGCCAGAAGAGGGCACCAGATCTCATTATAGATGGTTGTGAGCCACCATGTGGTTGCTAGAATTGAACTCAGGACCTTTGGAAGAACAAGACAGTGCCCTTAACCTCTGAGCCATCTCTCCAGCCCCCTGGCTCCTGACTCTTTATTGGTAAAATAGATTAGGAAAATCATTTAACACGACGTGTTCCCTATGGAAGCAGGCATTCTGGTGGCCACTTGCACCATCAAGTGTCTCTCGGTAGAGGAGTGACAGACAGCATCCTTCTCTTTCTTCAGGGGTGCTTCTCCAGCCCTCCTCCCACCTCTGCGCACCCCAGGAAGCTATCCAATCTTGGCAGTCCAGGCCAAAAAGACCTTTCTAGGGTGGGGCTCTGCTGGCTTTTGAGCCACTCTTTGTTTCCTCCAAACTTGGACAAGTTCCGCGGTGTTCGTTTCTTCATGTCACGTGGGACTGATAATGTCTGCTTTACGGGCCAGTAGAGGAAGCATTTGAGTGCTGGGCACGGAACCCAAGGCCATGCTAGGCCTCAGGCCGTCAGTCACATGCTGTCCTGGAAACAGCTTGGTGGAAAGCAAAGGATAAGAGGGGAGTAGACACTGGTATGTGCTGAGAACTTGGCAGCCGCAGAGGGAGGCACCAGGGACAGGGCTGTGAGGTAATCACGAGAAGCTCAACACGGCCACCATACACAGCAGGGCCAAGAGCTGCCACTCCTCTTAGCTTACCCAAACTGTGCATCCCGAGCTGAGGAAGCAGGTCACCTCAGAGGAAGGCTCTGGTCTTTGGTCCTAACCCCAATCCAAGTTTTTCCCGACAGGGAAGATGGGAGATTCATTCCAGAAGGGAGCTTGGCACATAGACTGGGAATGGTACTGTTAGCAGTGACAAGAAACCACTTGGACTTGAAACTTTACTTCCTGCCAGGGAGCCCCTTATAAAGGAGCCAGTGGACCGGGGGAAGCAGGCTGCACAGGGCCCAACTGGAATTAGACCCAGGCCATCATGGGTTACTCACACTTTGAACCTAAGGAATTCTATGCCCAGCATGAGGACTCCTGGGAAGAAACAAGTGGAATTCACATACTCTAATTTACACATAAGTGCCATTCACCATGCTGGCCAGGGCCTAGGTCAGGTGTGTTGGGCACACACTATGCCACTGCAGCTCTAGCAGACACACGAAGGTCCACTCTAGGCCAGCAGAGAAGGTTCCAAGTCTCTTGGCTCGCAGCACTTCTCAGAATACCATCCCCACTTTGGATGGTCCCCCCACTTTGGGACATGACAAGCCAGAAAGCAGCTTCAACTCCAGTTCTGAACACTGCTTTGCCTCATGGGTCCTAGTCCTCACTGTACCTGGGCATGGCAGAAGCAGTCCAGTGGCAGTGGCAGGAGGGGCTCGAAAGGAAGGCAGGCCTTCCCAGGATGGCAATGGGGATGCCACAAGAGTGAGGCCACAAGCCCAGGGAGAGAGGACAAGGAGGCTCACAGTGACCTCATCTCACACTCCCTCAGCATTCCCACCCCAAGTCCTGACCCTACTTCCAACCCAGGAGGCGACTTTGCCTGAGGGCGGGGATAAAAGAATTGGGAGCACAGGGGTGGGTGGCAGGGGCCTCCTTGGGGCCTGGTGAGCTTAGGTCATCGAAAGCCATCACCGCACATTGAAGATGAGACTGACGGTCAGGATGATGCCCAGGAGAAGGACAAAGGGCAGCCAGGTCTTCACGAAGGCTCCGACACTGACAAGGGAGAAGAACAGAGGGGGAGGGGCAGGTGAGCAGGCATATGGCCCAGAATCCCCTCCTTCCCCAATCCTGACAAGTCTTAAGTTCCTAGGGGCCTCCTGGAATTTCCTTCAACTTGGTCAGCCAGGGGACAGGAAACAAACGGATTGAGCCTCAGTGGCATCTACAGTCACTCATGACCAGGGGCTTCCAGGGGGGACCCCTGAGATGGTAATGGATGTGAGCTCAGGGTTGCATGGCCAGAAGTCATGGCTTCAACTCAACCCTGGCTCTGGCCCAATCCCGTCCCATGATGTTCTTTTTGAGGGTCTCTAGAGCCGTCTACAAGTCCCCTGAGAGTTCCCTTCCAGAAGCTCCTGATAAGCACAATTAGGAATAAAGGCGGGGTTGGGGATCTTGTTTCTAAGTCTGGGGTCTGCTGTGGGATAGGGAACTCTCCAACCTTAGTCCTCTCTTGGTGTGGGCAGGGACGGATGTCTCAGGCCTCACAGGTCATGAGGCTGTGGCTTCAGAGGTCTGCCTGGACTATGAGCCTAGCTGTCCAGATGCACACCTCTGAGAGAATGCAGGGGAGGGCCCTGTAGAGGCAGTGACACTTCCCAAGAGGGTCTATGGTCATCTGCACAGCTGCAAACTCAACTTCTCTAGATGCCAGGACAACTGTAGCCCTCTACCAGGGACAACCATAGCCCAGAAGCAGCTGGTCAGATCCTCGCTCGCAGCAGGCAGGTGACAAGGTCAGCTGGAAACACACATGGAGGACTTTGGTACAGCCACCTTGCTCTCCACCAGGAACTCAGTCTCTGCTCTAACTGTCCCTGGTAACTGAAGGACTCCAAAGACAGCCTTCCCAGAATGCGTGGGCGAGTGGCGGGGGCTGCAGGCGGGAGGCAGCTCACCTGACGTACTTCCCATAAATCAGGCAGAAGAAGCAGAGCGTCACCATGTTCCAGCTGGTGCTATTGTTGTAGCGCATCAGGTTCAGGGCCAGGGCCACGTGTGAGTGGCAGTTGTCACAGCAGAGATTGTGCTGGAGAACCAAGAGCAGCTGGGTCAGGCTGGAGGGCGGGGCGGGGACCACGGCCCCTCCGCCCCAGTCCCCACCTACCATGCGGTGCTTGTACTCTTCAGAGGCATCGTGCACAGCCGTGTCCCACGCGTTGGGCCCACTAGCATAGACCTGTGCGGGGTCCAATTTCCAGAACCTGAAAGAAAGGGGGGTGGGTGGGCACTGGCTCAGCCCCTTTTGTGGCCTGCCAGCTTTAGGCATGCTCTCTGTGCAGGGTGCCCAAGACTGTGAGGTGAAGCAGGCCCAGGTCTAGGGTTCTTTGGCCATTTCCTCCCAATCGAAACATTCTCTTAGAGAGGAGATCCTGACACCCAGGAAGCAGAGAAAACTCCCAGGCTCAGGAAATTCCTAAAGAGTCTCAAGACCCTTCCTTCCTTCCTTGGGATTCTAGAAGGTGTAACAACTGTAAATTCAGGCTCACAAAACTCAACTTGGGTACAACCAGTGTCCAATCTGGGGTGAAGCCGAGTCTGCTCGCCTCTCCCCAGGAAGCAATACGCCAGCAGACAGCTGGAAGCAGCAGGGCCAGCGTGCTAAGGTCTGTCTGCCCCCATATTCTTAGGTTGAAATCTTAACCCCTGACAATGTCCCTTTACAGTGGGGTGACCTGAGAGACTTCATTCCTTTACGGTGGGGTGACCTGAGAGACTTCCTTCCTTTACGGTGGGGTGACCTGAGAGACTTCCTTCCTTTCACTATGGGTGGCCCCACGAGGCACAGAGTGCACCAGCGCCCTGACCTCGGCCTTCCTGGTCTCCAAAGCTGAGGCTTTTTGGTTGTTGATGAGCCACCCACTCATTGGCATTTTGTCATGGCAACCTTAAAGGAATGAAGACAGGAAACACCTGAGTCTAGGCTGCTGGGAGAGGGGTTAGGTCAGCACTGGAGGCTGTGGGAACAGTGTGAACAAGGCAGGAAGCATAAGCTGTACAGTGTGTCCCAGTAAGAAGTGACAGAGCAATCCTGGAGGATTCAGGAGAAAACAAGGTGACAGGGAGAGAAGCTGCAGGAGTCACAGGCCTGAATGTTACTGCGGTTGTTTGTCCAGCAGCAGCATTCTCCCCCAAAGTCACCCCACTCAACTTGCTAACAGAGTAGGAAAGCTGTTAGCAGTTGAAGGCCATACCCACCAGGCAGGTGAGGGTAGCTTCTGGAAGCAATAGAGCCCAGGGGCCTCGGGCAGAAGTGGGGGGAAGGGGTGCACACACACAGTGCAGTGGGATCACTGGTGGTGTGGCCTCACTGTGGGGCTCAGGGGCTCCCACTCACAGAAGAAATGTCTCAAAACTGCCTTTGGAAATACAGAAGCCAAACAGCCCAAATGACCCCCAGACCACACTTCCAACAGCCTGAGGAAGTCAGACAGGGAGCTCTGCTCCAAGCCTCCTCGCCCTGCGGCCTCCTGCACAGCTTTGGGCCACAGGCTACCTGCTGTAGTTCTGAGGCACATCAGGCCATTACTGAAGAGATGAAGACAAGCCAGCAATGAAGCTACTTTGCCCTCAGAGGGCCTGAGCTGCTTTCCTGCCCTCCAAACAGAAAGCCACAGCAGAGCGCCTAGCAGCCTCCTACTCTTTAAATGGCCTGCTTGCTCCCAAGGGGCTGAAGGACTCCAGCCTACATAGAAAGACAGACTTGACTATGAGAGCAGCTCTGGTGCTTCCTAACTGTGATGCTGCCAAATCCCATCCCTTTCTTTACTTCTGTGGCATAGGGTAGAAAATATGAGCTCCCAGAGAAGGTCACAAGATGAGACCCAGACAGGGACTGACACTCTAGGTACTTGCTACAGGGTGCTGTGTCCTCATAGGTTCTGGCTGTCTTTCTCAACTGTCCTTAGGGTGCTGGCTCCTGCTGCACCTCACAGGGCTTGGCTTGTTGCTCTGACAGGAGGAAGGTGGCCCTGGCCAGGCACACAGTCTTCACTTACTTGGCAGGCTTTCCAAAGGCCATGTTGTCTTCCTGTTGAGAGACAAGAGCAGGAGTCAGTGGAGAAACTACAGGCAGACTATGACAACCCTGGGTCAGTGGCTGAAGTGCAGTGACATAAGAGGGCGTGGCATGGCATGCGTAGTGTCATAGCAGCTGCTGCTCTGTGAAAAGAGGCAGTGCAGCACCCAGGAGCTTCTCTGGCCCTCTCTTAGTCCTCAGGCAGTCTCTGAGCTTTTGTTAGAGGCAGGAGGTATGTGTAACACCCGCCCTCTCACTGCTCAGTGAAATAGTGAAGCTCCCAGGGGCCTGGAGTGCGACACCTTCAGTGCAGGACAGAGGCTGCTGGACCCCCCCCCCACCACCATTTTCTTATGAGGGTGAGCGTAGTGGGGAGTCCTAGGCTCCCTGTATACACACACACACCCCAGAAATATAATCTATGTATATTGAGACATGGTCTCTCAGCATAGCCCTAGTAGTCCTAGAACTCTCTATGTAGCCCACACTGGCCTTGAACTCTCGGCAATCCTCCTGGCTCAGTTTCCCAATGCTGGGATTAGAGGCATGAACACTGCCCTATTAGATGTGTGTAGCAGACTGTGTCATCACCCCTCTTCATTCCAGCCTCGGCTACCTGGAATCGGGCAAATGCCATGTGCTCATCTAGAAAGAGCCCAGTGGGCTAGTGCTGGTCCACCCCAGGAAGCAGACTGGAGAACAAGGCTGGTTCATTCTAACACCCCCACCCTGGGAACCATATCAGCCTCCCCTGTGCCCCAACCATGACTCCCACCTTCTGAAGGTCCAGAGATGTGGTTCCTGGATGTTCTGACTCCACTCTTGCCTCTAACCCTACCCATGTCTTGATACCCAGGGACGGGGGAAGAGGGCTGAGCCAGTTACCTAAGACTCCTCTGGCCACACTGCCCTCCTGGCCTGTCCTGGAGGCGAGAGAAGGAAAGGGGTCAAACACTGGTGAGGGGCAGAAGGCTGGGCCAGGGCTGAGAGTTATGTGTGACTTCCTGGGCCCAGGCCAGTCTTCTATGTGAGCCTGGAGTCAGGACAGAGCAAAACAGGGACTCACCGAAACAAAATAGGGGCCAGCGAAGTCCCGAATGACCCCTGTAGACGTGCAGATGCCCATGTGGCCGATGATGGGGAAAAACCACCTGTCAGGACACGAAGCAGGGAAAGGACAGAGCTGAGGGGCTTTCCTCCAGCCAGGCAGACGCTGCAGAAACTTCATCCAGCTGTGGTCACATTATGGAGGTGTGAGGGCTGGGGGGCACCCCTGTTAGAGGGCATGGACGCCAATGGCAGGCAAGAACAAGAAGCAGCCAGACCTCTGCTGGGAGGTGAGCACCCTCTCTGGAAGCCTGTCTGTCAGCGCTGCAGGCTGAGCCTCAGCAGTCCTACCTCAGAGGATGCACACAACACACACGGGCCCTGTGTGCCTGCTTGGCACACACAAGGCCCTGGGTCTGAACCCCAGCACTGCAAAAATCCTCACTGAACTGTGCTCTTAAAAATGTAGACCTCGGGCTGGAGAGATGGCTCAGCGGTAAAGAGCACTGTCTGCTGCTCTTCCAGAGGTCCTGAGTTCAAATTACCAGCAAGCACATGGTGGCTCACAACCATCTATGATGGGATCTGATGCCCTCTTCTGGTGGGCAGGCACACATGCAGGCAGAACATTGTATACGTAATAAATAAATAAATCGTTTAAAAAAAAATGTAGACCTTAGGGCTGGAGAGATGGCTCAGCGGTAAAGAGCACTGTCTGTTCTTCCAGAGGTCCTGAGTTCAATTCCCAGCAACCACATGGTGGCTCACAGCCATTTATGAGATCTGGCGCCCTCTTCTGGATGCAGGTGCACATGCAGAGAAAGCACTCATATGCATATGAATAAATCATAAGTAAATATTTAAGTGTGCTTTATTTTTTATGTTTTAGAGACAGGGTTTCTCTATGTTATCTTGGCGGTCTTGAGCTCACCTTGTAGACCAGGCTGGCCTCGAACTCACAGCAATCTGCCTGCCTCTGACTCCCAAGTGCTGGGAAAAAGTATACTGTTTACTGGGGCTGGAGAGACGGCTCAGTGGTTAAGAGTACCCAGGTATGGCACTGTACGCCTCTAATCCCAGCATTGGGAGGCAGAGGCAGGTGGATCTCTGTGAGTTCACAGGTAAATTGGCCTACAGAACAAGCCCAGGACGGCCAGGGCTGTTACACAGAGGAACCCTGTCTAGGAAAGGAAAAAAAAAGCACTGGCTGCTCTTCTAGGGGAGCTGGACTCAATTCCCAAGCCCATATGGCAGCTCACAACCATCTGTCCCCTGTGGGCACCTGGTACAGATGTGCTGCACAGATATATCTATATGCAAGCAAAACACCCATGTACATAAAAAAGTATACCTTTTGTTATATGTAAATTATCTCAAAGTTAATTTAAAAAACACAAAACAAAACCCAACTGAGATGGACATGGCTGGCATATGCCTGTAATCCTAGCAAATGCCTTGTATACACAGTGAGACCTTGCCTCAATAAATAAATAAGTAAAATGTGTGTTGTGGGATTGGAGATGGTAAGCCATTAAGAGAACTTACAGCTCTTACAGAATACCTAGGTTCAGTTCCCAGCACCCACAAGGTAGCACTTACTCCAAAACTCCAACTCCACACGATGTGTGTGACACCCTCTTCTGACCACCAGGCATACATGCAGTGTCCATATAAATACACGCAGGTAAAACACCCATTCATATAAAAGTAAAGCTTAGCCAGGCATGGTGGCGCACACTTTTAATCCCAGCACTTGGGAGGCTATTATACAGAGAAACCTGTCTTGAAAAACAAAAACAACAACAAATAAAAAAATAAAATAAAATAAAGCTCTTTAAACCAAGGAGCCAGGCATGGTGGTGCACACCTTTAATCCCAGCACTCAAGAGGCAGAGGCAAGTGGGTGGGTCTCTGTGAGTTCGAGGCCAGCCTGGTCTACAATGTGAGTCTAGGACAGCCAGGGCTACACAGAGATTCTGTCTTCAAAAACAAAAACCAAAAAATACCAAGCCAAACTACACCTCCACACATGGAGGGGTGGGGGGTAAGGGGTGGCCCCATCTCTACTACACCTGGAGGAAAGTCTTACCCAAGAGTATAAAACATAGCACTGTTGCTGGGCAGCAGTGGTGCACGCCTTTAGTCTTAGCACTCGGGAGGCAGAGTCAGGCAGATCTCTGAGTTCCAGGACAGACAAGGCCACACAGAGAAGCCGAAAATCCACCTAAACAAAAACCCAATGCTGTTTAGTGTTCCAGAGAAGGCAAAACAAATCTACAGCCATTGAACTGGGGTTGGCAAGTGGCTTTGCTGTGAGGGTGCCTGCCACCAAGCCTGATGACCTGAGTTTGACCGCTGGGACTCACATGGTAGAAGGAGAAAACGACTCCAAAAAGCTGTTCTTTGACCTGCACAGGTGTATGTGACACACTCCTGCACACACACACATATTAATAATAAAATGAAGATATTTCAAGTGTGGCTGGTTTGAGTATGTATGGGTGCCCACAAGCACTGGATGCCACTGGAGCTGTCAGCCACCTGACGCAGGTTGGGAAGTAAACTTGGGTCCTATGTAACAGTATGTGGTCTTAACTGCTGGACTGTTTCTCCAGCCCATAAATTGAAAAAGAATGAAAACCTCAAATTTTAATTGAACTGTATGTCTAACATTTGTGCATCTTATAATATGTAAGTAACCCTTCAATAACGCAGTTTAAGAATGGGGAGGGGCATTTAGGGCTAGTAAACTGTCTCAGGAGATAGGTGCTTGATACACCGCCCTGAGCACTGAGGGAGAGAGTAAGTTCCCGGGCAGCCAGGACTACATCAAGAGACCATGTCTCAAAAGCCACCACCCCAAAAGAAAAGAAAAAAGGTGAAGCTAAGTTCTGCCTTGTTTCAGATTTAGTGTTGAGCAGGCTATTCTTTTCCATGTTTCTGCAGAGTAACAGGCACTCTGTTGAGGCCTACTGCCTGCAGTCACTGCAGACCGCTGCTCACATGTGAGGTGCTCCATGTTGCTCGGAGGTAGTCTGTAAATACTTGCTATCTAACTGACAAAGAGTAGGTAGCTGAAGAGCCACAGTGAACACAGTATGGACGCCAACAACTGTGGGAAACTGCTTCTCTGGCTTCTCAGAACCCAATCCCAGACTCTTCCTGAAAAAGGTTCCTTTCAACTGATCAGGGACCTGGCTTTTAGCAATACTCTATATCACAAACGTGCTGATGGCCAATGGAACTGGGAATGCCAGTTGGAGAGATAACACTAACGCTCTGTGCTAGCAAAGCCCTAGGGAAGCAACTCTCCCTGCAGCTTGTCCATTCCCCAGGGGCAAGCTCCAGAGCTAGGGCAGCTGCTGTGCCTTCTGACCTAGGACAAACGTGGTCCTTAGTAAAGGCTTAGGGAGTGAGTCAGTGGCTCAGCCTGGAGTTTGATGCCTTTACTACCTCATATGAACACAGTATCTGCTCTCACAGGCTGGATTGATGTAAGGATTGGATGGCAGGGAGTGTGAAATATTTAGGTATTTTTATTACTAGTGGCAGCTGTTATTAACATCTTGGAAGAGGGATAGGTGCTGGACTCAGTTCCCTCCTCTGATCTCCCTATCACAGACACGAGAGTCCCCATACCTACCCCTACATCTGCACGCACCGTCACCAACCTCACATAGCTGAGTCACTTCAAAGGTCAGTTTATCTGTACCTGACCCTTCTGCTGAGGGGTCAGTCCTCTGACGGGAGCAGAGGCTAACTCATTTTGGTCTTATAAACACAGATCTGAAGAGAACTGAGACATAGCTACTTCTAGCCTAGAAATTGGGAAACGATGTGTCTTCACCTCAAGTTGCTACCATTTCTCTGCAGAGGACCAAGCCATAAATGCTTTTTTTTTTTTTTTTTTAAATGAGAGGCTACAAATGGTTCAGTAGGTAAAGGCACCAGGTGCCAAGTCTGATGACCTATGCTTTACTCACACAGCAGGAAGAAACCTACGTCTACAGAGGCACAAGGAGTCACTAGCAAATGTGTTAGGGAACAGTTAATGAATGAACAAAGTTAACACGCACATGTTGTAAGGTTTTTTTGAGGAGGGTGGATCCAGGATCTTACTTTATTTATTTATTTTATTATTATTATAATTTACTTATTTATTTATTTATTTATTTATTTATTTTTTGGTTTTTCGAGACAGGGTCTCTCTGTGTTACCTGGACTCACTTTGTAGACCAGGCTGGCCTTGAACTCACATCGATCCACCAGCCTCTGCCTCCCGAGTGCTGCGATTAAAGGCGTGTGCCACCACGCCCGGCCAGGATCTTACTCTTTTTTTTTTTTTTTGGTTTTTCGAGACAGGGTTTCTCTGTGTAGCCTTGCCATCCTGGACTCACTTTGTAGACCAGGCTGGCCTCGAACTCACAGCGATCCGCCTGCCTCTGCCTCCCGAGTGCTGGGATTAAAGGTGTGCGCCACCACGCCCGGCTCCAGGATCTTACTCTTATACCCTAAGTCGGACCCTTGCTCTGTAGCCTAGGATGGCCTCAAAATCTCAGGGACCCTTCCTACTATCATCTCCTGGAGAGGCCTCAGATCAGAGGTGTGAGCCACAGTGCCCAGACTCAGACTTCCAATTTTTTTCTTTTATTATTATTTGTTTTTGGGGGGTGGGGTTGCCTCAAGACAGGGTCTCTCTGTGTAACCTTGGCTGTCCTGGACTCATTTTGTAGGCCAGGCTGGCCTCTGCCTCCCGAGTGCTGGGATAAAGGTGTGCTCCACCACCGCCAGGCTCGACCTGTCTCTTTTTGTTTTGTTGTTGTTTCAGACTGCGTCTCACTATGCAGGCCTAGCTGGCCTGGAATTCCCACCATATAGTCCAGGCTGGCCTCCAGCTCACAGACACCTGCCTGCCTATGCCTCCAAGTGCTAGAATTAAAGGTGCAGATCACCAGATAGAGGGGGGGAAATCTCTTCAGTATATATGAGTTATACAGTCAGTAAACTTGACTTCTGAACGTCTTCTTGCTGAGGCAGTAAACTGACCAAGACAATGCTACAAGAAACTCTGCCTCACCGTGGGGGAAGAGGATTCCTACTTAAAAACTCAAGCTTGCAAACTGTCCAGGCTGTTAAGACTAAAGTAGGAGGGCAGTAAACTGCTCTTCTTCCACTGGGAGGCAGTCACCCAGGTACCCCCATACTGTCTTGCAAATCAGGAGGTGTAGGGAGCAAAACGTTGGCAATGCTGACATTCCATGAACTTGTCTGGCCTCAACGAAACTCTCATTATTTTGGCTTCTAAAGGCAAAACGTCTTGTGTATAACATATGACCAATAAGCACTCGTTTGTTCAATGAGTGGGAAACAAAACAAAACAAAACCTAGCGATGAATGATGAGACGGACTTGCCTCTTCAGACAACGGATAAGGGACTTTTCTGTACACCTGCAGCTCAGGGGCCTCGTCCTTCCCGCTGACACTTGTCCTCCTGCCCAATTAGACCAGGGTTAACCAGAGCCGGAAGCATGCCCCACATCCAGCGGGGACGCGCACCGCACAGGTGACGGGGTCCCAGGGACCGGGTGCCGGCCTGGCCAGGAGTAAAGGCTGCCGCCAAGTCTGGGGGAAAAAGCTAGAATAGCACCCAGGAGGACGCTTGGGCCCTCCCCATCTTCGCGGCGACACCGGAAGAGACTCACGTGAGCACCGGAATGGGCGTCCATACCACGCAGTAGGGGAAGCGGCTCCGCTCCACGTCCATGGCGACACCACCGGACCCGTGGTACTGCTTCATGTCCGTCTCGGCCGCCGTCGGCGTTTCTACTTCCGCCATCCGAGGAGGGGGCGGCGGCGGCTGCAACAGGAGCGTAGAACTCCCTTCCGCTTCCGCCATGCTGCGCGCGCCTTCTCGGGAAGGCCCGGCGGCGGCGCCACTCGCCCCTGTGTCGTCACTTCCAGGAGGTGGGGCGGGTCCGTATGGTTGTTCTTCCCTCCGGGAATTAGAGCCTCGTCCTTCTAGGCCCGGCAAGCCCAGCCTCTTCCCGGGCCCCTGTAGTGGAGCATTTCCATGGCCCTCAGGCAGCTCTCCGTCGCGGGCCGGTACACCGGCATGTGGTCCACTCAGTATTTATTGATCACTTCCTAGGCGCCAAACACCTGATATCCATTGTTACTACTGTCCATAAACCGATTAGACATACAAATTCAGTTGTTTTCCTCAGGTTACAAATCAGAGACTGTGGCTCTGGAGATAAAGTGAGGGGCCACGATTCAAACACAAGTATTGACATTTTCTTTGTCCTTTTTAGCCTGTGCCATGAGTTACCGATAGTGTAGACGAAGATCTTGGTGCGGGTGTGTGTGTGTGTGAGAGAGAGAGACACCTGCAGCATTGTGATGATACTAATGTTCGCCTCGGACCTGGGGAGGGCACAGATGGCAGAGGGGCAAAGACAGACTCTGTAAAGGAGAGAGTATCATCCTGGCTGGAGTAAATCACAGTTTAGCTAGATAGGTAGACTCCCTTTTTTGTTGTTGTTTTAGGGTCTAGGTTTGTTTTTGTTTCCAAACAGGCTAAGACCTGTACCGGGTAGTGGAAGTAGTTTGGAAGACAAGAAGGGAACCAGCCTACAGGATGATGTAAGAAAACTGAGCCAGGGCTGTGCGGTGGTGGCCCATGCCTTTAATCCCAGCACTTGGGAAGCAGAGGCAGGTGGTGAGAGACCAAAAAGAATTAAGAAGCATGTTTTAGGATCACGGTTAGGAGCCCGGCTTGAGCTATGAATAAAGATCCTCTGTGCTTGCATAGGTTTCGTCTCCTGGTGGTCTTTTTTGGAGTCTCATGAACCAGACTCCATGGTGGATCTCTGGATCTCTGTGAGTCCGAGGCCAGCCTGGTCTACAATGTGAGCCCAAGACAGCCAGGGGTACACAGAGAAACCCTGTCTCAAAAACAAACAAACAGGGGCTGGAGAAATGGCTCAGTGGTTAAGAGCACACTGCCTGCTCTTCCAAAGGTCCCGGGTTCAATTCCCAGCACCCACATGGCAGCTCACAACTGTCTGTGACGCCAAGATCTGACAAACTCACACCAATGCACATAAGTTAAAATTAAATAAAATATATTAAAAACAAACAAACAAGCAAAAAACAACAAACAAAACCAAGAAAGAAAAGGCAGAGAGACAGACAGACTGTTTCAACAGGCTAAGACAGCTTTATTGGAACAGCAGGGCTGGAGGACATGTATATACACATAGGGAGCTTCCAGGAAGTTACAGTTGTTTTTGTGGTTTGACTGGGACCAGAGTAGGTTGTTTTCCATACCTAGGTATATTGTTTCTGCAGGTGGAATAGACCAGTTAGGCTGGGGCTAAGCAATTCCTTCTGGTTAGAGGCTATTGACTCAATTCCTCATGATCCAAGGCTTAAGCAACAGAAGGTTGCACAAATAAATGCACTAAGGCAGGTGGAAGCTATGCCTTTGAAAGGAGTTTCTTCCTTTTAATTATTCTTCTCGAATGGTAACCTGCCAAAAAAAGCCTATTGTCCTCATACTGAAATGCTTTTTTTTTTTTTTTTTCCAAGACAGGGTCTCTCTGTGTAGCCGTGCCTGTCCTGGACTTGCTTTGTAGACCAGACTGGCCCTGAACTCACAGCGATCCGCCTGCCTCTGCCTCCCAAGTGCTGGGATTAAAGGCGTGTGCCACCATGCCCAGCTCTGAAATGCATTTTAAAAAATCAGTTCTGTAGGAAATCCAGAGGTCTTTGACTATACTAGCTAATACAGTTGCTACTGCAAAGCAGATGCTCCAAGAACTATGCACACACCTACTGAATGTCTACGAAATGGTTCTCGATTTGCATGTCTTTTAAATAGTCTCATTGGTATCATAGCTGAAGTGAATTCTAATCCACTCAAAATTCTTTGAGCATGTTTGCACCTCTCTCATAAATGACCCTGTCACAATAGCTGTCTAACTTTCTCTGTGTGTCTTTGTTTTTGTTTTGTTTTGGTTTGGTTTTTCAAGACAGGGTTTCTCGGTGTAGCCTTGGCTGTCCTGGCCTTTGTAGACCAGGCTGGTCTCAAACTCACAGCGATGCGCCT
Organism: Acomys russatus; assembly: GCF_903995435.1. NCBI lineage: Eukaryota > Metazoa > Chordata > Mammalia > Rodentia > Muridae > Acomys > Acomys russatus. The sequence continues at coordinate 27,385,380 of NC_067165.1, forward strand.
GCTTCTGCCTCCCGAGTGCTGGGATTAAAGGCTTGTGCTACCACTCCCGGCTTTCTGTGTGTCTCTGATACTCTCTTACCAGCACTGTTAACATATATGCCTTTTAACCATCAATGCATGTATGTATGGGTAAAGAAAGAAGTCAGTCTCCAGGCATCTGGCACGAAGTTGGCACTACTAACAAAATACATTTAATCTGACAAACTTCAATGGATTCCCATTGCACTTTAAAAAAAAGGGGGGGGGAGGACTTTCTTTATTGAGGGCAGCAGGGTGCAAACCATATAAAACTCACAAGCTTCTCCATCAACGAATTAACTCCTTTTTTTCTCTCTGCTCCTCGAATTGGGAGTTGGGTGTTATTTGCACATTTCCCTAGGGTCCTGATCTGCTTGCAAGAAGCAGTGGGGCGGATTCCTCGGGTGACACTGTGGGAGGACAGGCACGGGGCGGGAGCATCGGTGCTCCGCCTGGCCTATTTCTTTCTTTTCCGCTTCATGTGTAGTACAAAATAGTTGTGCACGCGATGATGAGCCCTGCGACTAGTGACAAGAAGCTCTGGCAGCCCACTTTGCCGTCCCAGCACTGGTCCAGGTCCTTCATGATTTTGTCCATGGCTGGAGGGTCCTTTTAAAAAGATTTATTTATCTATTATTTATTGTACATGAGCACTTTATCTGCAGAAGAGGGCATCAGATCACATTATAGATGGTTGTGAGCCACCATGAGGCTGCTGGGAATTGAACTCAGGACCTCTGGAAGAGCAGGCGGTGCTCTAAACCACTGAGCCATCTCTCCAGCCCTCCTCCTCTGTCAAGTAGTCTTTGTCTCCCGCGAATCTGTGAACCATGAGCACCATGGTCTCCATGGCGTGCTCCATTTGAGACGGCATTTTGACGAGTCGGCCAAAGCCTGGGCCCCGAGGCGCAGCAGTCCTTAGAAGAGCTGGGAGTCAAGCGATGAGGCTCTCCCATGGCACTTTTAACTTACATGGCTCTGTACCTTCTAGATGGTGTCTGTCTCTTACTTTCTTACTCTGCTACAGAGACCCTAAGTTCTGGTCAGTCCCTTCCAGGAGCATTATCCCTTCACACTGAGGAATGTGGCATATTCCTCACCCCTCTACCCACTTTAACTTCTATTCATACTTCTAGACTTCGAGGCAATGCCATTTCCTCAGCCAGCCAGTCTGAATTAGAAAGTCTCCCTCATCTCCTCTGGAACACCCTTTTTCTTCATATGGCACATTTATAGCCATGTACTGTTTCTTTCCTCCACTAGACTGGAACCCATTTAAGGAACAGTTGTCATTTTTGTAACCCCAGTGCTTACTATAGCATATAGTGCCTAATGGCTTTTAACCAGTGTTCACTAAGTCAGATCCATAACAAATACAGGCTTGGCATAATATTTTGGTAACAGATTGTCTGAGCAAAGGGACCTAGCTTATCATTTGCCACTTCCTTGTGCGCTGGGGTTCCTGGAGGTTGGTGGGCACAGTGCTTTAGTACTGTGCTCCGAGATCCTAGCTTTCCTCTCATAGCCTGCATTAATCCTCCCCTTTGCCTTGGGTAGCGACAGAAGCCAGGACACAAAGGTCATTGTAGCTGTATAGAGACGCCAGCTCCACCCCTGACTCCTGTAGGGGCTTCTCTCCCAGGCTTGGCCTCCACTACCACCTCTCACAGGGCCCATTTCTCACACCTACCTTGGTTCTCACCCAGAGCACGAAGCTCCCTGGCCTGTGTCCTTGCCTTTTCTGCCTGTTTCTCTTTTTTCCCCCTGCAGCCAGATGGATAATCTCCATCAAAGACTATTGCTGCCTTCCAGGCTCAGAGGATCACAGCAGGGCCTGGAAGAAGCTCCACTTACACAGAGTTTGTTTGAGGATTGATGGGGTTGAGAGCCGCCCCTCCCCCAACACATACACTACTGAAAATAGGAATGACCATCTGGATCCATTTACGGGGCTGGCTGGGGGAGGGGAGGATGGCAGAGTGGGAACTGTCAAGCTTGGAGGCTAAGACGCTGTACAACAGTGGACTCAGAGTGCTCCTGTCTTGGTGGGAGTCCTCCACCTCCACGAATGACTCCAGGGAGCACTCCTCAGGGCTACCAGACCTCCTCTCTCAGGGCATCTCACCCATTCTGGCATCCAAGGCTCTCCCTGGGCTGATCCCAAATTTCCCTGCCAGAGTCTTCTCTGTGTCCTTGAGATTTTATGACACTGGTCTCACTTATACCTCATGTCTTTGCTTACACTGTCCCTTAATCAGAAATGCCCCTCTTCTCCTCTTCTGCATCACGTACAAGGTTTCGGGCTAATGCTTCTCCGATGCTTCCAGAGCAGGAAGGCTGTTTCCACCTATTGAATATTCATGTGTGCTTGCGTTAGCATTAGCTGTTTACATGTCCGTCTCCCACTGGAGAACATAAACTCCTTGAGAAAGGGATGGGCTGGATCTACTGCTCTGTATAGTCAGCAGGCAGAGGCAGAGAGGGGTTGCTCAGGGAATGCCCCAGGAGCTGTTTGTTGACCATATATGGTCTCCTTTCTGGGGAGGATGCATCTCAGTAAGTAAACCTGAAAAGGTGAAAGAGGTCCAAGCCATGGGCTGCCATGGCTACTACTGGCTGGAGGAACTCGGAAGCTGGAGCTGAGGCACAGCACCCCAGGGGGCAGTGTCTTTGATTTTGTGGATCTCGCAATCTTTCTGCTCGGCTACATCATTACACCTTGCCTCTTGGACTCTGGGTATATCTCATTCTTCCTCTCCCCTCTTCTTCTTCCTCTTCTCCCTCTTCCCTCTCTCTTCCTCTCCCCTTTCTCTCATCCTCCCTTTATCATTTTTCCATCCCCATTAGGGCTGAGAAACTTTCCACAACTGAGAGGGGTCTGAAGGAACCAATTATTTAATAAAGAAACTATCATGGGGAGCCCAGTGGTGGTGGTGCACGCCTTTAATCCCAGCACTCGGGAGGCAGAGGCAGGCGGATAGCTGTGAGTTCGAGGCCAGCCTGGTCTACAAAGTGAGTCCAGGACAGTCAAGGATACACAGAGAAACCCTGTCTCGAAACCCCCCCCACACACACACACACAAAAAGAAAGAAACCATCAGGGGCTGGAGAGATGGCCCAGTGGCTAAGAGCACCCTCTGTTCTTCAAAAGGTCCTGAGTTCAATTCCCAGCAACCACCTGGTGGCTCATAACCATCTATAATATGATCTGACTGGCCTGCAGGAATACAAGCAGGCCAAACACTGTATACATAATAAATAAAGAAATCTCTTTTAAAAAAAAAGAAAAAGAAAAAGAAAAAGAAACCATCAGAAAAACAAGTTTCTGACTCTTTAGGTACCACAGTCCAGCTTCCTATTTTCCTCCCTTTTATGGGCAAATTTACCCCAGCAAGGTTACAAAATGTACAGAGAAGGCCAGAACCTAAGTCTTCTACTTTGGGATGGACAGTAAACTGTCCATGTGGGTCCAGGAGATGGCCAGTGTGTTTAGGGTCTGAGTCCTAGCTGTCAGGAGCTATTGAAAATACCCGAAGGCACACGCCTTTAATCACAGTACTCGGGAGGCAGAGACAGGAGGATCTCTGTGAGTTCGAGGCCAGCCTGATCTACAAAGCGAGTCCAGGACAGCCAAGGGTACACAGAGAAATCTTGTCTCAAAAGAAACAAACAAAACAACAACAATAACTCCACCACCTCCCAAAAATCCAAAACAATTCATCCAAAGAGGTTGGCAGTGTGTGTGTGCAGGATGGACTTGCCTAAGATATAAGCACATATTGGACCAGAACCTATTTTATTTAAGAAAGGGGGCCTTAGAGGTTAGACCCCTGAGTGGCACATGACTACAGGAGTTCAGGATGCCTTCTGTAGAATAATTCAGCAGAACCATTGTATCCGGCATGGGTTCCAGGTGATGGCACCTAGGCTTTGAAGGAGCCTTTTGTCGGTGATTGTTATCTATTTTACGGGGTTGCTCCTTTGAAGGATTCTTAGAGCCTTTGCATAGCTTAGTCCAGAGACAGGCCTGGCAAACCAGGAAGTCTTGTATGGCTGAGAATTACTTAAGTGATAGTTCCTTCAAGACAACCCCTAGATGAGATAAGGGGTTTTGGCATGAGGAAACTGACTTTTTTATTTATTTTTTTCTTTCTCAAGACAGGGTCTCTCTGTGTAGCCTTGGCTGTCCTGGACTCGCTTTGTAGACCAGGCTGGCCTCGAACTCACAGAGATCCTCCTGCCTCTGCTTCCCAAGTGCTGGGATTACAGGCGGGTGCCACTACAACCAGGTGCTGTGTTTTATTTTTATGAGTGTTTTGCTTGTGCACTATGTGTGTGCCTGGTACCTTGAGAACCCAGAAGAGGATGTTAGATCCCTAGAACTGGAGTTACAGATGGTTCTGAGCCACCACTTGGAGGCTGGGAGTCAGTCTGAGTTTCCTGCAAGAGTAAGTCACCAATTGCTGAACCATCTCTCCTGTCCCAAGAAAATGACTAAAAGAGCCGGTCTAGGAGCTAGAGGTCAGGGACTTAGTCCTGGCATTGCTTCATTCACCGTGGGGCCCAGGGCGTGCCATCCTTCCCCTCTGCCTCTTTAGGATCCACTGCCCATATTTCTATAGTTTCAACATGGCCGGATTAGTGGTCCTCAACTCTGGCTTCACCTTCAAATCAACCTAGAATGGTTCAAAGTAAATACATGGATTTCTAAGCAAACCAACACAGATGTGCTGGGTAAGGAACAAGGGAAATTTTTAAAAGATCCTAGGTGCTCCTGAGTATGGCCAGGCCTGAGACTCACCGCACTAACAAACTTCTGTCTCTTAGAGTCTGCAACTGAGGATCTATACTGAGACCATTGCCGGTCCCCGGGGCTAAAACTGCCCGCCGTGGACACGGAGGCCTCTATTTGTAACGCCTGCCTTGCTGTGCAGTTCCACCACCTGGGCTTATCCGAAGCTCCAGGCTCTCTATCAGCAAAGCCAGAGAGTTCTGGATAAGTCACACGTGTGCAATGCTTTAAAAATGGACCACCACTGATCCTTTTTCCTGTCTGTATGCTTCTGCCCTTCCCAGAGTCACATAGCTGGAAGAGCAAAACATGTCGCCTTTCCTGACGGATTTCAATGTGCATTTATTTTATGCACATCAAAAAATATTTGATATGTATCATGGGTGTTTTGTCTGCATGGGTCTGTGTACACCATGTGAGCCTGGAACTTTCTGAGGCCAGAAGAGAGCATGGGATTCTTGGGACTAGAGAGATGGTGACAGGCTGCCCCTGTGGGTGCTAGGAGTTGAAGCCGGCCAAGTCTTCTGAAGGAGCAGCCAGTGCTCTTAACCAATGAGCCATCTCTCCAGCCCCTCCCCCCTATTTTTCTGAGATAGGTTAGGCACTGTTCATGTTGGCCTTGAATACTGAGCTGGGGTGCCCTCAATAGCTGGGACCACAGGTGCAGGCTACAGCACACAACTAGCTCCGCCTGTGTCTCACAATGATCTGCCTGCCCCTGCCTCTTGAGTACTGAGATTAAAGGCTACCATACTTGCTTTTTTTTTTTTTTTTTTTTTCCAAATATATTTTATGTGTATGAAAGAAATTTTCTTCAGGAACATTCCAGTGTGTGGCTGTAGCTAGTTTATCCTCTGAGTTTCCGAAGCACATGTTAGCTGATCCCTGTTTAGACAGTCATGAACAAAACACCTATAAATACCCAGGGATATGTTTTTACACAGATAGATTTTGCCTCGTTTCTGTGAATACCAATCAGTACGTCTGGACGGGGTAGTAGTGTAGATTTGGTTTCACAAGTACTGTAAACTGTCCTCAGAAGCGAGTATCTTAGCTAGGGGTTGTGGTGGCTACTGCACGGTATCGCAGCATTTGGGAGGCTCAGAAACCTGGGCTAAAGTTGCAAGCCAGCCTAGGCTATGTAGAAAGGCCCTGTTTGGTTCTCTGTCAGTATAGTTCTCCATTTTTACTTGCAGTGAACAAAATTTCAGTTGTTCCACATTCTTGTCAGCATTTAGTTTTGTCATTTGTTATAACCATCTTGACAGGTGTGGAGAGTTTTGTGTTATTTTGCTGTTCTGCAATGAGAGGTTATCTCCTTTTGTTCTTTTCTGTTTTTTCTTTTTTCTTTTTTTGGTATTTGTACACAGGGTTTCTCTGTGTAGTCTTGGCTGTCCTGGAACTCTGTAGACCAGGCTGGCCTGGAACTGACAGAGATCCATCCACCTGCTTTTGCCTCCAAAGTGCTGGGATTAAGGGCATGCACCATCATGCCTGGCTTTGTTTGTTTTTGTTTTTCGCTTTTTTTTTTTTTTTTTTTGAGATAGCATTTCTCTGTGTAGCCCTGGCTCTCCTGGTGTTTGCTCTATAGACCAGGCTGTCCTCAAACTCAGAGGTCTATCTGCTACCACACCTGTCAGACTTTTTTTTTCCTTAGTGGTTATGCGTATGAGTAGGTGTGTGTGTGTGTGTGTGTGTGTGTGTGTGTGTGTGTCTGTGTGTCTGTGTGTGTGTGTGTCTGTGTGTGTGTGCCTGTGTGTGTGTGTCTGTGTGTGTGTGTGTCTGTGTGTATACACCATGTGCGTGCAGTGCCCAGGTAGGACAGAAAAGAGAGTCAGATCCCCTGTAATTAGAGTTGAGAGCCCACCATGGAAGGTACTGGAACTGAACCCAGGTCCTATGGGAAAGCAGCTAGTGCTCTTAGGCACTGAGTCATCTCCCCAGCTCCTGTTTAGATCTTTGTGCCCCACCCCATCCTCCTAGAGACAAGGTCCTGTAGCTCAGGCTGGCCTTGAACTTCTGACTCCCTTGTTATGCCTCGCCACTGCTGGAAGTATAGGCTTGAGTGCACTACTGCATCTGGCACAGAATCACTTAGTTCTTTGGAGCTGGGTGTGATGGCTCATGCCTGCAATTTCAGTACTTCAATCTCTGAGAGTATCAGGCTAGCCTGGGCTACAGGAGACACTGTCTCAAAAATATAGGGACTGGTCTAAAGGAGCTCGATGCGTATTTCAAGCCTAAATCCTTTACCGATGTTTTGGCATTATTTTTTCATAATCCTTGGTTTGGCTTTTTTATTCTTTAACAGTGTCTTTTGGTGCACTCTGGGAGGCAGAAGCAGGAGGACCTCTGTGAGTTCAAGGCCAGCCTGGTCTACAACACAAGTCCAGGACAGCCAAGGCTACACAGAGAAACCCTGTCTTGAAAAAGCAAAAACCAAACCAAGCCAAACCATAACAAAACAAAAACAAAAAAGTGTCTTTTGCTGAGCCAAAGTCTTTGTTTTGTTTTATTATTTATACAGTGTTCTGCCCATGTATGCCTGCCTACCACAAGAAGGCACCAGATCTCATTACAGGTGGTTGTAAGCCACCGTGTGGTTGCTGGGACTTGAACTCAGGACCTTTGGAAGAGCAGACGGGGCTTTTAACCTCTGAGCCATCGCTCCAAGCTCCTGAGCCAAAGGTTTTAATTTGGATCAAATCTTACCTACAGATTTCTCCCACCCCATTGATATTATTTTATTTATATATATGTATATTTTGATTTTTCGTGGCTGGCCTTAAACTCAGAGATCTACTTGCCTCTGCCTCCCAAGTGCTAAGATTAAAAGCCTGTGCCACCACACCTGGCTATCTTATTTTTGATGCTGTATCGAAAAACTCATTACAAAACTAAAGGTCACAGGGCTGGAGAGATGGCTCAGAGGTTAAGATTACTGGCTGCTCTTCCAAAGGTCACGAGTTCAATTCCCAGCAACCACACGGTGGCTCACAACCATCTATAATGAAATCTGGTATCCTCTTCTGGCATGCAGTCTTTAAATGCAGACAGAACACTGTATACATAACAAATAAATAAATCTTAAAAAAAAAAAAAAACTAAAGGTCACAGGTTTCATGTTGTTTTTCTATACGTTTTACTCCGTTTTGACAAGGTCAGTGCAGCTCAGGCTGACCTCAAACTTGAGATCCTTTTGCCTCAAATCCCCCCTCCCCCCCCGACACACATCTGGCATTACAGGCATAAACCACCATGCCCAGTTTTTTGGTTTTGGTTTTTTTGAGACAGGGTTTCTCTGTGTAGCCCTGGCTGTCCTGGAACTCACTCTGTAGACCAGGCTGGCCTCAAACTCAGAGATCAGTTTGCCTCTGTCTCCCAAGTGCTGGGATTAAAGGCATCTGCCACTACACCTGGCCTTAATGATATTTTAGGTGTAAGTGTCTGTGTGTATACCACATGGGCTGTTGACTGTGAAAACAGGAGGAGGGCATAAGATTCCCTAAAGCAGGAGTCAGGGACTTCTGAGATGGCCAATGAGTGCTGGGAACCAGATTTTGGTCTTCTTGAAGGATCTGCAGAGCCCAATTCCTTTAAAAAAAAAAAAAATTGCTAGCCAGGTAGTGGTGGTAGCAGTCCTTTAATCAACACTCAAAAGCAGAGGCAGGCGGATCTCTGCATTTGAGGCCAGCACGGTCTACAGAGTAAGTTCCAGGACAGCCAGGGCTATACAGAGAAACTCTGCCTTGAAAATCAAAAACAAGTACCATGAAAGTCTTCACTTAACAGGAAACTGGGACAGAAGGGAGGATATCCTATTGGGACTCTAGATGAGAGAAGCATGGGAGAATGGCAAAGTAGAAGGATCCAGAGGGTCCTAGAAACCTACAAGAAGAACATTATGATAGGCAGATTTGGGCCCAGGGGTCCCGCTCAAACTATGGCACCAGCCAAGGACAATACATGCAGAAAACTTCAAACCCCTACCCAGATCTAGCCGATGGATAGGACATTCTCCACAGTTGAGTGGAGAGTGGGGCCTGACTTTCACACGAACTCTGGTGCCCCATATTTGACCACATCCCCTGGATGGGGAGATCTGGTAGCACTCAGAGGAAGGATAGCAGGCTACCAAGAAGAGACTTGATACCCTATGAGCATATACAGGGGGAGGAGGTCCCCCTCAGTCACAGTCATAGGGGAGGGGAGTAAGGGGAAAATGAGAGGGAGGGAGGAATGGGAAATACAAAGGATGGGATAACAATTGAGATGTAATATGAATAAATTAATAAAATATAAAAAACAAAACAAAAAAAGAAAAGAAAAAGAAAAACAAACAAACCCTTTCTTTTCAGGGTGAAGAAGTGAACAGTGTGCTTTGGGAACAGTGAAACTGTTCCGTATGGCAGCGTATTGTGTTGTATAAGCCAGAGGTTGATGACAGATGTCTTTTTGTTGTTTCTATTTTTTGAGACGCGCTCTCTTTATTGAGCATAGAGCTTGCAGATTCAGCCCGACTATCGAACCAGCAAAGGAGCTTCCTGTCTCTGCTACCCCAAAGCTAGGACTCAGCTGCAGGCCACATCTGGGTCACCCCCTGACCCCTCAGTTTTCTGTAAGGCTAAAACTACTCTAGAAAGAAAGAAAGAAAGAAAAAAAAAAAAGTCCAAGCTCTTAACTAAAGGGAAAAAGAAGCACCAATGTTGAATAAAAGGAAGCTCTTGGTAAAATTTCTTCCTCACTGAGCATGGTGGTCCTTAATCCCAACACCAGGGAGGCAGAGGCAGGTGGATTGTGTGTCCAGGTGGGTGGTGGTGGTGCACACCTTTAAGCCCAGCACTCAGGAGGCAGAGGCAGTTGGATCTCTGAATTTGAAGCCAGCCTGGTCTAGAGTGATTCTAGAATAGGCAAGGCTACACAGAGACAACCTTGTCTCAAAAAAAAAAAAAAAAAAAAAGATTCTGTGTGTTGGAGACCAGCCTCTGAACTATACTGTGAGTTCCAGGACAGTAGGGCTACACAGTGAGAACCTGTCTCAAACCACCACAAAGCTTTTTATTCACTTCCTTATTTTTACTGTGTGTGTACAGGTGTTTTGCCTGCCCCTGTCTGCGCACCACATGTGTGCAGTGCCCATGAGGTCAGGAGAGCACGTTGGGTGCCCTGGAACTGGAGTTACAGATGGTTGGTGTGTGTCCTGGAAACAGAACTCAGTCTCTGTAAGAACAAGTGAGTGCTTTTAAGCTCTCCCACCCTCTTGATGAAGTCTAAGGGCTCCTCCGTGTCTACAGGGCAAGTCTTCTGCTGAGGACACGGGCTCCTTCAGTTCCACTAGCTATAACCCTGCCCCAAATCTACAAAGGCGCACCTAGGACTGGATTGCTGCTTCCTTGCCCTGGGATACTGTACCTCTCTGCAAGGGTCTGGGGTTACCTTGAAGCTTCTGGAGCGTTAATTTGGGGATGCCTGGCCTGATGAGGCACAGCCTGCTAGCTCAGCTTGGTTCTTCCCACAGCTACAAAGAGAGAGTCTTTTTTTTTTTGAGACAGGGTTTCTGTGTAGCCTTGGCTGTCCTGAACTAACTTTGTAGAACAGGCTGGCCTCGAACTCACAGCAACCCGCCTGCCTCTGCCTCCCAAGTGTTGGGATTAAAGGCATGCACCACCACCACCCGGCTGGAGAAGAGTCTTTTTTTTTTTTTTTTTTTTTGGTTTTTCGAGACAGGGTCTCTCTGTGTAGCCTTGGCCATCCTGGACTCACTTTGTAGACCAGGCTGGCCTCGAAATCACAGCGATCCGCCTGCCTCTGCCTCCCAAGTGTTGGGATTAAAGGCGTGCGCCACCACGCCTGGCTGAGAAGAGTCTTAAGTTTCACAGTGGAACTGTTCTTGTGGCACTACCAGCTCCTAAGCTATATCAGAGGACCTCATGGTGTCCTGGTAAGACGCTGGGAGCAAAGAGGCATGTTTTAAATTGGAGGACTACCGACATATACTGGAGAAAGAGACCAGCCTGAGGTAGTCTGCGGACTGCATCACACTGCTTTCAACTACATCCTTTCAAGAAGTTAGGTTTCTTTGGCATGCACCTTTAATCCCAGCACTTGGGAGGCAGAGGCAGGCGGATCTTTGTGAGTTCAAGGCCAGCCTGGTCTACAAAGTGAGCCCAGGACAGCCAGGGCTACACAGAGAAACCCTGTTGGGGGTAGTGGGGGAGTTGGGTTTCTGCTGGATGCAGTAACACATACCTTTAACCCCAGCGCTAGGAAGGCAGGCGGAAGTTCCTGGTCTACCAGGAAAGCCAGGGCTGTATAATAGAGGAGCCCTGTCTCAAACAAAAACAAAACTGGGTTGTTAGCAGTCACTGTAATAAAATGAATCAATATGGAATTATTACTGTGATGAGTGGTGTTTGCTTTGAACATATTTGAAAAATTGTGCAGCACCCACCAAGGACATAGATCCCGCCTCTAACTGGCAATTTAGGAAAAGACAGGGCTGGGGTTGTTGCTCAGTGGCTAGTGCTTGCCCAGCCTGTATGATGCCCTGGGTTCCAATCCTACTATGCAATAAACTGCATCATATTAACTGGGTGTGGGGTGCACACCCGTGAATCCCAACACTCGGGACAAAAGCAGGAGGATCAGAAATTCAAGATCATTCTTGGCTCCATAGTGAATTCAGGTCCAGCCTGGGCTAATGAGCCTGCCTCAAACATTTCTCCTAATTACTTTATCTGTATTATTTTCAAAAACACAACAAATTTGCTAGGATATAAAAATTCCTAAGTGATTCGACTTAAATACTTAATAAATTGAACTCAGCCTTTCTTTTTTTTCTTGCTTAGGAAGCTTCATGAAAAATTACTGTTATAATGTTGCAGGATGAGAGATTCTGGAATCTTCTGGTTAAGAAATCACTGGAAAATCTAGGAATCAGAACAACCCCACCACCACCCTGCCCCGCAAACAAAACCAAACCAAGCCCCATGGGTCCTGAAATCCATTTAGTAGGCTACAACCAGTTTTTTCCTGTAGTAAAGTAGAAGGGCACACAGAGTGTAAGGCAAGGGTGAACACCACCATGTGAAACACCCGCTTCAATGACACGTGTACAAGAATACGTGCGTCTGGGATCACAGGGTAGAGTGTGCACCACTGATCTAGGTTCTAGTTTTTTAAAGAATCCTTCATTTCACGGGGGAGGGCCCGGAGAGTAAAGGCTGCTTATGCCAAGTCACAGCCACCAGCTCTGGGCTTTGTGCTCGGCCTGCTGGGCAGGGTGGCTGCTGCCCACGATGACCCCCACCCCCACCCCCCGGCAGGCCTCATTCTGGCTGGCAGAGGTGTGGCTGCTCCAAGTCACAGAGCCATGGCGTGCCCGGGGAGGGACTCGAGACCCATTATACCCCAACAAATGCCACCAGTCACAACTAGAACAAAATGGTTTTAATCAATTGCGTTGCCCTCACTCTCCTGGGAGCAGAGCAACAAAAAGGCTCGGCTCCTGCCCCCCAAGGACAGTAAGGCTTATGTGTCTCTCCACACTGCAGGGCCTGGGCTAGGCGGGTGGGGGACAGGAGGCAGGGAGGGGGAAATGGCAGGTGGCTTGAACATAGGAAAGCAAAGGGACCCTGGCCAGTTCTTGTGCCCCAGGGCCTAGCCCGACACTCCCGCTCCCCCTCCCTGGCTTGAGAAAGGTCATGAGGAAGAGACAGGGGAGCAAGTCCCAGCAGCAGGAGAAGCAGCAGCAGCTGTTTCCTTCACCAATAAATACACTTCATTACCAAGCTAGAAGAGAGGGGTGGGATGAGGGCCTGGGGGGGCAGGAAGGGGGAGAAAGAAGCTGCCACCTGTGTCGCTGAGATTAAAGCAATGAGATGGTGCCAGACCCCCCACCACTAGCCTCACCCCCCCTAGTCTTCTTAAAACTGTGAAAAAGCTTTTAACATGGCCCTCCTGTCTCCAGGGCTGCTCAGAAGCTTGACTGAGAGGAGGCACCTGGCAGAGACAGGGGTGGGTGGGGGGAGGGAGGGAGGGAAGAGGGCTGCTTCTCCCTGGAGGCTGCAGCTGGAAGGCTGCGACCCAGAGGAAGCACACAGGGCTGGGGGAGGCTCCAGGGCAGGAGCCGAGGGGGCAGAGGGAGAGGGAAAGCTTGGTGGTGGAGTGGCCGCTGTGTCCAGTGTAAAGCTTGGGCTGCCCAGGAGGGATGGCTGAGCTAAGGACTTCCCCACCCCCTCCCCCTAGAGCAGCAGGGGACAGAGAAAAGCCATCACTTCTTTGGTCTTTGTGGCGGCTCAGCACATGGGTGGGAAGGGAGGGCAGGGAGGGCAAGAAGAAGGGGCCTTAGGAAGCGCCGCCTCAGCAGAGTAGGCCTGGCTGGGAGCTCTGGCAGAAAGGTCACAGTGAGGCCGAGGAGCGCCCCAGGAGAGTGGCCATGGCGCAAAAGTACTTGCATGGGCAGGTGGGGTGGGGACGAGGTGCCCCACCTTCTGCCACATCATAGGAAAGGCAAAGCCCCCAGAGACAGCCTAGGAGAACAGGCCCAGGAGGGGATGAGGAGGCGCCTGCCACTGCCCACTGCCGCCAGGGCAGGTGGCCTGACTTTGCCACTCCAGGGCTCCTATCTTTCCTTGCTTCCACCCTAACACTGGTGGCTGTGAAGGGACCTTCCAGAAAGACCACAGGGGAGCTAGCCCCGCAGGCAGGAGAGCAAGAGTGGGCAACAACAGGCCAAGGCAGGCCTTTGCCAGCAGGGAGCTCCTCCCCCTTTCTGCTGCCAACTTAAAGGGCAGGGCAGTCCTTGAAGACAGCTCTGGCTCTAGCCTCCCCACTGGAGGCAGAAGGGGTTTCCAGAGACACGGAAGCAGGAGGTGAGGGCGGACGGAGGGGCTTTCCCTCCTGCTTTTTTGCTCAGGGCTTGGGACAGTCAAGGGACAATCAGCCCAAGAGTCTGAAAGCCAGCAAGTTGCAGCAATCCCCACCCACAGTGTCAAACTAACAAACAAAACAGGGGAAATGAAAAAATGAGGGTGGGAAGACAATCCAAAACAGAACCCAACCCTCTGCCCTCCTGCACATGGCTGGGGACTGGGGCTAGGAGCATCTAGCTGGGCCGGCACTGCACCTGGCCCTCTGAGCTGTCCTCGTCATCAGAGGCCCCAGCGCCTCCGCTGCTAAGGCCTGTGATCCGGTAGCCCATGTCCAGCAGCATCGCCTCCAAGGGGTTGGCATTCATGCGCCGCTGGTTGGCCTGGGAGGCACCCTCCATATCCTCCACAACTCGGCCTGTGAGGTCTTCACTCTGTGAAGAGGGGGTTCTAGTGAGCACTGGACGGGGACAGAGGGCATAAGAGAGGGCACGTGGACTGTGGCATGGGGTTGGGGGAGGGAAACACACATCCTGGGAAATATAAGAGGAAATACCTACTTCAGAACATGTTAAGAGATCACACTGAGGTGTCTTTGGGGCACACAAGGTGAACGCACTGGGAGGGGATACGCAGGCAGGAGTACATGTCGGGGGGATGCCTCACATGGCTTGGGGACCAGATACAGCCCCCTACCTCTCATAGCCCTTTGCATTTTCTCTCTCAAGGAAGGCTCTCATGGGGTCCTCTCTATAAAAGTCACAGCAAATCAGTTCTGGATTCAGATCTACGTGAACTTTCAGCTGCCCCGGGAAGGCACACCTGCCCACTCTACTGAGAACAGAGGCGGCCACACTGGCTCAAGTACTCTGTGCATAGGAATCAACTCCAAAGTCTGTGCCCCTTCCTGGACTCAAGGAGTCAGCCCTCAAAACAGCCTCTGAGCAGAGCCATCACAGAGCACATGAAAGAAAGGCCTCTGGGGAGCTTGAGGCGCTCCCACGAGAGGCTGGTCTGGTTCTGCCTTCCCTCCTGCACACCTGCTCTTCGTGTATCGGCATTTCACCTTTATGGCCAGCTCAAGGATACACTCCCCGGGTACAAAAGCCAGGCTCACCCCAAGATTGCTTCAAGAGCTTTCTGAAGCCGAGGGGCTCCCCACTTCCCAGCAGCTTCTAGCCTGACCCTGATGCTCAGCTAGAGGCTCTAAACACAGCCCTCATGTGCCTTGTCGCGCAGCCTTGGCCACCTTGCCGTGCCCTCACCTCTGGTCGTGGGTTCCACAGTCTCACAACAGGGTCGATGCCGCTGGTGGCCAGGAAGCAGTAGCTAGGGTGTGGCTGCAAGCAGTTGACGATGGAGTCATCTCCCTGAAGCACTCGGACTAGGTTGGTGGTCTCTTTTTCCCAGATGAAGAAGGAGCCATCATCAGAGCCACTGACTATGTACTGAGCATTGCTGGCAGGGGGCAAAGGGCAGGGAGGTCAGGTGGGAGACTGTTCTAAAGGCTCAAGTAAAGGCTTGAGGGACTAGGTGCAACTCAGGAGCGCTGGGTGCAACTCAGGAGCACTCAGTTCCTCATACCAGGGGGCTTTCCTTGACTAAGAACTCTCCTACGCAGATGGGCTCCCTCGTCCTAGTCATCACTAGTAGCATATAAAACCCCGCAACCAGCCGGGCCTACAAAGTGAGTGCAAGGATACTTTGAGCAATTTAGTGAGAGTCTGTCTCAAAATAAAATCAGATAGCTGGGTGTGGTGGTGCACACCTATAATCCCACCACTAGGGACCCAGACAATCACTGATGTTGGTTTTTGGGTTTTTGTTTGTTGGTGGTTGCTTTTTGTTTTTGTTTTTCGAAACAGGGTTTCTCTGTGTAGCCCTGGCTGTCCTGGACTCACTTTGTAGACCAGGCTGGCCTCGAAATCACAGTGATCCGCCTGCCTCTGCCTCCCCAGTGCTGGGATTAAAGGCGTGCGCCACCACGCCCAGCCAACTTTCTATCTATCTCTTTAAGAACACCCTCATCTAGCTAAGCCTTCCCTCAGCAACCCAAGACTACCAGACCACCAAACCTGACAGTACATCCACAACACAGGCCTCACACACTGTTGACATTCAGGGGCGATCTTGACATACACCCAAAGGGCATAAACAAAGGAAGGCTGGGGCACGGGTGGTAGTGTCTGCGGATACGGGCTCTGCCCTCCTGAGCACACAGTGGTCTGAGATGACCAGCCTCTGAGACTTCCTGCCTCCCTTTTCAGCAGCAAAGAAAAGCTCCAAGTGTCCAGTGGGACACGAGACAGAGTGGGGAGGGGCAGAGGAAACCGTTCCAGGCACAGCTCTGGACTCCATGAGTGGGTGGGTGGCTTCGCTGAATGGACAAAGAAACAGGTTGGCCAGAGGCACCAAAGGGGACAAAGGCAGAGCCAGGCATGTCTTCCCATGTGGCCCCTCCCACAAGCCCCTGCCGCCAACTGTCATGGGCACCCTCCTCCCGTTCAGGGCCTCAGACCTGCCAAAGAAATTCGCCTCCTTGATGTCCGTTGTGGTGTTGCAGTGGCCACAGTAGCGGAACTGGTAGTCACAGCTCCGCTCCCGCAGCACCATTTCGTCTTCTGAGATGGAGTCCTTGCGACTTGTGCTTCGAAGGCGAACTGGACCGCCGCCGCCGCCGCCAGCTGCCTTCTTCTCCTCTGGGGCAGAGATGAAGGGAGGTGAGAAAGGTCCCTTCATTTCCTCACAGCCCTCAGCCCAGAACAAGCAATAAAGCCCCCCCCCCCACCCCGCCTCCACTTTCCTCTGGAGAACTGAGAGGCGGGCTGTAGAAAGACGCACTGCTGGCTTCAGCCTGGACATGGCTCCCACACAGCTAGTTCTCCGCCTCCAGTCAGCCCATTTTCCATATTTGTAGCCCATTAGCCTGGCCTGCAACTCTAGCTAGAGGACCCAGGCAGACTTCCGGTGCCCTTTGCAGATGAGACTGGTCTGGAGGCTGTATCCATGGCCACACACAGCTCCCCTGGAGAAGCTGGGCCTCAGCACTGCCCTCGCCACTGTCTGCAGCACGTGCACAGATCAGAACAAAGGCAGCAAACATCACTCGCCTCTCTCAGCCCAGTGCGCTGCCAAGGCCCTGTCTGGGAACAGGCGGGGAAGGAAGCTCCAGCTGGGGCCCACACAGCCTGACTGGGCTCTACCTGGTGCCTTGAATGCTAGCCGTAACCCGCACCGCAAACTTTCCGTAGGAGGTGCTGGCTGTCCCCTCCTTCAGCTATGTTAAGTGAGTTTTAGGGCTCAGCAGACTGAATCCACATCTGAAGCAAGGGCCTTTGGATCACAGAACCATGCCTTTTCCAGACCATTCGGCACTCACTCACCACCGTCACTTTTGGAGAAAAGGGCAGCTGTGATGTCACGGCCGAGTGCATCACAAGCACTGCTGTGGGCCTGCTCGGGGAACTTCCCTTTGAAGTCATCCAGGCACTCCAGAGCCTCAGCCACATACTTCAGTTCAAAGAGGCACCGGGCCAGACGGAAGTGCGCCTTCAGGTGGCAGGGGTTTAAGGAGATGGCCTTGAGGCAGTCTCGGAGGGCGTCGTAGTGGTCACCATCCCTGGGGAGGTAGAGGGATGTAGCTTAGAGGTGAGGTCCTGTGGCAAACACAAGTTCTCCAGCAGTCTCCGTTTCCTGTGGCTGCCTCCAGGCTATCTCTGACAGACCTCACGGCGAGGAGACATGGAGGTAAAGGAGGCTTGGCTTACCCCAGTATTCCTTGGGAGCCAAGTAAGCTGAGGAGCAAGTCAGGAATCCTGAGGCCTGAGGTAGTGAAAAGCAGTGTTGGGCTGCCCTCTGCCGGGCACAGGCTGCAACTGCGCACTGGTCACCTCAGGCACCCGCAGCTCTGCAGCAGAAGGCCTGGCATCCTGCCCACCTCAGGCTCCCCAAGCCCTCCTTCTCTCTTCCTCCATCCACCCCCTCAAGTCCCCCTGCTGGCCTTCAAAGCTACGTCTGAGGCAGGGGGCCCTCAAGGACAGTTCTGTGGTCTGGAGAAGCCAGAAGTGCTAGGCCGGGGGCTCGGGGTCTGACCAGCAGGCAGCATGCCCTTAGCCAGACCCCCCTCTGCCCTGGCTGACTGATCTGCAGCAGCTGTGGCCTCCACCTCCTGGGGCTGGAGGATGGGGCCTGACTGTCTGGCAAAGTCAGCTCTCTGGAAGCTGATGGTGAGGGGGCTGTGCGCACCAGGAGCTCCAACTCCTCTCTACTCTTCTCTCCAATGGAAAAGTATAGATAAAGGAAAGTGGAGATGCTTTTTATTGGAGGGGTGTAAGGGGGAGAGGCCCTCCTTTTCTTATGCTGAGCCAGGACAGGAGGCACACCTCTCCTGTTGCCCCTGTCTGTAGTGAGAACCACTTTGCCCTATAGAAACATGTATATGTTCATTTTTTCAATGCTGGGCTAAGGTGGGCCTATCTCCCCAGGTGACAAATGAGCAGCAACCCCTAAAGCCAAGGGTCCCTCCAAGGGCATAGCTCACAAGGCTCCTGTATGGCTACCATCAGCCTGTTCCAGAAGGTGCCTCCCAGACTCTCCTGTTGCCAGGTAAGTGAGAGGAGCACCCAGCCCTTGGAGCCCCTAGACTAGGAAGGGTCAGCTAAGCAATGTGGGGCAGGCAGGAAACAGAGCCACTTTGGTGTGCGCTCTGCGTCAGGATGAGTGGCTATGACGAAGGAGCAGGCACTGTGTGGAAACCCAATTACTGCCTGCAAGGTGCCCCTTCTGAGCTCCTAGCAAGAGCCAGCCCAGAGACCAGCCGGGAGCCAGAGGGTGGTCTGTTTCCAGGAGCAGATGGCAGCCCTGGGGAGACTGGCCTGGGACAGAATGTCACATTCTAGGGGTCACTGGCAGGCATGTGGGGATGGGCGGGGGGGAATGCAGGCTGGCCCCAGGGCTCACCCATCCTCAATGCTCTGCCAGATCAGTGTCCCTGAAAAGACAGCCCTCTGCACATCCGTGCTCCAATCTCTCCAGTAGCTGCCCATCACACACTGAATCCAGGCCAGACGCCACCCTCTGCATTCCAAGCCCTTTCCAGGCAAGCCCCAGGCTACCTCACAGACTCAGCCCCTGCCAGTCCTTTCCAGAACCCTACGCTCCAGCCAAATGGATTTGCTGTTCTGAGGCAGGCTCTTCAGTCAGTCCCCGCCCCCAGGCCTTTGTTCACACCATTTCATCTCCCTGCAGTGTCCTTCCCCACAGTCCTCTCCACCCCCTCATCTCCTTGCCTAAGCTGCCCACACTTCAAGCCCATTCAGGCACCACCTCTTCCTGAGGCTTCCCTGATCCTGAGCTAGGTGACTCAACTCCTCTCGATGCCCACAGCACTTTGCCTGACCATTAACAAGACTTACTGCTTCCTGCATCTTGCATGTTTCAGGCTGAACTATGTCACACACTTAATCCTTGGTCCAGCGACTGCACACTTCAGGGCACAGGAACTCAGGGACAGAACTGTCTCCCCAGTACCTAGTACATACTAGGAGCTCAGAAAACAAGCTGTGGGTTAGGAAACCACCAACTTCTCTCAGCAAAAATACAGACACAAAGCTGAGCTCTTGATGAGGCTGCCACATCCTACCCAACCCCTGGAACAGAGGTGACACACCTCAGGTGGCCCCCAGATAGTCCTCTTCTGAATGTGGGTGCCCCTTGATCCCTGGGGAAACTCCTGATGCTTAAGCTAACTTCTGCGTGTGTGGTATCTTCCCCACCCCCATCCTGCTGACTTGGGTGGGTTTCTTAAGCTTTCCCAGGCCTGCCTAGTTTCAGCCAGACGATGGCACACCAGCTGGCCTGTCTGTCTGGGCAGAGCCGACGGATGCCAGACGGAGCAGAGATGGCTGTGGGCCCAGCTCTATCCATCTAGTCTTGGCCCTGGCTGGGGGATGGGGGTCCGCCTGCCTGCTTGTCTGATGGTGCTGCAGGCAGGACTGGATCCCTGGTGGTCTCTGAAGATGCAGAGTGTCTTAGGATACTGACCGATCTGTCCCTTTACCACCTATCCCAACATAATCTACTTGACCTCAGGCCTCTGAGGTCTGATTTGTACTTGGTCCAGTGAGTGGGCCTAAAAGCCCAGAAAGCAGATGTAGGGCCATTTGGCTACAGAGTCATCTTGTGAAGATACCAACTGAGTTAGTTCATCAAGCGCCTCAGTAGCAGCTACCAAGATTTCACTGTTCTGTCCAAAGTCCAAGGCAAGGCCGATTCTCCAGTAATCAGGAACAATTCCCTCAACCCCTGCTTCACTCACACTTTACAACAAAGCAAGGTGGGAAGTTCCTGCAGCACTAAATGTCTTGTGCCTGAGGGATCCTGGTGGAAAGGAGTGGCTCTGTGAGCTGGTGGGAGCCAATGCCACCTTCTCTGGGTGCCTTAGCAACGTGGGTCCGGGTGCTTCCGCCCCTTCTGCCCCGGGTCCCCTGCGAGCCCACTCACCACTTGCGCTTCATGTAGGCGGCAGCTCGGTTCCCATAGAGCATAGCGTTGTGAGGGGCCTTCTGCACAGCCTTGCTGTACAGCTGGATGGCCTGGGTCCACTGCTGGCAGGCAAAGGCTTCGTTGGCTTGCTGCTTCACACGTTCCAGGTACGGGGGTAGCTCCACCTGGGGGCTGCCAGGCGAGAGGAGCCAGGCGAGAGGAGCCAGGTCAGACCAGCTAAAGGTTGGTAGTCCTACCCAAGGGCTGCGCACTGTTTCGTGGACCCGAGGATCTCACTGGCACCCAGGAGAAGGGGCCACTCGCACCCTGAGCTTGGGTTATTACCTATTACCATGAGAGAATATGCACACAATCCCAAATACTGTGAGCCAGTAAAAGAAAGGCAGAGGGAAGGCTGTTTGGACAGCTAAAAAGCAATTATTAATCAAATGCTTGGCTGAGGTGACAGCCACCGATGTGGCCTGCCCCCACACTGAGATAGACCTTGTGACCATCCTACCTCTTCCTATGACTTTGGGGAATTTGAACATCATGCATCTAAGCGCAGGAGAGGGGAGAGAAGAGAACAGAGGCAGGGATGTGCTATGAAGTGGGAATAAAATACCAGGGAGGCATCGTCTGTGTGGGAGAGGCAGCTAGCCCCTGCACCCTTACCCCAGCGGCTGCTACAGAGGGGCAAGCGGCAGTCCACCATCTGGGATTCCTATCTGCATTCAGGTCAGGAGGAAGTGTGTGTGTGTGTGTGTGTGTGTGTGTGTGTGTGTGTACACACACATGTGTGTTTTAAACTTTTGTTGACATTTCTTTTTGTATCGTGGGTGTTTTGCCTACATCGATGTCTGTATGTGTGTGCTGGAGGAGGCCAGAAGAGGGCACTGGATCTAGTGGAAATGAGGCTGCAGACAGTTGTGAGCTGCTCTGTGTGTTCTGGAAATGGAAGCTGGGTCCTCTGACTTGACTGCTGAGTAGTCTGGCCCCCAGAAGAGAGGTTTACAGGACATGCTCATCCATAAGCTGTAACTAAGACATGAAAGGTGATCAAAATCAGCTGGCCTCACCTGATACACCCCTTGCTTTCCGGCAGCCGGAAGCCATTGCTGTGGAGGTGTAGGCCATTCGACACGCCATTGGACACACCATTGGTAGACATCTTGCCATTTTGGACTTCTGGAAGGATGTACAGAAAGTAAGAGTGACAGCTCAGGAGGAGGGCTTCAGTCCTCTACATGCCTTTGGCTTCCAGCATGTCTGACTACCCTCCCAGGTCAAAGCCAGTCCCAGAAAACAAGTCAGGACAGACTGGCAATGGTAAAAAGAAAAGCCTGTGCACCCTCTGCTGGTGAAAAGAGGACATAGCTTCTGTCTGACATTTCCCTGCAGCGGAGGTTGGGGAGGGATGAGGGGTGAGAAGGTGGGTGCATCAGCTGTAAGCCACAGAAAGAAATCCAGGAACCAGGATAAGAAGGGAACCGGCAACTACTTCAAGTTCTTAGGCAGCACGGTACCGGGAGGACCCATCACCCATAGGGGCAGGATGCAAAGGGTTGACGGACTTCTCTGACCTGCTGTGGTTGTCCTAAAAAGGCTACTGTAGAGATCTAGGCTTCTCCACAGAGGTGAAGCACGCAAGGCCCCACCCACCACAGCACAGACTCCCTTAGGGAGAACTTACCCACTGAGTGACATTTTCTAGGCAAGAGGAAAGTATATGGCCGTTGCTTGTAAGTCAAGTCAAACAAATACACCTGAGTTGGGGAGAGATGGAAGATGCTGGAGCTTTTAAGACCAGAGTTCTGAGCTGACTGTGAGCACTGAGCATGGAACCACCCAGACAGGAACCCTGAGCAGGAAACTCCTCCTGGCTTTGGACTCTTGGGGCAGGCTGTAGGACTACTCAAAGCCCTTGCTGACATGGTCATTAACTGGAAGCACATATTTAAATTAGAAAAGTCCTCAAAGGCCATAGATATCTTGTTTTACAGACTGGAAAACTGAGGCCTCAGAGAAGAGAAGCTACGAAAAGTGACACTGCACTGACTGCTCTCAGTAAGCAACTATTATCTGTTGACACTTGCTCAGTGTTGGTCTCGGATCTGTTGGGTGTCCTAGATGGACTTACCCCAGAATGCCCAGCACAGAGAGCCCGTTGGTTCTACCACCATCCTTTCTGCAGATTCAGAATGTCAGACTTTACCAGGGTCCTAAGAGCAGGACTGAAGCCAGGGCCCCTGCCTCTGCCTGCTCTCTCCGCCAGGCCCTCATCCTCACCACCCGCTGTCCAGCCCTCTCTTTTGTGTGTGTTTACACCCTGCTCTGTAAGGGGTCATTGTCAGCCTCAGGACACTTTGTGTTGCATTTGTCCCTATCATGCCTATGATAATGCTAGTGCCACAGCATTATCATAATGGTGGCTGGAGATGGATTTCTACAAGGCTCGGCAGCACACCTTGAGCTGAGAGCACACTAACAGAGGGTCCAGCACTTTGGTACTATTGAGTGACACTTCTCAAAGCTGGCCCTAGATCACAGCCTGGCTAAACTCTGAGCCTCAAAGATTTCCTCACAGAAGAGGAAACTGAGGCTCAGAAAAATATAGACACTTGCTTGAAGTCACTGTAAATAGCTAGTTTTAAATTAATTAATTAATTAATTAATTAATATGCATGAGTGCTCTGTTGAGATATACACCTGCAGGCCAGAAGAGGGCACCAGATCTCATTACAGCCTGTTGTGAGCCACCATGTGGTTACTGGGAATTGAACTCAGGACCTTTGGAAGAGCAGCCAGTGCTCCTGACCTCTGAACCATCTTTCTAGCCCCTATTCCCCATTTTTTTTTTTTTTTTTTTTTTTTGGTTTGAGACAGGGTCTCTCTGTGTAGCCTTAGCTGTCCTGGACTCGCTTTGTAGACCAGGCTGGCCTGGGACTCACAGAGATCTGCCTGCCTCTGCCTCCCCAAGTATAGGGATTATTGGTGTGCACCACCATGCCCAGCTAGAAGCTGTTGCTTTTTATCTGCCAAGACAGGGACGGATGGTGGGAGGGTCTCACCAG
Source organism: Acomys russatus (assembly GCF_903995435.1). Lineage (NCBI taxonomy): Eukaryota > Metazoa > Chordata > Mammalia > Rodentia > Muridae > Acomys > Acomys russatus. The sequence goes on from NC_067165.1 coordinate 27,408,617, forward strand.
GCATTGAGCCTACCTGCTCTCCTCCCATGTTGACCAGCAGCTCTGTGCCATTGGGGCTGAAGGTCACATAAGTGGCAACCAGCACTCTCAGACGGCTGTTATAGTCGGGCAGCTTGACCGGCAGGTGCCCTGCCAACAAGAGCACAGTGACCCTAGGATGAGACTTTTAAGCCCCTTAAAGAGGTAGAGACAGTCAAAGTGAAAATGCTAGCAATCAGCTTCATGGAGTGGCTCCAAGTTCGGAGCCCTTGGTACAGGCAAAGGGCCAGCCGCTTATGCTCGTCCTCAGTCATTTTGTGTCTTTGAGGCAGGGTCTCGATCTTTACTCCTGATCAGTGCTGTGGTGTTGAGCCTCCCACCTTAGCCTCAGGAGTTCTGGGATTACAATCCCATTTTACAGAGAAGAAGCTCACCAGGGTTAAGTGATTTGTTGACAGTTACACAGCTAGTCAATGGCAAGTCAGGAGTAAAGCTCAGATCTGTCTGATTCCAAACTCCCTGTTCTTGACTGCTGTCATCCCCGTCCTCCCCTCTCCCTCCTTCTTCCCACCCCATGCCCCTTCCCCCCTACCTCCCCCATGGCCCCAGGGTCTAGTCAAGAGCCAGGCTGGGCCTACCTGCCACATAATACTGCGCTGCACCATCTGGAAGGGGCTTCTGCCGGTCACAGAAGGTGTGCACACCCGCTGAAGGACTCTGCTTCATGCTCTTTCTGATGGGAAGAAAATCAGACAGGTCAAAACTCTAGTTTTGTCCCTGGCAGGCTGGATCACATGCCAGAGGAAACCCAGGGCTGTGCTCCTAGAGATACAGAGGGACAGAAGGTGTCTGTCCTCCTGCCACTAGCAACCTCAAGGCTTGCTGTTGGGAGGGCTGTGGGCCTATCCACCAATGAAAGCAGAGCAGACCAGGCCTGTCCCAGTCACAGAGGCCGAGGCTGGAGAACGAGCGAGGGGAGACAGCCCTCTTCTTTCTTTCTTTTGTTTTGTTTTCTTTTTCAAGACAGGGTTTCTCTGTGCAACCCTGGCTGTCCTGGATTCATTTTGTAGACTAGGCTGGCCTCAAACTCACAGAGATCCGCCTCACAGAGTGCTGGGATTAAAAGTGTGTGCCACCATGCCTGGCCGATAAAAATGTTTTTAATACTTTTATTTATTTATTTATTTTTAAAAAGATGTATTTCTTTATTATGTATACAGTGTTCTGCCTGCATGTACAACTGCAGGCCAGAAGAGGGCACCAGATCTCATTATAGATGGTTGTGAGCCACCATGTGGGTGCTAGGAATTGAACTCAGCACCTTTGGAAGAGCAGTCAGTGTTTTTAACCTCTGAGCCATCTCTCCAGCCCCTTAATGCTTTATTTTTATTTCATGAGTATTAGTGTTTCTTCTGCATGTTTGTTTGAGGGTGTTGGATCCCATGAAATTGGAGTTCCAGACAGCTGTGAACTCCCATATAGGTGCTAGAAATTGAACCGGGTCCCCTGGAAGAGCAGCCAGTGCTCTTAGCCACTAAGCCATCTCTCCAGTCCCAATAAATAAAATTATATGTACAAAATATTCCATGTGTAAGACTCTAACTCTGGGGTCAGGTGTGGTGACACTATCCCAGCACCTGGGAGACAGAGTGTATGTTTATGAGCTCAAGGCCAGCCTGGTCTATATAGTGAGTTCTAGACCAGACAAGCCTATGTAACAAAACTTTGCTTCTGGGCTGGAGCGATGGGTCAGAGGTTAATGGCACTGACTGCTGTTCTAGAGGTCCTGAGTTCAATTCCCAGCAACCACATGGTGGCTCACAACCATCTACAATGTGATCTTTTGGCATGTAGGTGTACATGCATGCAGAATAATAAATAAATAAATCTTAAAAAAAAAAGGGGGGGGGAAGAAACAAAATTTTGCTTCAAAAAACAAAAAGCAGTGGGCAGAGGAAAAAACAAAAACCAAGACTGACTCTGGGGTTGCTAAGAGGCTCCACATGCCAAGTCTGATGACCTGAGTGTGATCCCCAGGACCCACATGATGAAGTCAGAGAATTAACTCCCTAAAGGTCCTCTGACCTCTACGCATGCACCATGGCACTTATGAAGCTACCCCCCCACCCCACTCCCACCCCCAGATAAAGACTGGAATTAAAAAGACCACTACTCTGTACAGATACCAATAACGCTGAGATAACTAGTGACTCATGGGATGGGATCACAGGCCAGTGTCCCCTGTGGGCTGCCCACGAGGCTGCTGGTCCTACCTGTGGTTATGGATCATGCGAATGTCGTAGAGTCTCACAAAGGGCCCACTGGCCCCGACTGCCAGGCAGTTGTTATCCTGGGGGTTGACGGTGAGGCACTTGGCCTCCACCATGGGGCCACAGTACTCTGTCAGGTCAATCAGCACCTCTGAGTGTTTGCTGTTCTCCCGGAGGTCGTACTGGCTGTAACAGAGGACAGATTTAGTGGCTACACCACTTCTAGGAAGAAGAGGAGAAACCATGTCCTTGTAATGCCAGAGCAGAGGGCGTCTGCTCCGAGACAGGTGCTATCCTGGAACTCACTTTGTAGATCAGGCTGGCCTTGAACTCACAGAGATCCCACCTACCTCTGCATCCCTGAGCACTGAAACTATAGGCCCGGCTTGCAGTAGGCTTCTTAGCATATTTTGATTTATCCTAAATTAACCCCTTAGGGTAGATACTCCAGTTCAGATTTTATAAATGTCAGCACTACTGCTACTATTATTCTGCCAGTGATTAGTAATAAATACTGAGTGAAACTGTTCTGTTCATCCAATACTGCCCTGAGTGTTTCACACGTACTATTTAATTAAAACACCACCAGCCCCGAACACTGAGGTTCAAAGAAATGCAGTAAACTGTGTGGGATGTCACAGCTTTGAAGTGCAGAGCAGGGATAACCGGCTAAGACTACGGCATGTAACTGTTCTGCTGGCTGGGTGTCATGGTAGATGTTTGGAATCCTAGCTTTCAGAAGGCTGAGGCAGGAGGATCATGAGTTCAAGGCTTGGGCTCACAGTAAGTTTGAGGACAGCCTAAGATGCATAGTAAGACCTCTTTTTGTTTTGTTTTGTTAAGTTTGTTTTTTGAGACAGGGTTTCTCTATGTAACCTTGGCTATCCTGGATTCTATCTGTAGACCAGGCTGGCCTCGAACTCATAGATATCCACCTGCCTCTGCCTCCTTGAATGCTGGGATTAAAGGTGTGAACCACCATGCCTGGCAAGACCTTGTCTTAAAAACCAATCAACAAACCAAAACCTCCAAGCCCAAAAAACTTACTCAGATCTGCTCCTTCCTAATCTACTTTCTTTTAGGAAACAAGGGCTGCATGGCTAGTGGGAGGTAAGAAAAAAGAGAGCCGAGCTTATCTGAGAGCTGTGAAAGGGCACCAAAGCCAGGGCCAGCCCTCGGGCCCCAGCTGCACGCAAAGGAAAAGCCCATGTGCCTACAGCAGCAGCACACACCTGCCTCTGCAGCGGGGTGGGTTTTGCTGCCATTACAGAAGGGGGCACAGCACCCCCCATGCACTTACACATTTCTTGCCTAGGTGTCTCTAATGGCCTCACTCGTTTACTTGTCCTTCTAGGCCATCCTCACTGAATGCTCTTCCTAAAATAGTCTGACATCCTTCTTCTGCCACTTGCTAAGTGTTAAGTTTATGGAACTCTAGTCTGACTTTTAAGACCCAATTTCACATACCCCACATTCCTCAGTCTTCTGTGTGGGCCAATTATATCTGTGGCCTTCCTCCCTGCACCCCCCGCCCCCAAAGTTAGGAATTGACTCTAGGGCTTCAAATATGTTAGGTGGGCTTTCTGCTACTGAGCTGTGTTCTCAACCAGTAACTACAAAGGCATCTTGTATGCAACTTTACCCTGCCTTCACAACACCTCTCATGTGGGGAACCCACTCTGTCTCTTCTTGCCTGCTCTTGAAGGCCCAGCTTCTGTTCATGGGGCTGGGACACTTCTGCTGATGGGGACTCTACCCAGGTTCTCAAGAGTCCACCTGATGCTCGATTTGTTGGCATCCACCGGCTGGCCCTGACAACAGGCCAGGCAGTTGGGTCAGCAAGTGCTTCCTGAATGTGCCATTGACCAATTGTGATTATTCTTATTTTATAGACGAAGAGACTATAGTTCTGGGGTGGAGTGGCCTCTTCAGACCTAACACTGAGAGAACTAGGATTGGACCTGTGCTGCCTTCTGTTATGGCTTCAGAGCCCTGCCTGTAACTGCACTGCAATGAGTTTATACTTAATGCATCTCTCTGACAGCAGAAAGAAGATAAGGGAATAGAAGGGATGGACAGTTAAAGCAAGCTGGAGAAGTGAGAGAAAGCTGTAAGGCTGCACCTGGAGAGAACAGTGACAGCAGGGGATGCTGGGGTGCGCTTGTAAATCTAACTGCTTAGGAAGCACAGACGGGGGTCTGCAGAGCCAGAGTCTGAAACCAGCCCGGGGAACAGAAAGACCCTCTCTCAAAACAATAGTCAAGAGGTCCAAGTATAACCTGGGCTACAGAGCAAGACCCTGTCTCCACATCTAATCCCCCCATGAAATGGGGCTGTTGGCACGTTAGCTCAGTGGTGGAAAACTTAACTGGCATGCAAGAGACCCTAGGTTTGATTCCCAGCACCCCAAAGGGAAAAGGAAAAAAGGGCAATGGCGCCACCTTTGTCTGAAGGGAGCAGGGCAAACACACAAGGGACACGGGAACAGGGGAGATCCAGTCCCCCTGCTGAAGGGAGAGGCCAGGTCTGTGGAAGGAGGCGCCTGGCAGAGCCACTTACCGGATGAGTCCATCCTCAGCGGCACTCCAGAACGTGTTAGGCCACATGGGTGCTGTGGCGATGCGCTTCACGCGGTTTGTGTGGTCTCCATACATGTGGATCGTCTCCTTTACCGTCAGGTCATGGACGTGCACCTTGGAGTCAGCTGCCCCAGTGATCAAGATTCGGTCTCCAGCATGAGGCAGGAACTGCTCAGGAGAAAGTGAATGATTGGCAGGAGATAGGGCAGAGCTGGCTATCAGAGGAGACTGACTCGGATGTCAGCGCGCCTTTTCGCTCTCATGCCACTCAGGAAAGTAAGGTCATCTCTAAAAGCTCACTGAAGTAACCATGGGCAGTGAGCTGCGCGCAGTCAGCGTAGCCGCCACTTACACGGAGCTGGATTGCTAAGGAGCCCTCTTCCTGGTTCTTCTCCAAGCAGGAGCTGAGTGGATGAGTCCTAGCTGTCACTTACAGAGAACTTCCAAACCCAGACCACAGGGCAGCTACTTTATCTTGCTGACACTGAAAATAATCTCATTATACCCTGGAGGCTGGGAATGTATCTCAGTGGGGAGCATTCACCTAGCATGTGTGAAAACCTAACTTCAGTCCCTAGCACAGGCAAAGAAAACCACCTTTAAGGAGCATGGGCTACGGCTGTAGCTTATTGGCAGACTACATGTGTAACATGTATGAAGTTCTGGGTTCAATTCCAGTACCAAAGTAAAGTAAAGCCAATGATCGAGTTTCAGAACACAGTCCAACTGTTCAAACCCAAGCTTGTCAGCTTTATTTGTATATCAGTCAATCCACCCACACATCTGTCCATCCACACATCCGTCCATCCACACATCTGTCCACCCACACATCCGTCCATCCAGGTTTGATGCTGGTGACTAAGCACACATGATTCCAGAGCTAAGGTAACAAAGCTGAAGTGGTTCAGAACTGGAAAGAATAAACCAGGAGTTTTAGGAGATTGGGTATTTTTTAACGGTCTGTTTCTGTGGAAAAATTGGGAAACTGGATAACAAAGTTTCTTTTGACCTGAAACTCTCACTTCTAAGTGAGTAAGGGAAGAGGGGATCTGGGCAAAAACAGTCAGTACAGTGCTCCTTATAACAGCAAAGGGACAGATGCTGGACACTGGGGGGAAGGGCTGACCACTGCAGAGACCACCACCATCACCCCAGGGAAGTGGGGAACAGGGCGTTCCAGACACATGGGACAAAACCAAACAGTTCAAACAGTTATAAACGTGCCCTTGATATACAAATAGGACACAGTGTTATCAGCTAACCCTGAGGAAGAAAATGTTTGGGGTTGATGTTAGTTGAGCGTGTGTGTGTGTGTGTGTGTGTGTGTGTGTGTGTGTGTGTGTGTGTGTGTGTGTGTGTGTGTGTCTCCTCTCTGTCATTCCCTGTACTCAGGACAGACTGGCATAGAGAATGACAGGCAAGTGCTCTACCACAGAGCTATATTCCAGCTCTCCTTTTTAGTTTTTATTTGGCAGAGAAAGTAAACAAGACTTTTTCTGCCTTGCCATATGCACATTAGGAGAAGGAATGTTTTTAGGGGCAAGCAGCAATCTTTAATCCTGTTGGAAGATAGCATAGATCCCAGCAACGCAGAAACAAAAAGGAGAGCCCTCCTTGCTGCCACATTGTAGTGTACCACCATGGCCACCAGGGGGCGCACATGCATGGAAAGATTGCCCAGTGAGTAAAGGCACTTGCCATACAATCCTGTGACTTGGAATCAACCCTGGGCAGCCAAAAAGGAAGGAGAGAACCAACTCCACAAAGCTGTCTATTACTTCCGCACATAGGCTATAACCCAGATCACACACCTATATAAATGATAATAATATATTTTGAGAATGTATTTTCAGTCTAGTGGTGGTGGCGCAGGCCTTTAGTCCCAGCACTCAGGAGGCAGAGGCAGGGAAATCTCTGAGTTCGAGGCCAGCCTGGTCTACAGCGCTAGTTCCAGGACAGCCAGGGCTACACAGAGAAAGCCTATCTCAAAAAATAAAACAAAACAAACAAACAAAAAACCCAAAATCAAACCAAACAAAAAACAAGAACAACAAAGAAATAAAATTTAGATTTTTTTTTTCTGGGTTTCTCTGTGTAGCCCTGGCTGTCCTGGAAACCAGGATAGCCTCAAACTTAGAGATCCCCCTGCCTCTGCTCCCTAAATGTTGGGATTAAAGGTGTGTGCTACCACCACACAACCGGGAAAATGTACTTTTAAAACACCAAAACCCAAAAAATCAAAACAAACAACAACAACAAAAAAAACACCAGAAGAGACATGCAGGAGGACTGTCCACGTCTCTGAAACAGTGGTGCCACATGGACGGCTCAGGCGGTCACTCCAGGGTTGACTACAATGACAAGACTGTCCAGCTTCTTGTGGCACAAGGGACCCACACATCATGTGTTGGTCATCAGGACCATGAACCAAGCTGCAGTTGTTCTGCTTCTAGAAAAATGACGGGACATAATCCACAGGAGGTGAGAGTCTGTGGGAAGGAGGCAGTGTGTAGGGTAGTAAGACCCGGAGCACTCTAAGCTATGACTTCTGGCAGCTCTTGACAGGCGCCTGGGAAAGGAGTCTAGAAGTAGGTCAGCCACACACCTGTGCATGCCCACCAACATCAAAGAATAGAATTTCAGGGCTGAAAAGGCCAATTCCTCACAGGTCATTTCAGACCTTTAAACCTGGCAGCCAAACAGCCTCAGTGCTGTGCCCCTGACCCCGAGGGCACTGCAAGGTCCCCAGGAATGTGAAGCACGCAGGAAAAGATGTAAAACTTGTTCTTCCATCTAGAGAGCGAGGAACTGAGGGGATTAACATTCCTGGTGATCTGCTGGGCCAGGCCACATCAAGCTCCTACAACCAGGACCAGATGTGGCCAGTAATCTAAATGACCCTTACAGCCAGGGCCTCCCCTAGCTCCCACAACCAGGACCAGAGGTTCTGTAGGACTGAGACCAGGCCAGACCCTTTCTTAGGCCTCTTAAGCTAGTCAGGGAGCTGATCTCTGGAAATCATCTTCTTGGAAAAAGTGACATGTGCCCCAAGTCAAGGTTCCCCCACGCTCCCAAGACAGGGTTTATCTGTGTAGCCTTGGCTGTCCTAGACTCACTTTGTAGACCAGGCTGGCCTTGAACTCACAGCAATCCACCTGCCTCTGCCTCCTGAGTGCTGGGATTAAAGGTGTGGGCCACCGTACCTAGTTTGAACTTTTGTAAAAAATATAATTTATTTATTTTTATGTGCATCGGTGTTTTGTGTGCATGTATGTCTGTGGATGTCAGACAGTTGTGAGCTACCATGTGGGTGCTGGGAATTGAACTCAGGTCCTCTGGAAGAGCAGTCCGTGTTCTTAACTGCTGAGGCATGAGGCATTTCTCCAGCTTTTTTTTTTTTTTTTTTTTTTTTTGAGACAGGGTTTCCCTGTGTAGCCTTGCCTGTCCTAGGCTTGCTTTGTAGACCAGGCTGGCCTGGAACTCACATCGATCCGCCTGCCTCTGCCTCCCGAGTACTGGTATTAAAGGCGTGCGCCACCACCACCACCTAAACTTTTAATCCTCTTATTTCCACCTCCCACCAAGTGCAAGGACTTGATTATTTGTGTGTGTAACCAAACCTGATTTGCAAGCTCTTTCTTAGAAATCAATTACCTAAGTGAATTGTACTACTAACCCTCAGGGTTGCTACTTGCTCATTAATATATACTTTGAGATTTAAAAAATATTGGCTTAAACCAGGAGTAGAGGCACACGCCTTTAATCCCAGCAAAGGCAGGCAAATCACTGTGAGTTCAAGGCCAGCCTGGTCTACAAAGCGAGTCCAGGACAGCCAAGGCTACACAGAAAGACCTTGTCTTGAAAAACCAAAACAACAACAAAAACAGGTGGTAGTGGAGCACGCCTTTAATCCCAGCACTTGGGAGGCAGAGGCAGGGAGATCTCTGTGAGTGAGGCCAGCCTGGTCTACAAAGTGAGCCCAAGACAGCCAAGGCTACAGAGAGAAACCCTGTCTCAAAAAAAAAAAAAAAAAAAAACCAAAACAAACAAAAAAACCCAAACAAACAAACATACAAAATTGGCTTGGAGAGATGGCTCAGCTGTTAAGAAAACTACCTGCTCTTCCAGAGCAACCAGGACTGATTTCCAGCACAAGCGCATACATAGTAGCTCACAACCCTCTCACGAGCACTGTGTACCACGGGGTACATAGATACACATGATGCAGACAAAACACCCACACACATAAAACAGAAAAAAAAACTCTTTAAAAATTTTAAACATGGGGCTGGAGAGATGGCTCAGAGGTTAAGAGCACTGGTTGCTCTCCCAAAGGTCCTGAGTTCAATTCCCAGCAACCATATGGTGGCTCACAGGCATCTATAATGAGACCTGGTATCCTCTCCCGGTGTTCAGACAGAACACTATATACAAAATAAACAAATAAATAAATCTAAAAAAAAAATTTAAACGTGTATGTGTGTGTGTGTGTGTGTGTGTGTGTGTGTGTGTGTGTGTGTGTGTGTGTGTGTGTTTGGTTTCTCGAGACAAGGTATCTCTGTTTTAGCCCTGGCTGTCCTAGAACTCACTCTGTAGATCAGGTTAGTTTTGAACTCAGAGATCCACTTGCCTCTGTCTCCCAAGTGCTGGGATTAAAGGCATGTGCCACCACTGCCCAGCTAGTGTGTGTGTGTGTGTGTGTGTGTGTGTGTGTGTGTGTGTGTGTGTGTGTACACACAAAAGGCTTTAAAAGAGGGTGTCAAAGATGATGGAGCTGGAACTGCCCTACATAGGATGCTGGGAACTGCATTCTCAGGTCCTCTGCAAGAGCAGTAAATGCTCTTAACAGCTGAGCCATCTCTCTGCCCAACCCCTCATTTGTCTAACTTATTCATTCATTTGTTCATGAATTTGGAAATCCTCTTTAGCTGCTTCCTCTTTACAGGAGAGGAAACAAGCTTAGAGAGGACACTGGGTTTGCCTGCTCACATACAGATACACGAATTGAGGAACAGCCAGCTGGCTCAGTGGGTAAAGGTGCTTGCCACAGGGCCTGATGACCTGAATGAGCTCCAAGACCACAGGGAGAAAGGCAAGAACTGAAGCCAGGTGTGATGGCGCACACCTTTAATCCCAGCACTCGGGAGGCAGAAACAGGCGGATTGCTGTGAGTTCGAGGCCAGCCTGTCTTGAAACCTCACCCCAAAAAGTAAGGCAAGAACTGACTCATGCCAGTTTTCTTATGACCCCCACATGTACCATAGCACATATGCACATCATGACACACATGTGCTCCCACACATGGTTCTGAGAAGAACATGGAAAAGAGGCGGTTTGAGCATCACTATCCAATCCTCACAGCACAGGACACACTACACCCACACAGCCCTGCCACCACAGGGATATGTACACAGGACACACTACACCCACACAGCCATGCCACCACAGGGATATGTACACAGGACACACTACACCCACACAGCCATGCCACCACAGGGCTATATACACAGGACACACTACACCCACACAGCCCTGCCACCACAGGGATATGTACACAGGACACACTACACCCACACAGCCATGCCATCACAGGGCTATATACACAGGACACACTACACCCACACAGCCCTGCCACCACAGGGATATGTACACAGGACACACTACACCCACACAGCCCTGCCACCACAGGGATATGTACACAGGACACACTACACCCACACAGCCCTGCCACCACAGGGATATATACACAGGACACACTACACCCACACAGCCCTGCCATCACAGGGATATGTACACAGGACACACTACACCCACACAGCCCTGCCACCACAGGGATATGTACACAGGACACACTACACCCACACAGCCCTGCCACCACAGGGATAATGTACACAGGACACACTACACCCACACAGCCATGCCATCACAGGGATATATACACAGGACACACTACACCCACACAGCCCTGCCACCACAGGGATAATGTACACAGGACACACTACACCCACACAGCCATGCCATCACAGGGCTATATACACAGGACACACTACACCCACACAGCCATGCCATCACAGGGCTATATACACAGGACACACTACACCCACACAGCCATGCTGACAACCTAGTTCCACCATGTGGCTTGTCTTGCTCACCTTCACAGAGAAGATATTTGCTGTGTGTCCTGTGTGCATGGAGAGCAGCTTCTTGTGGTGCAGCGGGTCCCACACAATGGTGTGCTGGTCATCAGAACCAGAAGCCAGCAAGCTGTGGGCAGAGGTAGGAGGTGAACGCCCCAGGCTGCCTCTTCCCCACCCCCATTCCAGAGTTGGGCATGCAGAACTCAAACAGTAGGTGTCGTAGAGTTTAAGGTTAGCTTGTAAATATTAGTAGCTTTTATTCTGCTTTGTTAAGAATTTTCCAATATTCTCCCAATAGGGCTTGGATGTTATCCAAACTTTAATCCCAGCACTCAAGGAGACAGAGGCTGGTGGATTGCTGTGAGTTTGAGGCTACTCCTGGACTGAGAGTTTGAGACAGTCCAGGACAGCCAAGGCTACACAGAGAAACCCTCTTAGAAGAGGAGGGGGGAGGAAGAGGAAGAGGAGGGGGTGGGGTGGGAGGGGGAAGGGGAGGAGCACTAAGTCAGAGAGCAGGAGTCTATCTCCTCAGATATACCATAGCAACGAACCCTCTCCCAGCCCTCTGGCCCCTTCCCCAGCCTGGCTAGCTCACACTTACTCTCCTTTCTCATTCCACTCCAGACAGTTGACGCATCCTGAGTGACCCTGGGGGAGGAATAGAAGGGTAAGAAGAGATCTGATTGGACAGCTTCTTGGGAAGCTCAGTGCCAACAAGTGGGGCTAAGCAAGCAGGCAGCCGCTCCTCCAGCAGCTGCCAGGGACAGTAAAAAAACCAAAACACAAAACCAAACTCTTTCTTTCTGCCCCTGTCCCTGGACGACATGGGCACAGTTCCTTCGAGGGGCAGGTTCAGGGATAGAGCGCTTGCCGCGTTCCTCGTTCCTCCATCCTCACTCCTTACCAAAGGAAGACCCTAGAGATTGCTGCAAAGAGGTCATCTGAGCTAGGGCATCTTACCTTAAGGGTTAAGAGATAGAGAAAGTGGGGCTGCAGAGATGGGATCAGTAGCTAAGAGCACTTACAGAGGACCCAGGTTCGACTCCTGAAACTCCAATTCCAGGGGATCTGGTGCCCTCTTCTGACCTCAGTGGCTCACAGGCACATGAGGGCAAAACATTCACACACATGAAATAAAATAAATAAATCTTTTATTTTGGTTTTTTGAGACAGGCTTTCTCTGTGTAGCCTTGGCCATCCTGGACTTGCTTTGTAGACCAGGCTGGCCCCAAACTCACAGCCATCCACCTGCCTCTGCCTCCCGAATGCTGGGATTAAAGGCATACACCACCACCACCCGGCATAAATAAATAAATCTTAAGAAAGAACAGAGAGAGTGAGGCAGTCAATGGGAGCGCAGGGAGAGATGGTGAGGCTAGGAATCTACAAATAAGCAGAGGAAGTGAAGCAGCAGGCCCCAGTTCACAGCGAAGGAGATGAAACGATTATGTAATCTTTCTGTCCCCGCGCCCTCCCTCCTTCCTTAGAGCACCAAGATTACCACTGGACTACCAGCTTCCTGCCTGAAATCAGACCAAGTGTCCCAGGAAGCACAAATCCATTTTTCTTGCCACGGTGACGGGTTCAGGAAGTAGAACTAATCCAAATGGTGCATAGCACTTGTGTGGTGCAGTGGTGAGCTGAGGGATGGGCCTGGATCTGGAATCAGATGCGGAGAGGAATCCAGGCGCCAGGAGCTGCTGGGAAGGTGCGCCCCATTCTGAGGAGAGCTGGGGTATACAGGTGCCTTGCCTTCTCCAAGGCCAGGCCATGTGGGTGTAGCTGACTCTTGAAACTGTAGCAAACATTTTGCCACCTTGAGGGAAAGCAGCCCTGGGGTGAAATCTACACCCAGAGGTGAGCTCAGGCCAGAGTCTTAGAAAATGGAGCCAGGCTGACTACAGGAACAGATCCTGACACATACCTCCTCCTGCCCCTCAGTTCCTTTGTGTTTAAGACAATTCAAACTGGGCTGTTACCTGTGGTCCAAAGCTTCTAAAGCAGGCATCCCAGTCTGTAGCCTTCAGGATATCCTGCCTATCCAGTGACCCTGTGAGAGACGCCCGGCTTTCCTGCTGGCTCCTACTGCCACCTACATGATGGCTCTGCAGCTGATTGTTTCTTCCACCAGACTGAGGCCTGCAAAAGCAGGCTTTATAGATTACGCCGCATGTCCAAGGCCAGCCTCAGTGCCTCGCAGGTATCTGCTGCTGGTAACAGACCAAATGGCACCAGGGGGGGCTAGTGAGAACTGAGGGGTACAACCACATCTAATTTCCTAGCTGTCCAGTCAGAAAAGACCATGCAGTCTCTCCACTTCCCAGCACAGGCTCCTCTCCCCTCTGAGCTGCAAGTCACTCCTGTCAGGCTCTGCACTCGAGTAAACAGCTGGACTGCCCTCTGCCTCTGCTCAGTCATGGCGGGTCACCTGCTGCCCGAAGGCCTCTTGCTTTCTCATACACTGGTTGCAACCTCACACCTCCACCTGAGTCAAAATCATTTCTATCCTTGTGCCTGAGGCCACGCATCTTGGGAATCTCTAGGTGCACCCAGGACCTAGAATGGCTGCCGCTTAGTGAGGGCGAAGCTGAGTACTTGTGCGGGCAGGATGACAGCCCTCCACTGGTGCCCTGCCATCATTCTGGGACCTGCAAATGTTACCTGAGGTGACAGAAAGGACTTTGCAGGTGTGACTACGGTTAGGACTCTGGGATGGGAAGATGATCCTGGACTGTGCAGGCGGGTTCACTCTAGTCACGCGGACCTGTGCTGCCTACAGAGAAGTAGACAGATGGAGGTGCCAAAGAACTGTACCAGCCACTGCTGGCTCTGAGGCGGAGGGAAGGGCCAGGAGCCAAGACTTGCAACAGCCTTAAGAAACTGAGATTAGCAAAAGAACTTCTTTTGGAGCGACCTAGCGGCCAACACCGTCTTTTGGCCCTGGGAGGCCTGTGTCAGATTTCTGACTTCCGGCAATGGCGGGACATCCCTATCTTCGTGCCTGAGAGGCTGAGGCAGGAGGACTCTTGAGTCTGCGGTCAGCCTGACTAGACATGAAGCGTCAGGCCGGCCGGAGCTCTCCAGCAAGACACTGCCTCAAACACCAAAAACAAACAAAATGAAGAGAAACGGAGGCTGGAGAGGTAGTTTGGAGCTTCCAGGACTCAGATTTGGGGGTGCCTGGGCCACAGCGCATATATAGGGGTCAAAGGACAAGTCAGGTCTCTCATTCGACTATGTGTACGAGCTCCTTGGGCTTGATGACAAGGGCCTTTATCCATGGAGACATCTCCTCAGACCTATACGGTTATTTAGTGTATGTGTTTGTACATGTGCATATGGTGTATGTGTGCACAGGTGTGGAGGTCAGAGGACAAAGACTGATTTCCTCCTCATACCAAGTGGATTTATTCGGTCTGGCTTGGCGGTTAGCCAGAACACATGTAAAAGCTGGGGGTGGCAGCACCTACCTACAGCCCCAGGAAGAGAAGAGAGCAAAGGCAGCCAGATCCCCGCATTTCCGTGACCGGCCAGTCCAGCTTTCATTAGGGGGCTCCAGATTCCATGAGAGACCCTGCTTCAAAAACTACCATGGAGGGCCAGGTATGGCGCACACACCTTTAATTTAACTCCCGGCATGTGGTAGGCAGAGACAGAGGATTTCTGTGAGTCTGACACCAGCCTGATCGACAGTGAGTTCTGGGACAGTTAGGACTTAATAGAGAGATCCTGTCTCAAAAGCAAACATACAAAAAACAATGTGGAGGGCTGCAGAGATGGTTCAGCAGTGCAGAGAGCACTGGCTGCAGTTCAGGGCCTGCGGAGGAGCTGAACACATGTGTGATAATGCTGGGTCGAATCGTACACATTTGGTGTTGACCTCATTATTCCTTCCTATAGGGAAGACTACGTTTCAGCAACATTAAATAACTCTTGTGCTATTATGATCTAACAAGCATCACTACAAAGGAGCGAGGATTGGATAAGAGAAAAGGAAAAATATATATATATATGTATTTATCAACTAAATATCATCCATCTATCTATCTGTGGTAGAGTGCACTTAGCACATGCAGGGTCCTAGGTTCAGTCCTGAGTACTAGATCAGGCAGTGGTGGCACATGCCCTTATCCCAGCATTTAGGAGGCAGAGGCAGGCGGATCTTTGAGTTTGAAGCCAGCCTGAGCCAGCCTGGTCTACAGAGCAAGTTCCAGGACAGCCAGGGCTACATAGAGAAACCCTGATTCAAAAAACAATCAATCACCACTACCACACACACACAAAAAAATCATCTATTAGCAAAAACGTACTTCAATTTCTGACATAACAGACAAGCCTAAGCAGGCAAGACAAAAGCCATAACTCACAACGGGAACTTTTCCCTATGCTGAGCCCACACCTACTGTAAAGCTCTCCAGCCTCACAGAGTCGGCCTTTGCCAGACCTTAGCCTATAATAGGTATTCTTCTACATGTACATACTATTGTGCTGAGTAATACAGGGGACTCTGGAGGGAGAAAGGAAAACCACACAGTCAGATTAGTTAGGTAGTGATTAGGTGCCATGAAGACCATAAAGCACAGTGGTTAGACACAGTGCAAATGCACTGTGGTCAGAGAAGCTCTCTCTTTCAAAAGACAGGAACTACCCTGGACATCCTCACTCATCTGAGTGCCTAGATATACTGCTGGTATGCACATCACACACCATATACTTCATAGTCTACTTGCCTGAGTATGTGAGGGAATTAGAGCTGCTTTCATACTTTTGTTCTCAGGTGATTTAAACACGAATTTACTTCATTATATAAAGTAAGTGTTGACAACTTTTTCTGTAAGGGGCCAAACAATAGATATTTTAGGTTTTGCATACCATATGGGCTCTGTATGAATCATTCAACTCTGCTGTTGAATCACTAAAACAGGCAGACAATACATAAATGAATGAGTGTGGCTGTGCTCCAATAAAACTTTATTTATAAGAACAGGTGGCAGTGCACTTGAGACTCATATGGAGATGCAAAGGACTCAGAATAGCTAAACAATCTTGCAGAAGAACAAAGTTGGAAGACTCCCATGCCCTAATTCCCACTGCTACAAAGAGGTACTGCCCTTAGAACAGACATTTAGATCAATGATGTAGGTTGACAGTTAACAAAACAAAATTACATTTATGGGTACTTAATTTCTGTTAAGAGTGCCAAGACAGCCGGGTGTGGTTGCACAGGCCTTTAATCTCAGTACTCGGGAGGCAAAGGTGGGCAGATCATTGTGAGTTCGAAGTCAGCCTGGTCTACAAAGTGAGTTCAGGACAGCCAAGGCTACACAGAGAGACTCTGTCTCAGGGTAGAGTGGGAGTGCCAAGACACTTCAACAGTTTTGCAACAAATGATGCTGGGACAACTGGACATCCACATGCAGAATACTTAAGTCTGGGCTGGGGTAGAGTTCTGTGGTACAGCAAGAGGTAGGCTTGATCCCCAACACCACCATCAACAACCAAGAGTGAGTGGCAGGTTGGAGAGTGGCCTCAGTATTTAAGGCTCACAACCAAAACCTCAAGAATAAAGAGGGAACCCTCTTAGGGACCTTAATTTTGTCGCCAACACCCTACCCCACTGGATATCTTCTTTGAATTTTGTTTACATATATATGGATAAACTATCTCACCTTCTAAAACAATAAAACTTTTGGAGGAAACACAAATATAAATTTTCATGGCTTTGGGGGCTGGAAAGATGGCTCAGTGGTTAAGAGCACTGTCTGCTCTTTCAAAGGACCTGGGTTCAATTCCCAGCACCCATACGGCAGCTCACAACTGTCTGTAATTCCAGTTCTAAGGGATCTGACACCCTTGCCCCCATACCAATGCACATAAAATAAAATTAAATAAATTATAAAAAATTTTCACAGCTTTGAATTAGCAATGATGCCTTAAATATAACACTGAAAACATAAATGAGAAAACAGAAAAATGGGGCAGATGAGAAGACTCAGGGTGTCAAGGCCCCTGTGGCAAAGCCTCATGGCTTTAGTTTGACCCCTGGGACCTGCATAGTGAACGCAGAGAACTGACTCCTCCAAGTTGTCATCTTATCTCCACATGTGTACACACACACACACACACACACACACAGCCACGGTTATCCTGGACTTGCTTTGTAGACCAGGCTGGCCTCAAACTCACAGCGATCCACCTGCCTCTGCCTCCTGAGTGCTGGGGTTAAAGGCGTGCGCCACACATCCGGCCCATTAGAGGTTTTAAATCAGATGTGATAGTGCATCCTTTGGGAGGCAGAGGCAGGAAGACATAAGTTCAAGACTAGCCTGGGCTTCCCAGTTAGATCCTGGCTCAAAAAAATAAATGAGTACGTGAGTAAATGAGGAAAGGAGAGCTGGTGAGCTGGCTGAGCAGGTAACGGTGCCAAGCCTACATGGCAGGAGCAGAGAAAGCTGTCCTCTGACCTGCATGTGTGGTCATGCTCGCTACACAAAGAAACCTTGTCTTGAAAAAAACCCTCAAAAACCACCCTCATCCCCAAAAAAATCAATGCCTTTAATCTCAGCACTCTTTGAGGCAAAGGCAGGCAGATCTCAGAGTCTGAGGTCAGCCTGGTCTACAAAGTGAGTTCCAGGTTCCAGGATAGTTAGGGCTACACAGAGAAACCCTGTCTCAAAAAAAAAAAAAAAAAAAAAAAAAAGGTCCCCAAAAGAGGATCTGCGCTCAGGTCCTGCAGCTATGTAGGGTGGTTCACATCTGTTTGTAACCCCAGCTCTAGGGGGATCTGATGCCTGTGGCATCCAAGAAGACCTGCACACACATGAACATACCCCCCCACCCACACACACCTAATTAAAAAACAAAACAAAACCAGCTAAGCTTGGTGGTGTTTGCCTTTAATTCCAGCACTGAGCAGCAGATGGATCTCTGTGTGCACAGGATGGAAAACAGGCCATGCGAGTCTGGGGTGCAAACTGGACCTCTTACCTGAAGCTCAGCTTCCAGGCCCAGCCGCCGGATAAAGGGATCGGTGACGTGGTAGCGCCGTTCAAAGCTCAGAGCACCCCGCTCCTGGGAATAAAAACAAACTTGTATTTCCTTTCAATTCAATATTATTTAGTATATCTTCTGTTTTTAAATTTTATTTTACATGTATGGGTGTTTTGTCTCCATGTGCATGCCTGGTTTCTGCAGGTATCAGAAGCAGGTGTTAGATCCCTGGAACTGGAATTATAACCAGTTGTAATTTTGGATTTTTGGTTTCTTTAAAAACCAGAGATATTATAAGAATATGTTTTTGCTTTAATCCCAGGTGTGGGGATATGAGGCTGTTTCATAGAAGCTGCCTATGATCTGCCTCATGCTTTAGCAGAAGTGTGATTTTGCCAGCTGCATATAATTTCTACAGTTGTATGATTTTTGGAATTCTGGGAAATTTTCAGAGGGAACAGAAATGCTAGAGCTAGGGGTGGCCTGTTGGTTGGTTGTGACTGAACTCTGTTTGCTAAGTAGTCGTGTGCAAAGGAAGAAGAAATTAGAAATCCTGATGGAGAAGACAAAACTTGTCCCAAGAAACTCGATGCCCCTAATCAGCAGGAAGCAGTCTAAGGATTATGTCATCTCCTTTCCAACTACTGGCTTTGTTCAGCGGTCTCTCTCCTTTACTCTCTCTCCTCTTTTCTCTCATATCTAGTGTTAGGGGGTTGAAAGGGAAGAAGAAAGGGGTGGAAAAAAAGAACAATCTATAAAGAAGCAAATGCTTGTGACAAGTGGCGTCAGATGTAGGGCTAGGCAAAATGGGAAATTTGATTTGAAATGCCATAGAGAAAATGACAGGGGACAAAGGTTGGGGCCAATAAGCCATGTGACTGAGGGAGGCAGTCCAGAGCAAGAGTGAGGTGAGACATGTCCAAACTCCAAAAATCTTGTCATTAGACTGGCAGGAGCAGGACTGCTTCCTCCTTGCTCTGGGCCCTGCACGTATGCTTGTAACCTTTATTTCTGCCACCCTTGAGGTGGTCACGTAGCCTGGTGGCCAGGTTTCAGGTTAAACTTCCTCTTTCCCTATAAGAATATGTCCAGCAAGCCCTTGGAATTCCTCTTCATGTAAATGAAGTGCTCCCAGCATCTTGGCCCCAGAAAATGATGTACACGCACCCACTCCGCAAGGTTCATATAGCCCTTGTATCCACCCAGTTAAAAAGAGCTATTTCCCTGAAAACTGTCTCCAGAGCAGGTTGTTTCTCCTGCACTCGTGCCGACCGTGATCCTACCTAACCCGTCTGACCTGGCTGACCTTCCTTCCCTCAGTCCAGCCTGGTGTACAGTGGTGCCTGGATGCCAGAGGGGAGAAGCAGACCCAGCGTGGCACAAAGGAATTGATATCTTGTTTCAAGACACCAGCAAAAAATTTACTGTGGCTGCCACTGTTGGGAACTCCTTGCTTTGCTCCCAGAGGGGATTTTGTTTTTCTTTTTCTTCTTCCTAAATTCTGTTTCAAAAAAGGTTGGGAGAATGGCTGAGCAGTTGGATAACTTGTGGGTGGAAGTAGAAGCACTTGAGAAGGGAGGAGCACTGGAAAAGGGGGGGAAAAAGGCTCAGTCATGGAAAGAGGAAAAGAAACCATGCCAGAGGACAGTCAGGTCAGAGAAAAGCTGAAAAGGGCAGGAGTACAGTCTGATGAAATAGACCCTTTCAAGAGTGGGAGGCGGGTGGCCAGGGTTAAGAGATCACCACCATCAGCTTTACCAGTAGTCACACAGCATATGCCTGCTGGTGGTGTGAAACAAGGTTATGACGAGACGGGATGACCTAAGATTTACGGCAGATCTAAGGCATTTTCAAGAGGCCATGATTTCATATGGAATGTACTCGCCTTATGTAAAACAAATTCGAAATAACTGAGCTACTCAAATTAGAATGATCCCCCAAGACAGGAAGGAACTGGTGACAGCTGTACTAGAAGTTGGAGCACAGTTACACTGTTTAACATAGTAGAGAGAAGAAGCCACAAATATTGAGCAGTGAAATAGAGCGAGGGGAATGTATATAGTAAAAGATTAGTTGCTGCGTGAAGGGCGGCACTCTGATATACAAAAACAGATTCAATTTGATGACACTACTATAGAACAATGTTGCTTAGCGGCTTTAAGAGCTCGCTGTAAAGGGAATGTCACTGTAAGGGAAATGTCACAAAGGGCAAGGTTCACTGTAAAGGAATGTCAAGGGTTAGCTAGAGGTCTCCGTCTGCTATGTAATTTAATTTCATTTTTGTTTAAAAATGTTGTATCGGGCTGGATGGCTCAGAGGTTAAGAGCACTGTCTGTTCTTCCAGAGGTCCTGAGTTCAATTCCCAGCAACCACATAGTGGTTCATAACCATCTACAGCCTCTTCTGGCTGCAGGCATACTTGCAGGCAGAGTACTGTATATGTAATAAATAAATAATATCTTTAAAAAATGTTCTAGCATTTAGCTTTTTAAAGATACTATCACTTAACAACAACAACAACAAAATCAGAGCACCAGCAGGCAAAATGACCAGTCTTCAGGTAGTTACACCGCTCGGGGCAGTGGCACGTGCCCCGATGCAGCTTGGGTTGCTTACCAGAAGCACATAGGCCTTGCTTGAAACTATTCCCAGCCTTTGTGGCTCTGACATCGGAGTTTCCCACGAGTGGAGTTTCTAACTGAACCCAAGTGTCCAGTCATTCACTCATCTCACGGGTGTCGTTGCTTTCTACATGCTAGAGTGCAGGGAGCCTGAAAGGGAAGAATGGCCCAAGCTGCGCTCAGCCAACTCCCTTAGGTTCCTGTCCACCTACAGCGTAGATGCCGGAGCAACAAAGAGGCTGGTGCTTACACTCCTGTGTGCACACCCACACGGATGGCTTCTCTACAGTGATGGCTCCCCAGCCTACACTGATCTTAGCACAAGTACAGAGATGAGGGATCCTCCATGAATCCCAGCCTCAGTCTGCTACTAGCAAGCTATGTGGCTTTAGGTAAGTCACCAACCCTACAGCTGTGTGTTTGTTGTTTGTTTAGTTTAGTCTAGTTTTTGTTTGGTTGGTTTTCTTTTTTTCCATCTTTAAATGAATCTATAGGGTAGTGGTTCAACATGTAGGTCATGACCCCTTTGGGGTGGGACAACCCTTTCTCAGGATTTGCCAAAGAAAATCAGAAAACACAAATATTTACTTTACCATTCATAACAGTACAGTTATGAAGTATCAACAAAAATAATTTTATGGTTGGCGGTCACCACAACATGAAGAACTGGACTAAAGAGTCGCAGCATTAGGAAGGCTGGGAACTACTGCTGTGGGGGACAGGCCCAAGGTTAAAAGGTCTGGACTGCTTACCTTGATTTGCCTACGAATGAGGTCTCTGGTTATGTTGACTTTTGCCATCTTCTCTTTATGGTTCAACAGAAGGAAGCTACAGGAGGATCTTCAAGACCCTTGCACATTCCAGCCCAGCCCAGGTCCACAAGACAAGCATTTAATTACCTAAGAAGGAAACAAAACACACCACTGAGCCCTGGGAAACGCAATAAGGTGCCTTCAAAAGCCTGATCGCACTCCCAAACCAGCCCACTAGCCCACACAGTGACTTATAATATGGGGGGGCTGGCCCTGCTCTGCGGTGCTGAGGAACCCCTGAACAGGGAAAGATGGAGCGTACAGTGACTCATAAACCACAGGCAGCTCTGAGCAGCACTTGATGGAGTTGCGATGCCTCACCGGGAAAGGCTGTGGATGCAGTTAGGAATTCGGTGTTGTGTTCTGAAGTCAACAGGGCCAAAACAGATGTCCATTTGTCCCATAACACCTGCGGCAAACTATCTGCACTGTCAATCACTTTAGATCTGAAACCCTCAGCTGGACTCTCCCACAACCAAATCAGTGCCACAGAATCAAAGACACATGGAAGCTCCCGGAGTGGGCAGGAAGCTCTACTCTACCTTCCATGTCTCGCCCTCTGCATCCATTTGTATCCTTTGTAAAGTCCTGTATAATGAGCCAGTAAATAGCTTTCCTACCACTAGTGGTGTATGTATGTGGATTGGTGCTCCCTTTTCTCCAACTGCCTTTACATGGGTTTCAGGGATCCAACTGAGGTGGCCAGGCTTGCTTTACCTACTGAGCCATCTCACTAGCTCCGATAATTTTTATTTGTGTCTTTCTTCTTTCTTTTTTCTTTTTTTGGTTTTTTGAGACAGGGTTTCTCTGTGTAGCCTTGGCTGTCCTGGACTCGCTTTGTAGACCAGGCTGGCCTCGAACTAACTCACTCGATCTGCCTGCCTCTGCAACCTGAGCGCTGGGATTAAAGGGGTGCGGCACCACGCCCGGCTTTTTTATTTTTATTTTATTTTATTTTATTTGAGAGAGAGAGAGAGAGTGTGTGTGTGTAGCCTTGGCTGCCCTGGACTCCCTTTGTAGATGAGGCTGGCCTTGAACTCACAGTGATCCACCTGCCTTTGCCTCCCGAGTGCTGGGATTACACGTGTGCGCCACCGCACCTGGCCCTTGTTTGTTTTTCAAGACAGGGTCTCTCTGTGCAGCCCTGGCTGTTCTGGACTCACTTTGTAGACCAGGTTCTACTTGAACTCACAGAGATCTGCCTGCCTCTGCCTCCTGAGTTCTGGTACTAAGGGTGAGCGCCAACTTCTGGTGTCATTTTAAACTAAGATTCATGGATATGTGACAGTTTCACAATGTCATGTGGCCAATAAGCTGGAGCCAGTGTGGGGGCTCAAACCCAAGCCTACATGACTCCAAAGCCCGTATTTTTCATCACAATGGTATGTTCTTTTCCAGAGGAATGCCACAGTGAGAATCCAGAGGGCCAACCAGATCACAGCGACTTCCTCATGAGTTTCCTTGCAGCATTAGCCAAGGGTTTTCAAGTATGGAGCACAGTGCTGGAACGGGGAATGCTGAGATGAAAGATGCAGTGCCTACACCAAGAGAGCTCAGACTGAAGATAAGTGGTTCTAGTTAACGTTTATATGTGGTTCGGAAATACAGAAAGAAGCAAAGGGGAAATCAGGCGCACAAGAAACCAGTCAGTCAAGAGGTACAATAAACATATAGACTTAAGCCAAGTGTGTGGCATGTGCCTTTAATCCCAGCATTTGCAGGCCAGAAGAGTTTCCTTTTTACAAATAAAGTTAGTAGCTGGGCGTGGTGATCCCTGCAATCCCAGCACTCAGAAGGCAAAGGTAAGCTCAAGGCTTACCTGTGAGTTCAAGGCCAGCCTGGTCTACAAAGTGAGTCCAGGACAGCCAAGGCTATACAGAGAAACCCTGTAAAAAACAAAACAACACAACAAATATAGATAGATAGATAGATACAACTAATGCATACTTAGCTTTTATCTTATTTTGCTTTGAGACAGGGTTTCTCTGTGTAGCCCTAACTGTCCTGGAACCTGTAGACAAAGATGACCTAGAACTCAGAAATCCTCCTGCCTCTGCCTCCCATGTGCTGGGATTAAAGGCGTGCGCCATCACCGCCTGGCTCATACTTAATATTTTGATGAACATTTATTTCTGCACTACTTTGAGAAGAAATGGGTAACACACTGGGACACCATCCTGGGACACAGCTTGGCTTTTCTCAAGGAAAACAAAGACTTGGTGCCTTTCCACAAAATTTTGTAGGCACATCTAACTAGATAAAAGATTCACATAAGCACCAGGCATGGTGGCTCACGCCTTTTATCCTAGCTCTCGGAGGCAGAAGCAGGCGGATCTCTGTGAGTTTGAGGCCAGCCTGGTCTATAAAGAGAGTCTAGAACAGTCAGAGCTGTTACACAGAGAAACCCTGTCTCAGGGAAAAAAAAAAAAAGATTCACATAGGAAGAAATACCTTTAAATCTACCAAGGGGCACAGCTAGTTTGATATTCCCATCTAAAGTTCTCCCAAACATAAAGAATTAGATCCTGGGGCTGCAGAGATGGCTCAGTGGTTAAGAGCGCCACCTACTCTTCCAGAGCTCTGAGTTCAATTGCCAGCCACCACATGGTGGCTCACAACCATCTATAATGAGACCTGCTGCCCTCTTCTGTAAAGCATTCATATGCAATAAATAAAGTAAATAAATCTTTAAAAAAAAAAAGAATTAGATCAATAAATCAAAACTGGTTTTTCAATGAGATGAAGTAAGTCATGGCCAACTTTTAGTGTGTATTTCAGTGAGCATTCTTGAAGTAGTTAACAAGCCACATACAGACACTTAGGAATGAGGGGTCTGAAATTGGCATGCTGCAGAGACACACATGATCAAACACTAGAGAAGAGACCAACGAGAATTCTATCGTGGATGCAGTATGCAAATTACACGATGGCTGCAGTGAATACTTTCAAGAATTTTATCACAAACATTTTAATGAGCTGGACTTGGAAGGATTAATTGAATCTTACTTATCCTGATTTATCCGTACATCTTAGAAGAAAGTGCAGATGACAGCAGGGCGTCACCACAGGGAAGAACGTGACTGCGTGGAGTTGCTGGAAAAGGAGGATGTGTCCTCTCCAGAGAACGCCACACCCTTTCACTCTCAGAACTGGAAGAACATTGAGAGCTAATTTGTTTATCGAAAATGAAAGCTCAATAAAGACTTTCTCTAGCTAGAGGACAAAGGTTTGCAGGTAGGAACTATAATTACGATGCTACAAGGCCAGCCCTAACAGACCTCATGAAGGAGGAGGAAAACACATGACATAATGTCCTTACAGAAACAAGAGCTGCAGTGGAGCTGTTACTCCTCTCTGAAGGTATTCTCCCTGGGGCTGAAATGACTGCCATGGTGTCCTTAACCCCATCCTGCCCGCAAGGTTTTAGCTTAGGCTACTAGGAAGCTTTTTTCTACAAGGATCACACTAAAAAGAAGCTAATGGTCAGAGCTGGCAAGATGGCTCAGCAGGTAAAGGCGCTTGCTGAGCAAATCCGGAACTTAAATTTGATTCCTCAAATGCACTTGTAATATGGAAGGAGAAAACCAACTTCAGGAAGTTATCCTCTGACCTTCCTACACATGCTGGCATGTGTGCACCCATGTATACAATCATATACATAGTAAATGAAAGAAAATAACAGCTCACTTTGGAGAAAAGAAATCTACTCATAATGCAAAAGATACCAACAGCTGGAGAGCCTTCGGATGAAGTAAAGTCACCAAAGTTACCCACCTGAAACCAAGCAATACACACGGACAACAGCCCCGTTTCACATTGGTCAGTCTTTTGAATGCCTCAATAACACAGCAGAAAAAACACCACCACACAATGGACTTTCTGAACGTGGCAGCTAGGCATGAATTCCAGCCCCTTACATACTTCGTATGAGCCTCAGTGTGTACGTCCGCATAATGAAAATAGGGCTGGGCTGCCTTCCTCAGTGGGCAGGTGTGAGGAACAAATAATACGACAAATATGAATGACCCTAACAGTGCCTGGAACAGCAAATGTGAACACCTGGTAAGTCCTGTCACACATGTCTGGTAGCGCAGGGTGCGTGTCTCCATGTTACTCTATCAAGAATGACATTGGGGATCCCATCAGGGGACTGAGAGGTGACAGAAAGCTCTGTGTCCTTTCTGCTAGCCTTAAGTTGGGAAATCAGAAGGAAAACTAACTTTTTGCTTTATTTTTGTTTTTTGAGACAGGGTTTCTCTGTGTAGCCTTGGCTGTCCTGGACTCACTCTGTAGACCAGGCTGGCCTCGAACTCAGAGCCTCTTCCTCCCGAGTGCTGGGATTACAGGGATCACCACACTCGGCTACTAACTTTATTTGTAAAAAGGAAAACTCTCTGGCCTCCAAGTGTACATGCAGACAGAGCACTGTATATATAATAATAAATAAATAAATCTAAAAAATAAAATAAAATAAAAAGCAAACTCCACACCAAACCTTATGCAGAGAGATGTTTACAGAAGCGCTGGACAAAAAGAAAATTCAGTGCTGCAACAGATACATAAAATGTAGATTGTCATTTGGGCATTGAAAGCATTGAAAAAGCCAGGCTTGGTGGTACACCCCTGTGAGCTTGAGGGGCTGAGGCAGAGCGATCATGAGCGCAAGAGCGGGGAAGGGGGGCTGGGGTGCTAACTCAGTTAATAAAGTACTTGCTAATAATTCCAAGCCCTGGGTGGGCGTGGTGGTGCCCGCTTGAAATCCCAGCACTTAGGGCGGCAAAGGCAGGTGATCTCTCCTTTCAAAGCCAATAGTGTTTACAAAGTGAGTCTAGGACAGCTGAGGCTACACAAAGAAGCCCTGTCTCAATAAAACTAACTAAATAAATAGGTGCAACCCCAGACCTCACAGAGCTGGGTCTGGCAGTGTGCTCTTCTAACTCCCGTGCTAGGAGATGGGAGGCGGTTGGATTCCTGGAGCCTGCTAGTCAGCTGGCCTAGGCTGTATCTCAAAAAGTAGTGGTGGCGGTGGGACACACGTGCTGAGACGACTCGGCAAGAAAAAGTACTTGACGTGCATTCCTGACAACCTGAGTCTAACCCAGGAACCCACAGTGGAAGGGGAGAACCAACGCTCATAAGCTGTCCTCTGACATCATGGCATGTGCATGTGTGGTCACACATCACATATACACACAAACTTTTCAATAGTGGGCCACACCTGAGTTTGACCTCTTGCCTCCATATATAATTCAAAGACACGTTCACACATACTCACAACACACGTGTACCCATCAACTCACAAACAAAAGGATAAACTCTGAAAACATGCAAGTAAAAGATAAGGTCTTTGATATAATCCTATTACTATAAAATGGTTAGAATTTGTAAATAGAAAACAGGTTAATAGTTACTTAGGTTAGAAGAGATGGTAGACAGAGGATAGCTAAAGGACATGTGTTTTGGGTTTTTTTTTTTTGTTTTTAAAAATGCCTGTGTGCCAGAAGAGGGCACCAGATCCCAGTATAGATGGGTACGAGCCACCATGTGGTTGCTGGGAATTGAACTCAGGACCTTTGGAAGAGTAGCCAGCGCTCTTAACCTCTGAGCCATCTCTCCAGCCCCAGGACACGGATTTTTAAATGGAAGTAGAATTCATAAGATATATGAAACTAATCATTTTCAAAGACACAGCTCAGCAGTATCCAGTACACCCACTGTTGTGTAGCCACCAGCCCTAGCTTATCCCAGAACACTCCCATTACCCCATACCCAGCAAACAAGCACTTCCCGTTTCCCCTCTATTACCAGCACCTGGCAAACGCCTTTCGGTCTGGATGGGTCCACCTACTCTGGCTTCTTTTAATTATAATCATAATTATATTTGAACGCCTTCCAGTCTGTACTATTACTACTTCAGTTCTTTGTTTATGCCTACATAGTATTCCACTACTTTACTATAGGGTGTTTATCCACTGGCGGGTGTCAGCAGTGCTGTGAACATCTGTTAAAAAAAAAAAAAAAAAAAGCCCCTGGCTAGGGAAGTAGATCAGGGTAGAACATTTTCCTGGCAGGCACAAGAACTGGAGTTCTTCATGTAAAGTACTTTTAAAACTCTTTCCACTGGGCAGAGGCTGTAGATCTCTGTGAGTTCAAGGCTAGCCTGGTCTACAAAGTCCAGGACAGCCAGGGCACAGAGAAACCCTGTCTCAAAAAACCAAAACCAAAACAAAATGAATGAACCAACCAAACAAACAAACAAAAAACCTTTCTTTCCAAGGCCAGGCGTGGTGGTGCATGCCTTTAGTTCCACACTCGAGAGGCAGACACAATAGGATATCTGCCAGTTCCAGAATAGCCTGGTCTACATACTAAGACCATGCTCTAAATAAAGTAGTATTTTGCTGGGCGGTGGTGGAGCAGGCCTTTGATGCCAGCAGTCAGGAGACAGAGGCAGGTGGACTGAGTTCAAGGCCAGCCTGGTCTACAAAGCAAGTTCCAGGATGGCCAGAGCTACACGGAGTAAC
Source organism: Acomys russatus (assembly GCF_903995435.1). Classification (NCBI taxonomy): domain Eukaryota; kingdom Metazoa; phylum Chordata; class Mammalia; order Rodentia; family Muridae; genus Acomys; species Acomys russatus. The sequence continues at coordinate 27,436,529 of NC_067165.1, forward strand.
TTTATTTCAAAAAAAAAAGAACAGAAACAGATGAATGAATGAATAATATTTTTAAAAATCTTGTGCTGGAGTGTGGTACACACCTATAATCCCTAAAATCCAACTCTGCGGGCACAGTCAAGAGGACTGGGGCATTCTCAGCTATAAAGAAAGTACCAAACCAACCAGGGCTCTACCAGGCCCTGTCTCAAACCTCAAACTCACCCAAACCAAATCCCCTTCATCCTCAGATACAGAATAAACGTAAGGGTAGATGGGACTACAAGCGACCTTGCCTCAAAATGATCAAATAAAAATCTTCAAGATGACACTGTAGTTCTGTCTGTGGCAGAGCATGAGCCTACCATCCTCAAGGTGCTGGGCTTAATCTGCATTAAAAAAAAAAAAAAAGACGCTGAAGACATGGTTCAGAGGTTATGAACATGCCTTTTATAGCAGAGAACCCAACAACCCGAGTTCGGTCCCCAGTGTGCCCTACTGCTAATCACAAGGATCTCGAAACCTGGATTCAGTGCATGCAATATCTCACAAATTCAGTGGGGAAAAAAAAAAAAAAAAAACTATCAACCAAAAAAAAAAGAGTAAAAGTTCTAATGATGTGTCAGGGCATGGTGGCATGTCTTTAATCCTAGCGCCTGGAAGGCAAATCTACAGGCCAGGACAGTAAAGACTATGTAGAGACCCTGCTCTCCCTAAAACAAATAAAAAGATAAACTCTTTCTAAGGGCCAGGCGTGGTGGCACACGCCTTTAAGCCCAGCACTCGGGAGGCAGAGGCAGGTGGATCGCTGTGAGTTCGAGGCCAGCCTGGTCTACAAAGTGAGTCCACGATGGCCAAGGCTACACAGAGAAACCCTGTCTCGAAAAACCAAAAAAACAAAACAAAAAAAAAAAAACCTTCTTTCTATCTGTAGCAATTTTCAAAATGTGGAGTACTGGTTAATGAAACAGAAAAACTGCTATCTGTACACAGCTAAAGACACATACGGTGCAAGAAGAGACTTGATACCTTATGAGCATAAACAGGGGGAGGAAGTCCTCCTCAGTCACAGACATAGGGGAGGGCAGTAAGGGAAAAGCAGGAGGGAGGGAGGAATAGGAGGATACAAGGGATGGGATAACAATTTAGATGTAATATGAATAAATTAATAAAAAAAAAGACACATATGGTGATTCTAGTCTTGGGAGGGAGGACACAGAGCACCACAGTGGGACCGGAAAGCTAGCTCAGTAGGTGACGAGACCTGAGATCTGGGTGGCTCACGGCTTCCTAGAGCTCTAGTCCTAGGGGAGTCAGATGCCTCTGGGCTCCCTACATGCCTGCAGACACATACACACGATTTTTTTTTTTTGGTTTTTCGAGACAGGGTTTCTCTATGTAGCCTTGGCCATCCTGGACTCACTTTGTAGACCAGGCTGCCCTCGAACTCACAGCGATCCGCCTGCCTCTGCCTCCCGAGTGCTGGGATTAAAGGCGTGCGCCACCACACCCGGCTGCTACACACGATTTTTACAATGTAAAAACTAATAACTAAAAACCCGCTGAGCTGTAACTTCTATGTCAGTGCATCCCTGGCATGTGACTATGTCAACTACTAAAAGAAAAGCTCTCAAACCCTCTTCCCTTACTTCAGGTTCACAGCTCAAAACAAAAAGCTGGTCCTTAACCTTTCCTTCCCTGTCTCCAACCTTGACCTTCTGCAGCAACTGTTCCTTCAAGGCCAGCCTTCACCTGACTCATCCCGTAATGTTCCCACGGCTGACTGTGAAGTTAGCAGATGCCCATAACTGCTGCTGAGTAAACAGCGTGGCTACCTACACACACACACGATGCATCATGCCTATCAAAGCGCCTTTGTTCCTGCTTTTAATTTGCTTTACAACAATCCCATGAGGAAGCCATAAACTATTACATTACCAGCTCCACTTAAGGAAGACCAAAGCACACTCAGGTGCTGAGAAGGACCACTGGGCTGGCTGGGATCCTATGCTCTAGGCCAGCCTCCACCTTAACTGGCATGAACTGAGAGAGACACTGCACTCTGTCAGACTCTTTCCCCATCTATAAAACAAGAAGTAGGCTGGGTATTGGTGTCGCACGCCTGTAATCCCAGCACTTGGGAGGCAGAGGCAGGCGGATCTCTGTGAGTTTGAGGCCAGCCTGGTTTACAACGAAAGTCCAGGACAGCCAGGGCTGTTACACAGAAAAACCCTGTCTTAAAAAAAAAGAGAGAGAAATAGAAACTGGGAATGGTAGTACACACCTGTAATACCAGTATTTAGGAGGAAGGCAGAGATCAGGCCAGCCTCAGTATCAGAGTGAGTTGGAAGCTAGCCTGGGCTACATGAGACCTATCTTAGTTTTCTTTTTTGGTTTTTTCGAGACAGGGTTTCTCTGTGTAGTCTCGGCTGTCCTGGACTCGCTTTGCAAACCAGGATGGCCTGGAACTTGACTCAAGGGTGCGCCACCATGCCCGGCTACTCTCTTAGTTTTCTATTGCTATGACAGAACACCCCGACTGAGGCAACTTATTCTGGTGCTCATGGTCCCACAGGGTTAGAGTCTGTGACCCATGGCAGCGGGTGGGCAGGCAGGATGCCGGAGCAGTAGCTCAGAACTGACGTCTTCATCAACAGGTACAAGACCAAGAGAACTAACTGGAAACGACATGAGCTCAAAGCCGACCCTAGTGACACTTCCCTCTAAGGCCACGCCTCCTTCCCAAACAATTCCACCAACTGGGGACCAAGCATTCAAATATATGGGCCTGTTGGTGTTTGTTCTCACTCAGACACCTCAAAAAGGTGGGGGGAGGGCGGGGGGTGCGCCGGCAAGATGGCTCAATGACTTCCTCACATGCACACACACACACATTAAATATATAAGAAGCAAACTCAGAGATGAGCTACAAAACCATTTCCACCAACCAGGTTCTAGGGAGACACCGCTCTTTAGCTGCAGAAGGAAGGTGGAACCTTAGTCCCATGTGCTCCCAGTCTCTGGACACGCCGTCTCCCACCACGTGGAGGTGCCTCCAGCTCAAGTGACAACTGATCCCTTTCAACATTCTGAATTGTGCAAAAGATGTATGCAAGTTTCCTTCTCTTCTGCTTGCAGCCTCTACTGGAGCAACCCCACAGGGGGAAAAGGGCATCGCAAGGGCGCATGGAAGGTCAGCACAAGTGGCAAAACATGATGGAGAGCCGAGCTGTGGAACCCAACAGACCCAAATCTCAACCCCACCATCTACTTTCTACATGGCATTTTTCTTCTTTCCTTTCTTTCTTTTCCTTTCTTTCTTTCTTTCTTTCCTTCTTTCTCCTAAAACAGGGTTTCCTCTGTGTAGCCTTGGCTGTCCTGGACTCTCTTTGTAGACGAGGCTGGCCTCAAACTCACAATGATGTACCTGCTTTTGCCTCCCGAGTGCTGGGATTACAGGTGTGCACTACCGCACCCAGCTCTACATGGCATTTCTTTTTTGTTTTGTTTTGTTTTTAAAGATTTATTTATTATTTATACAGTATTCTTTCTGCATGTGATTCTGTACGCCAGAAGAGGGCATTAGATCTCACTATAGATGGTTGTGAGCCACCATATGGTTGCTGGGAATTAAACTCAGGACCTCTGGAGGAGCAGTCAGTGCCCTTAACCTCCGAGCCTTCTCTCCAGCCCCTACATGGCATTTCTAAGCCTCGGTTTCCTAGTCTGGTCTTGGGGTCTTCTGCAGGGTACCCACAGATGGAAGAGTACACATGTAAAAAGGTTGAGACTGAGCTGCTAAATGACATTTACTCAGCATTCTAAACAGTTTACAAGTGTTACTGCAGACCCCCAGAGCAAGCCCATGAGACAGAAAAGTTAATTTACCACATCACAAAGTTATTAAGTGGGGAGTCAACATAGCAACTATTGCTATGATCTTTAATCAGACCATGTCCGACACTTGCCGAAAACGCATTTCATCTCTTACCATTCTTTAGAGCTAAGCAAGGAGGCAAAATTAGCATGGCCGTGGGTGTAGCTTACCAATAAAGAACCTGCTTAACAATGTGTGGCACTCTGGTCCAATCCCAGCACCAACACTCACAGAAAAAATGGCTTTGCTGTCCTATAACTCGCTCTGCAGACCAGGCTGGCCTCGAACTCACAGAGATCCGCCTGCCTCTGCCTCTCAGAGTGCTGGGATTCTATTTGAGTTTCTATTGGGGAGCTGGTTTTGGTAGTCTTAAACACAGACTTAGCCAGGCAGAGGTGGTGTGTGCCTTTAATCCCAGAACTCAAGGCTGATGCAGGCAAATCTCTTGAGTTTGAGGCCAGCCTGGTCTACAGAGAAAGTTCTAGGACAGCTAGGGCTACATAGAGAAACACCATCTCAAAAAAACAAAACAAAAAGAAATAATAATTTAAAGAGTGCTACTTCAGGCCTGAAGTATCAGCCCATCTTGTCCCCTAGCACTCAGAAGGACATGAGTTTGAGGTTGGCCTAGGGTAGCCAATGAAACACTGCTCCCCCAACCCCCCAATAAATGGCTGGCAAAGTGGTGAAGGCCCGTAGCCCCAACATTTAGGACACCAAGGCAGTAAGACTGTGGGTGGTGTTGAGGGCACATTAGGTTATATAGAAAAACCCTGTCTCCAATAAAAGAGGGTAGGGTCAGAATTTCACACCACTTCAGGGTCATGCACTGACTTAATACATGGACAGTTTTATACAAAGGGGAGTAGGCAGACTAGTCCTCTGGAGACATCTCTGAGTCTCTTGGCTCACAGAATCCCAAGGGAAGTCCATCTAAAGACACGCTTCGCTTTCTGGGAAGCAGTTAGCAAAAACTCACCTTGACACCTCCTCTGCCTGACCGGGCACTGTAATGCCACCTGAGCAGAGTGAGTATTTCTCCTCAGTTTTCAGAACTTTGCCTTTTGTTAGCCAACCTGCTCCCATTCTGAAAAAGTTCCCTTCAAGGTCCAAGAAAAAGCAATTTTATTCTGCTTGGAAATAGAACCTGGGGTTGTAAATTAAAGTAAAAGTTTACCAGGTTCTAGTCCTGACACTGCCTGACACTGCTGGGAAACTCCCGGCAAGGCCCTATTCTCTCCCCACCCCCACTCCAAGGAAACAGGGTTAATCCCTCCCTCAATGGCTACAGGGGGGATTAAGGGCCATTATTCTTGGCATCCAGCTCTGGCCCAGCTATAGCAGTTGTGAGTTTATTTGTCCTAAAAGGAGGTATTTAATATAAAAATGTAAACAGTGACCTCTGACCCTCACTCTTAAGAATGTCCGGAAATGTCCTATTCCTCCCCTCCTTCCTTTAGGGCCTGGCCAGGTGCTCTACCACTGACCTACATCTTCAGCCCTTTTCAGTGCTTTATTTTGAAAACACCAGGTTGCCCAGGCTGGCTTTGAACTCACTCTGTAGCCTACGAAGGCATTACATTTTCAATCCTTCCAGAGCAGCCTTCCAGGCAGCTGGGACAGGAGGCCTGCACCACCCGGCCGGCTTGGCTGACGACTTTCCTTGAGAACAGGCCCTCTTACACTCTGGCCTCCTTCCCTTACTCGGGTCTCAGGTTTTAAGGGTTGCTCACCATCGCCATGCAGCTCTTGGAGTCTGACGCTATTACTAATAGTACAAAGAAGGAGCCCAGGGCTTTGGGGGTTCCCCTACTCAGTCCTGAACTCACCCTAAGGAAGCCAATAAAGCCCCAGCCGGCCCCAGGGAAGGCAAGGAGATGCAGTGAGAGGCATAGACTGTCTTGGTCCTCATCCTCCTAGAGGCCAGGCAATGTGTCTGCACCTCAGAGAGGACCTGTGACCCATGTCACGTACACAAAGATGCTGACTCCGTGCAAATAAGAGCCCTACCACCTCTAGCTGTGGAACCTCTAGCATATTTCTTGACTGCGGAGCCTGTCTCTTCAGGTAGGGGACATACGGATTTCTGGCAGAATTAAGGGACGTATTTCGGAAAAAGTATCTGGCAAGTGTCTAGTATAAAGCAAAATGTCAATACACGTCAGTTTTTTACAGATCAAAAAGAAAGTGGTTGATATTTTCACAGGATAACAATTTAAAACACCAAAAGACAGCTTAGTTCTGTTAAGTTTGAACCCTCTGCCGTTTGCTTGGGAGGCAAGCTGGGAGGCGTGGCTCTGCCTTCAAGCCCAGCATTGGGAAAGCAGAGGTGAGGGGAGCTGAGTCCTAGGAAGATCATGGCCCCCGGGGATACATGGGGGGCGGCGGAGGTGGGGTGGGGTGGGGAGCCAAATTTTCTCCTATCAAACCAAAGCCAGTTCTCAAAGATCTCTGTCCTTTAGTCCTTGTGCTGTCTTCTAGAATCCCGAGAAACTCCACTTCCCTCCCCTCTTTTTTTTTTTTAACTTTTCGAGACAGGGTCTCTCTGTGTAGCCTTGGTTGTCCTGGACTCGCTTTGTAGACCAGGCTGGCCTCGAACTCAGCGATCCTCCTGCCTCTGCCTGGGATTAAAGGCTCGCGCCACCACCGCCCGGCTTCCCTCTCAATGGTCCTTCAGGTGACTGAGAACAAGGACCAGGTCCCCGTGCTCTCAGCCTTGCTCTGTCCAGCTCATGCTCCTGTGATGCTGGTACGGAGGAAGCACATATCACAGAGCACACAGAGCGCGCCTCTCCCCTTGACCAGTCATGTGGCTCCAAGCACCTTTCTTTCCTTTTCCTTTTTTTAATTTTTGTTTTGTCTTTTTGAGACAAGGTTTCTCTGTATAACCTTGGCTGGTTTAGAACTCACTCTGTAGACCAGGTTGGCCTTGAACTCATGGTGATCTGCCTCCGGAGTGCTGGGATTAAGGCATGTGCCACCACCTCCCAGCTTCAGCAAGTTTCTTATAACTCTAAATCTGTGACTTCATGTGCATAGCAAGGAAAAATTATTTTCATCTCACTAGGCAGCCCTGAGGGTTAAAGTAGATTAAAAAAGAATATTAACTAGAACCAAACCCATCGATATATGTCGGCCATTTTTAAGATATATCCAATTAGTATGTATCTGTCGAAGTAGGTTAATCAGAATTCCATGTGACAACAAGGTCCTGGTCTCCGGCCTCAACCTTCAGGACCTGGATCTCCTAAGAGATGACGGATAAGAAGAAAGCATAGTTGCCAGTTCTATAGGTCTAGCCATCTATACCAGCGGCCCAAAGACGCAATGGAGCCTCTGTAAAGGGAAGAATGGAAGGAGAAGCGGCGTAAGACTCTAAGCCGCCGGCCCAACAAACAGCAAGGTACCCAGTGGCCACATCACACGGTGCCCAGGGCTGTCTCTGAGATCAGGAACTGAATGTGCAGCACACGTTTTCTATTTTAAAAGAGAGAAAACAGCCAGGCATGGTGGGGCACGCCTTTAATCCCAGCACTTGGGAGGCAGAGGCAGGCGGATTGCGGTGAGTTCGAGGCCAGCCTGGTCTACAAAGTGAGTCCAGGATGGCCAAGGCTACACAGAGAGACCCTGTCTCGAAAAACCAAAAAAAAAAAAAAAAAAGAGAGAGAGAGAGAGAGAGAGAAAAAACAACCGAAGAACAGGTCACTGCTGGGAATGCTACTGTGTGCCTGTCATTGTGGCACTGAAGAGACTAAGGCAGGCAGGCAGCCATGAGTTCTAGGCCACCCGAGCGACACAGTGAGTCCCAGCACAGCAAAGGCTCCAGTGTGGCTCTGGCTCGTCAATTGTGTCCCATCTGTGTCCTGAGGCCCAAGGGTACGAAAACACCACACAGAGGAGGCCCTGTGTGCCCGTACAGAATTTGTTCCAACTGAACAACTGCCAGTTACCCCAGGGGGGCTGGAGAGATGGCTCAGAGGTTAAGAGCACTGGCTGCTCTTCCAGAGGTCCTGAGTTCAACTCCCAGCACCCACATGTTGCCTCACAACCATTTATAATGAGATCTGGTGCCCTCTTCTGGTGTGCAAGCATACATGCAGGCAGAATAGTGTATACATAATAAATAAATCTTTTAAAAAATGAAAAGAAAGCCAGGCGTGGTGGCGCATGCCTATAATCCCTGCACTCGGGAGGCAGAGGCAGGTGGATCGCTGTGAGTTCGAGGCCAGCCTGGTCTACAATGCCGGTCCAGGAGAGACCCTGTCTCAAAAAACAAAAAACAAAAAAAAAAGAGAGAGAGGAAGAAAACAGAAACAGCCCCTTGCTAGGGGGTGGTGGCGCACACCCTTAATCCCAGTATTTGGGAGGCAGAGGCAGGTGGATCTCTCTGAGTCCAAGGCCAGCCTGGTCTATAGAGTGAGTTCAAGGACAGGACAGCCAGGGCTACAAAAAGAAACTCTGTCTCAAAAAACCAAAAAGAAAAGAAATAGTCCCCACAGGCTCACATGTCAAAGAGGTCCCCGGAGGCGTCATGCCTTTGAAGGTGATACCTTGTCCCAGTTCTCTCCTTTTTCTGTTTGCTGTTTGCCATGGGGTAAAAACCTCTGTCACTTACTTTTGCCACCATGGAACCAAGGAGCCACGAACTGACACCCTAAAACAGATAGCCAAAATAAAGTTTTCCTACTTAACATGGTGGCCCACACCTTAATCCCAGCACTCGGGAGGCAGAGGCAGGCGGATCACTGTGAATTTGAGGCCAGCCTGGTCTACAAAGTGAGTCCAGGACAGTCATGGCTACACAGGGAAACCCTGTCTCGAAAAACCAAAATTGCCACTTGTGACAACTCCAAAACTTGTTCAACTACTGTTGACATTGTCATTGTGATCACATTATGTACTCTCTCTCTCTAGTGACTACCAGGGAAGGAATCCCAAGCAGAAATAAAGGTTGTTGTCCAATTATTCTGCCAAATCAAGCCAGAAGTAGTGCTCCCTCTGTACGATGTGACTTGAAAAGGTTCCCAAAGAGATGAAAAGGATCCAGACTTATCAGCAATGTAATCCAAACTATGAAAGAAAGGGTTGTCTCCAGTCTTCCAACGGAACACAGTAACTTGCTGGGCTGACAAAACAGGCCTCGAACCTCACTGTTGCTCAGGAAACGGATGCTGGAAGAGGACAGGTTCAAGGCCCACACGGATTATCAAATCCATCACGGGCAACTTACTGAGAGCCTATCTCAAACATTTATAAAGGGCCAGCAATGTGGATCAGTGAGCAGAAGTGCTGACTATGCAAGCCTGGCAAGCTGAGGTCAATCCCTAGAGCACACTGTGAAGGAGACAATTGACCCACTTGACCTCACACATGCAATGGGACGCGCAAACAGTGGTGTGTGTACCTGCACACATGTATGCAGCACAAATGCATATGCATACTTGCTCTCACACAGAGTAATTTTTATTCTGAGACAGGGTTTCTGGAACTCATTTTGTAGATCAGGCTGGCCTCAAACTCACAGAGATCTGCCTGCCTCTGCCTCTCGAGTGCTGGGATTAAAGGCATGCACCACCATGCCCTGCCTAGTAATATTTATCTTAATTAAAGGAATACTGGGTGCAGTGTGCACCCCCAACCCCAGAACTCAGGAAGACGGGGGGGGGGGGGGGGGGACTGGGGACTGATTGATGATATAACTCTGTGGTGCAGAGGGAGAGGGTTTACCTAGCATGTTCATGACCCTGGGTTTAATCCCCAGTGCTGCCAAAACCAAACCAAAACATAAAAGAATAGAAGAGAGGTAACTTTTTCTCAGAAGTCTACTTCCATTCTGAAGCATGTCTTTCCCAAGCACCTGTTTCCTTCTCCTTAGGTTCATGCTTAAAATCTACATTAAGGGCTGGAGAGATGGCTCAGAAGTTAAGAGCACTGACTATTCTTCCAGAGATCCTGAGTTCAATTCCCAGCACCCACATGGTGGCTCACAACCATCCATAATGTGATCTGATGCCCTCTTCTGGCCTGCAGGTGTGCATGCAGGCAGAGCGTTGTATACATAATAATAAATAAATCTTTAAAAAAAAAACTCTATTAAAAACATTCTTAGCCGGGCATGGTGTTACACGCTGTGAATTTGCTGTGCTGTGAATTTGAGGCCAGCCTGGTCTACAAAGAGAGTTCCAGGATAGCCAGAGATACACAGAGAAATCCTGTCTCAAAAAACAAAACACAAGAAAAATTATTCAGGGGGATGGAGAGGTGACTCAGCAGTTAAGAATACTGACTGCTCTTGCAGAGGACCTGGGTTCAATGCTCAATACTCACATGGCAGCTCACAACTGTCTGTAACTCCAGAAACCCAAAGCCCTCATACCAACATGCATGCAGGCAAAACACCAATCATATGAAATATAAATAAATAAATAGTTTAATAGACTAAAAGACATAAACGCTCAGACTTATATTCCCAGCCCTCAGGAGATTGAGGCCAGGGATCTGCCTGAGTTTCAGGCAAGCCTCGGCTACATACCAAGACCGTGTCTCTAAAGAAAAAAAGAGAAATATAATTAACAATGAAGAAATCAATGGCTAAGCCTCAGATTCACCTGGGTGTATTGTTGCTTTTGTAATCCCAGCATTCAGGGGTAGAGGCAGGCAGATCTCTGAGAGTTCGAGGCCAGCCTGGACTACAAAGTGAGTCCAGGACAACCAAGGCTACACAGAGAAACCCTGTCTTGGAAAAACAAACAAACAAACAAAAAGCCTCAGATTCTGCCCTACTAGCTACTTTCTGGCCTGCTAGAAGACCTGGGGGGCTGGAGAGATGGTTCAGTGATTAAAAGGACCGGCTGCTCTTGCAGAGGACTGAGGTTCAGTTCCCAACACCAACATGGCTGCTCTTGCAGAGGACTGAGGTTCAATTCCCAACACCAACATGGAAGCTCACAACCATCTACAGCTTCATTTCCAAGGAATCCATCATCCTCTTCTGGACTCCGTGGGGCCTGCACACACATACATACATGCAGGCAGGCAAAGGACTCATACACGTAAAAAGAAGTGAGCTCTGGGCTGGAGAGATGGCTGAGTGATTAAGAGCGCTCACTGCCTGCTCTTCCAAAGGTCCTGGGTTCAATTCCCAGCACCCACATGGCAGCTCACAACTGTCTGTAACTCCAAGATCTGAGCCTCCTACACCAACGGACATTAAAATAAAATAAAATATAAAAAAAATTAAAAAAAAAATAAAATCTTAAAAAAAAAAAAAAAAAAAGAAGTGAGCTCACTGTGCCCAGGGTAGATAACATGAAGGTGTTGCCTCAGAAGCTAGCCAAGGATTGTTTTTCTTCTCAAAACTGTTTCGGGCTTTACTTTTTCACTTACACTTAGGTTTTATTTTGAGACTGGGTCTCACTACGATGTACTCCCAACTGTCCTGAAACTAGCCTCAAATTCACAGAGATCTGGCAGGTTGTGGGTAAAAAGGAACACCTGGAGCTAGCTGGTTGTAGTAGCACAGGCCTTTAATTCCAGCACTCAGGAGAGGCCTCAGAAGCAAGCAGATCACAAGTTCAAGGCCAGCCTGGACTACAGAATGAGTTCAGGAGAGTCAGGACTACACAGAGAAAACCTGCCTTGAAGGGGGGAGTGGGGAGGACAAGACACTTGGGACAAGTGTAGTGACATACCACTATAATTCCAGTACTTGGGGACTTGGAGGCAGGAAGATAAGAGTGTGATGACTTCAAGGCCTTGCCGGGGCTACCTGAGACCTTGCTGTAAAATGCACACACAATAAGAACACTTATCTGACGCTTTATCCTGACCATCCACCCCATCCTTGGAAGAAGTGGGAAAGCCACTGTACTCAGCTTCTAAACTCAAACTTGAGAACAAAATTTTCAAGTTGCTCCACCAAATACATTACCTCAAGAGATTTAAGAAAACCAGAGAGCTTCAAGAAAAGAAAGAAAAAAAAAAAAAAAAAAAAAAAAAAGAAAACAAAACAAACAAACAAAAAAAACCAGACACAATCTGCTGCTAAGACAAGTCCTTCATACCTGTTTTCTATTAGCCGTGGCAACGCACCTACAGTGGAGAGCAAACCCGAAGTTACCAAGAAACTCCAATTATCCGGCTAGGGAGTACGAGTGGGGACAGGACGGGACCACGCCACTAAAGCTTTTCAGAAAGGGAGCCTGCTGATTTGAAGCTTATCTCTACACTTCTTATTTACCCTTTGAAGTAGGTACTAACAGCCCACTCCCAAACAGGGACCCTTTGTACTTGGCGCTGCAGTCGATGATGCAAACACCTTGGCAAAGTTCAGTTTGGTGCCAGGATGAGCCACTGAAGGCATCTGCGGCTGCCTGAACACACACACACACACACACACAAACACACGAGGGGGGGGGAGACGAACGGGGCATGGGGGAGTCAGAGCGACAGAGACACGGAAAGAGTAGGTCAGGTCACTGACCTCGTGAAACTTCCACCTGCCCCTTTCTTCTGAGTGCGACCTGCGTCAGATCAGATGTCAAAAACTCCGCAAAAATAAATAAATAAATAACAAAGTCCCGTGATAGGACGACTTCCACCTCTGTCCCGATAGAGCCTCCCGGACACTCCTACAGCTTCCCCACTACCTCCCAGCTAGCCGTCTGCTGGCCTCTCCTCCCGTCCCGTCCCCGGCCCACTCTGTCCTTCCTCGCCGCCGAGGCCTGTCCCCTTCTCGGGACACCTCGAAGTCCCGAGGCGATCGGGCTCAGGTCCCCAGCACCGGATCCGGCCCAGAGCGAGCGGCCCGGGTGCTGGGGCTGCCCGAGCACGTCCCCGACTCGGCGTCTGTGGCTGGGATGGGGCGGCGGCTACCCGTACCTGTCAGGTCTCTTCCCGGGACCAGCAGCGGTGCAACTTCACGAGCCCATGTCGGTCCGTGGGGCCCGGCCCCTCTCCCGGGAGCAGGAGCGCGGATCCCGGGAAGGGGGCTGGGGACCCGGGCAGGTTTAGCCTCTTCCCATGCTCCCCGCCCGGCGCCTGGCCGGGGCCGGACAGCGCCTCCGCCCGCCCCTGCGCACCGCCTCACACCCGCGCTCACACACACTCACACTCCCTCGCGCGCTCTCACACACGCACTCCCCTCCCTCCTCCTCTGTTTATCTCCTCCAGCTGTCTGGGGACCCAGAAGAAACCCCGCACTGCGCCTGCGCCACGCAGTCTCCGCGCCTGCCCCGCGCCTCCCGGTCCGCGGCTACGCTACGGCGATGGCGCCCGGCAGTTTCCAGAATAGTGAGCGCGGGGCCCTAGTGCTCCCTGCCCCCCCATCGCGCGCCCGGTCAACGTCTGCAGTCGGTGGCGCCCACTAACCTGCTAGCGGGGGAGCCCCCCGCTACGCCGGGGCCAATCGGCTTCACCGCTCGCGGGAACGGCAGTCAGGGGGCGGGCGGGGAAGCGGGACTCAGCCCTGGAGTGTCATGGGAGTCGTAGTTTTTGGCCATCGCGGAGGTCCTGCGGCGTGGACTTGCCCCGCCTGGTTACCATTACTTACCTAGACGCACCTCCCACTAGCGGATAAAATGCTTTCTCACACCTTTTCTGGGACCCAGTTCTACGAGTTCGTTCCGAGTCCAGCACAGCCATTCTTAGGGCTAAGGGCTCGTCAAATTTGCCTCTGATCCTGTAAATTAGGAAATACTTTGGGCTAAGACCCAAATTCATTCCAGAGCCAAGCCACAGCCTACAACTTCCCGATCTAGGGGGCTGCTGAAGCTAACACATTCCAAGCTCCAATCTTCCGGAGCTGGAAGAAGAAAAATAAGAGAATAGTTCCTAGGTTGCATGGCCTGGGAGCTCTAGGAACCCAGACTGATGGCAGACAAAGTCCATCTGATACTAATCGAGTAACTGCTGTGCTGGGAGTCCCAGGTCAGAACGGAGCCACTCTCCTCTCTAAGGAAGTACCCAAGATGACAAGGGAGGCACTCAGGATAGCTTAAGGTAGAGAGACCATGAGCTTCAACTCAGAAACATGGTCATCGGCGGCGGTGGCGCACGCCTGTAATCCCAGCACTCGGAAGGCAGAGGCAGGCGGATTCATGTGAGTTCGAGGCCAGCCTGGTCTACAAAGTGAGTCTAGGATAGCCAAGGCTACACAGAGAGACCCTGTTTCGAAAAACAAACCAAAAAAGCCCAAACACTTAAGTTTTCACTGTATTGGGTATGCTCCCTTTGATAGGTACAATTGTCTCTCTGTTTTTATAAAAGAGGAAAGAGGTTAAACGCTGCTAGTCCAGGGTCGCATTGCTGATAAGAAAACAAAGATTGAGAGTTCTTCAGCAAGGACCAGATACAGACATTCAGTGCTTAACGTGTTGGTCCCATGCTTATCATCCCAAGAGTGTCTTTTTTTTTGTTTGTTTGTTTTTGTTTTTCGAGACAGGGTTTTTCTGTGTAGCCTTGGATGTCCCGGACTCCCTTTGTAGACCAGGCTGGCTTCGAACTCACAGCGATCCGCCTGCCTCTGCCTCCCGAGTGCTGGGATTAAAGGCGTGCGCCACCACCGCCTGGCTAAGTGGATCTGTATTAATTGAGGCCAGTGAGTTCCAGCTCAGCTCCAGCTGGAGCTAGAAAGTGAGACTATGTCTCAAAAATAAATAAATACAAAAAACAAAAAACAAAAAAACAGCATAGATACTGAGACCAGAAGAAGGCTTCCCCATCTTGTAGCCTCAGCTCTCTAGCCTCAGGCTAGAGCCTTCTTTAGGGTGAGACTGGGTCAAAAATGCTACAAAGTAGCCAATATTTATCCTACCTCTTTGCTAGGAGTTCCCAGTGGATTAAAAAACACTCCCACCAAAAAAACAAAACAAAACAAACAAAACCAAAAAACACTCCCACCATCAGGCAGCTAAGAAGTGGCAAAGTTTAGCATCAAAACCTAAATTTAAAAAAAAAAAAAAAAAAAAAAAAGGACAGATTTCTAGACAGGCAGGCTACTGCAAGTTAGAAGCCAGCTTGGTCTACAAAGCACGTCCAAGACAGCAAAGGCTACACAGAGAAACTCTGTTTCAAAAAAACAAAAACAAAGAGCAATGGCTCAGAGGTTAAGAGCACTGTCTGCTCTTCCAGAGGTCCTGAGTTCAATTCCCAGCAACCACAGGGTGGCTCACAAGCCTCTATAGTGAGATCTGGCGCCCTCTTCTGGCCTGCAGGTGTACACGCAGGCAGAGCGCATATAAATATACAAAAAACCCCACCACAACAACTTGCTTATTTTCTGACCGGTATTCATTGGAGCCGTCACGCTTCGTCACATGCTGTGTCCATATATAGTTCACACATATGCATTTGTCTGTATACACACATACATTCACACACTCATTTATCAGACTTACACTAGGTAGGACACACACTGCTCTGTGCTGCTAACACTTTATCAACCTTACACGCGCCAGAGTCATTTCTCAACCTGAGTTGAGAAAGCATTCTCAGATTGGCCTGTGGATGAGCCTGTGGACCATTTTCTTGCTTAATAATTGATCTGAGAGGGCCCAGCTCATTGAGGGTCGTGCTACCTACCCATGGGCAGGTAGTTGTATAAGAAAGCAGGCTGCAGCCGGGCGTGGTGGCGCACGCCTTTAATCCCAGCAGTTGGGAGGCAGAGGCAGGTGGATCGCTGTGAGTTCGAGGCCAGCCTGGTCTACAGAGTGAGTCCAGGACAGCCAAGGTTACACAGAGAAACCCTGTCTCGGAAAAACCAAAAATTAAATAAATAAATAAAAATTAAAAAAAAAAAAAAAGAAAGAAAGAAAGCAGGCTGCGCAAGCCCTGAGGCCACGGCAGTGATTGGCCTGCCTTTAGTGCCTTCGGTTCCTGCCCTGACTTCCCTTCATGACGTCCTATGATCCAGATATGTAAGCTTTCCTCCTCCAAAAGTTGCTTTTGGTCCTGGTGTCTTTACCACAGCAATAGAAACCCTAAGTAACTAAGTCAAAAGCAGAGGATGGGTGGGTGGGTGGGTGGGGAACAGAGGATACGAACAGCCAGGTAAGATGCAGCTGAGCGGTAAGGCACTGGCCTAAGGTGCTTCGATCCCCAAGGCCACAGAGAAAAAAAGATTCACTTCAGACATACTTTCTAGCCAGAAGTGTATTCAGATTAGCTGAAGAAAGAACCTTCTAGACAGCAGAGCTGGACGGCTTTGGGAGCCCTCGAGACTACTGGAAATATTCAAGGCCAGTCAGTATGTGTGATTATAGCTCCAAGGCACTCTAGGCCCAGCTAAGGGAGACACGTAAAGAACCAATGCCAGCACTTTCGGATACAGCTTATGAGTAGAGCAGCTTTTCTTCCGCAGGATGCTCCAACTGATGGCTGCCTCCTCAGAGGTTGTCACTGTGCCATCATTTTCATCGTATTAGAGTCCTAGACAAATTCAGGAGAAGTCAACCTGAAACCAAAGAATCTCATATTTACCACCCACAATTCCTTTTTTTTTTTTTTTTTTTTTTTTTTTGGTTTTTTGAGACAGGGTTTCTCTGTGTGGCCTTGGCTGTCCTGGACTCATTTTGTAGACCAGGCTGGCCTCAAACTCACAATGATCCACATACCTCTGCCTCCCAAGTGCTGGGATTAAAGGCGTGCGCCACCACTGCCTGGCCTCTTTTTTTTTTTTTAAATGTATTTATTTATGTATAGTGTTTTGCCTACATGTACACTTGTGCGCCAGAAGAGGGCACCAGATCTCATTATAGATGGTTGTGAGCTACCATGTGGCTGCTGGGAATTGAACTCTTGACCTCTGCAAGAGTAGCCAGTACTCTTAACCTCTGAGCCAATCTCTCCAGCCCTCAACCGACAATTCTTTATCTTTTTCTTGCTTCCTTTTCTTTCCTTCCTTTCCTTTTTCCTCTCCTCTCTCCACTGTGTAGCACTCTTCGTATACAGACCAGGTTGGCCTGTAACTCCCAGACATCTGCCTGCCTCTGTCTCCCGACTGCCGAGATTAAAGGTGTGCACCAGCATATCCAGCCACAACCTGCCCGTTCTAACACTACAAACTGCTGTACAGACATAGACAGGCAAGGATGCTCCTGCCAGCTCCACTATAATAGGAAAAACAATAAAAGTCCACTGTCCTGTGGAAGAGTCAGTGGGTGCGCATGTTTTTTTTTTTTCACAGCGTAGTACAACAGCCAAGTAAATGATTGACATGCAAAGTGTCTCAAAATTGCAATAACAAGTGAAAATGGAAGCTAAAAGATAATACTTGCAATTTCTGTGACTCTAAATCAAGGACTAGAAAGAATGCTTGGCAGTGATAGTGCTAGCCAGTTCCCAGGGACCGGGTTAGAATCTGATACTTCTAAATAAACATTATCTCGCTAAAGATCAGCAAGGAGGTGGTGGCTCACGCCTTTAATCCCAGCAGAGGCAGGTAAGACTGGAGGGAGGAGGCCAGCCTGGTCTGCCTGTCTTGGAGTTCCAAGACAGCTAAGGCTACACGTGCACAGCCGGGCGTGGTGGCGCACGCCTTTAATCCCAGCACTCGGGAGGCAGAGGCAGGCGGATCGCTGTGAGTTCGAGGCCAGCCTGGTCTACAAAGTGAGTCCAGGACGGCCAAGGCTACACAGAGAAACCCTGTCTCAAAAAAATCCAAAAATAAATAAAAAAATAAAAAAACCTGTCACTTAACAAAACTGGGGCTCTAAGTTCTGACGATTGGCACTACTGACTGAGCCACAGCCCTGGGAGCCATTGCCAGCACAACGTGGACCACATGTCATAGGACTTGAGGAAGCGGGAGGAGTGACTGTGCTGTTCCTCAAACCTGTAGCTCTCCATCTCTGCAACATCTGCACCAACCAGGGAGTGTGTGGGTGGGAAGGCTCAGCGATGGGGGTACTGAGCAAGCCTGAGGGCCCTGGGCTCCAGCTGGGGGCATGGGCAGGGGTGGGGTGCGGGTGAGAACACAGGACTTTTCAGGATCAAGCCAGAAGTCTCTTTGTAGGCTGTAAAATAATGCAGAGGAAGCTGGTAGGTAGGTGGGTAAAAAGAGAGGCCGGATAGCCTGTCCTGCATCTCTTAAAGCCAGCACTTGGGAGGTAAAGGTGCAAGGATCAGAAGTTCTGAAGCAGGCTTGCTTGCAGAGCCTACTCGAGGTTGCCCTAAGGTACACGAGACCCTGTCTCCAAAGGAGCTCAGGTTGAGAGCTGGAAAGCCTTATGCGTTTAATCTTTGCCCTCTCAGGGACCTCAGGACACACGGGATGAAGCTGGAAGCACCTGAAATACTAGTCAACACTGTGCGAACCAACCCCTCAATACTGGAAAAGGTCTGCACTTTTGCTGGGTACTGTAATAGTTACTGCCCATAACTGCGGGGCTACGGAAACGTGGCTGAGAACTGAATTTTACATCTCAACTCTGTGGCTATTGGTGCCCTTCCTGGCATCTCAAATATATAGCTTAGTCCTTTATTCTGTGAACGGAAAGACTGAGGTTTTCAAAGATGCCAGTGACTTCAATAACCTTGCACCATGAGGGGATGGGAAAGAATTTGTGTCAGGTGTGGAGGCACGTGTTGGCAATCTTCAGAGTAAGATCATATCTCCAAAAAACAAACAAAAAAAAAAAACAAAAAACTTATCTCTCAGGGCATGGTGGCACATGTTTATAATCCCAGCACTCTTGGGAAGGCAGAGGCAGGCAGATCTCTGTGAGTTCAAGGACACCCTGGTTTACAAAGTGAATCCAGGACAGCCAGGGTTACACAGAGAAACCTTGTCTCGGAAAAAAAACCAAACCAAACCAACCAAACAACAACAACAAAAAACTATCTCAAAAAACCCCTTGCTCCCAAAGAAAGCAAAACACAAAAACCAGAGTTTATGCTTCTTGATCTGAAATTCTTTCTTTCTTTTTTTTAAAGATTTATTAGCATTTTTCCTCTTTTATTAAATAAACCAATCTAGGTACACATTTTAGAGTTGTTGAAATTCTTTCTTTTTTTTTTTTTAAATATTTTTTTAATTTCTTTTTTTTTTTATTAATTTAATCTTGTTACATCTCAATGGTTATCCTATCCCTTGTGTCCTCCCATTCTTCCCTCCCTCCCATTTTCCCCTTATTCCCCTCCCCTATGACTGTTCCTGAGGGGGATTACCTCCCCCTGTATATGCTCATAGGGTATCAAGTCTCTTCTTGGCAACCTGCTGTCCTTCCTCTGAGTGCCACCAGGTCTCCCCCTCCAGGGAACATGGTCAAATGTGAGGCACCAGAGTACGTAAGAAAGTCATATCCCACTCTCCACTCAACTGTGGAGAATGTTCTGACCATTGGCTAGATCTGAGTAGGGGTTTAAAGTTTACCGCTTGTATTGTCCTTGGCTGGTGCCTTAGTTTGAGCGGGACCCCTGGGCCCAAATCTGCCTATCATAATGTTCTACTTGTAGGTTTCTAGGACCCTCTGGATCCTTCTACTTTGCTATTCTCCCATGCTTCTCTCATCTAGAGTTCCAATAGGATGTCCTCCCCTCTGTCCCAGTTTCCTGGTAAGTGAAGGCTTTCGTGGGACATGCCCCTTGGGCTAGTATGCAGATATAAGTGAGTATATACCATTTGAGTCTTTCTGCTTCTGGGTTAACTCACTCATTATGATCATTTCTAGCTCAATCCATTTATCCACAAATTTCAGGAATTCCTTGTTTTTAATAGCTGAGTAGTATTCCATAGTGTATATGTACCACAGTTTCTTTATCCATTCTTCTACTGATGGACACTTAGGCTGTTTCCATGTTCTGGCTAAAATATTTATTTTTATACATGTACAACTGCATACCAGAAGAGGGCATCAAATCACTTTATAGGTGGTTGTGGCCACCATGTGGTTGCTGGAATTTGAACTCAAGACCCCTGGAAGAACAGTGATCTTAACCACCGAGCCATCTCTCCAGCCCCTGAAATTCTTTCTTAAATTGAGAGGTTCTAATAGGGCCATCAGTGCGCCTGCCTTTCACAGTGTCACCTAGTGGTTGACTAGGAACACTGCATCTCCTCTCAAACCAGGAGAACGGAAGCCATCATATTTCCCCAAGCCCTGTCACCTCTACGCTTTTCCCAGACAAGTGCTGACTTTCCTAGAAAATGTTCTGGTCCCAGGCAGTGGTGGCGCATGCTGGTAATCCCAGAACTCAGGAGGCAGAGGCAGGCGGATCGCTGTGAGTTCGAGGCCAGCCTGGTCTACAAAGTGAGTCCAGGACAGTCAAGGCTGCACAGAGAGAACCTGTCTCGAAAATTCAAAAAACAAAACAAAACAAAAAAAAAAAAAAAGAAAAGAAAACATTCTGGGTGTTTCTTGACCAATCACCTCTCACCTTCTGGATCCATAAAACCAGGGCCTTGTGACAGCACTGAGTGGAAACATACAGTCAAAAGTCTCCAAACGTTCCCTGTCCTTAAATCTGCCCTTTGGCTTGATGGATTCCTATGTTATTAAGCCTCCTAGTTTAATTTTCCTTCTTCTTCTTCCTTCGTCCTTTTTTTTTTCTTCTTTCTTCCTTTTTCTTCTTTTTTATTCCCTTTTCTTCTTCTTCCTCTCTCCTCCTCCTCTTCTGAAAGTGTCAGCAGGTAGAAAGTCCCGAGCCCCCTTAACAATCTGAATCAGGTAAGGAAGGTCTAGCCAGGCGTGGTGGCGCACACCTTTAATCCCAGCACTAAGGGAGGCAGAGGCAGGTGGATGTCTATGAGTTTAAGGCCAACCTGGTCTACAGAGCTAGTTCCAGGACAGCCAAGGCTACAAGAGACAAGCCGCTTGTTTCAGAAAAGGGGAAAATGCCTATCTTAGATAGACATGTTAATTAGAAGTAATAAAGATCACTTAAGTGGCTGCTGGCTCTAATCACACCCATAACATAGTTATTGATTGGTACCAATCTGGAATCTAATGGAGTTCAGAACCACTCTTACTTAGGGTTTCTGTTGCTGTGACTGGTGGGCAGTGGTTAATTTCTCCTTACAACTCCAGATTCCAGTTCATCGCAGAGGGGAGAAGTCAGGGCAAGAACTGAAGCAGGAATCTGGAGGCAGGAGCTGATGTAGAGGACCACCGCTTACTGGTTTGCTCAACTTACTTTTTTTTTTTTTTTTTTTTGAGAGGGTTTCTCTGTGTAGCTTTGGTTGT
The DNA here is from genome assembly GCF_903995435.1 of Acomys russatus. NCBI lineage: Eukaryota > Metazoa > Chordata > Mammalia > Rodentia > Muridae > Acomys > Acomys russatus. Next base: position 27,457,565 of record NC_067165.1, read on the forward strand.
CCTGGGCTCACTTTTGTAGACCAGGCTGGCCTCAAACCCACAGTGATCCACCTGCCTCTACCTCCCGAGTGCTGGGATTAAAGGCATGTGCCACCATGTCCAACAGTTTCCTTTTTCTTCCTTTCTCACTACACCCGGCTCAACTTGCTTTTTATAGCCCACATGACCACCAGCTCAGGGGCAGTACCACCCACAGTGAGCTGTGCCCTCCCCTCCCATAGAAAGGGTACCACAGGCTTGCCCCAGGGCAGTCTAGCAGTGGCTATACTCTCTTCCAAAGTGACTCTAGCTCATGTCAAGTTGGCAAAGAAGTAGCCAGAATGGCTGGCAAAGATGTGACCCTGGACAGCTTCAACACAGAGAATGAAGAGATGGTTGGGGTTGCAGAGATGGTTCAGCCTATTAGAGACTAGCTCTTCCCCAAGACCCAGCACCCACCTGGCAGCTCACAATCCTCTGTAACTCCAACCCCAGAGGATCCAATGCCCTCTTCTGGCCTTTGTGGGCACTGCATGCACATGGTGCACAGACAAAACACCCAAACATGGAGACTGGTGCAATTTTCTCCTCTTCCATTCCCCTGTGGGTGCTTTTAATCCTTTCCTCTGATGCCTCTTGCTCCTAATGATGCATCTCAAACCTGGAACCATCCAGAAATCTGCAGCGGCTGGAGCTCTAACCTCACCTTGGTCACTTCTAGACATGCTACCTGCAACTCTGCTTTTCCCTTAGAGTCTGTATCATCAATAGTTGTTATACAGATGTGAAACAGCAGTGCCATGTGACGTAGGTCAGGGTTCTCTCCCCTGTCTTGGGCTCCTGAGCACCACACAGGCCATGACCTGCTCACTGCCCTACACACAACATTCTGCTTTGTTAGTTTTTAGATTAGAGTCACTCTGTCTCCCAGGCTGGCCTGGAAGTCCCCGTGGACCCCAGGCTGGTCCTGATGGTCCCTTGGCTTTAGCCTCTCAAGAGCTGGCATTCCATGGGGCTGGAGAGATGGCTCAGTGGTTAAAAGCACTGCCTGCTCTTCCAAATGGACCCGGGTTCAATTCCCAGCACCCACATGGCAGCTCACAACTGTCTGTAAAGCCAAGAGCTGACACCCTCACACCAAGGCACATAAATTAAATTAAATAAAAAATATTTAAAAAAAAAAAAAAAAAAAAAAAGAGCTGGCATTCCAAGTGTGAGCCACTGTGCCCTGTTTAACTATCTGTCCAGGATTTTTTTTTCTTTTAGACCAGGCTAGCTTGAACTCAGCGATCTGCCTGCCTCTGCCTCCCGAGTGCTGGGATTAAATGTGGGTTAAGCAAAGATGTCTCAAAGGTTAAGAGCACTGCTTGTTCTTCCAAAGGTTCCGAGTTCAATTCCCAGCAACCACATGGTGGCTCACAACCATCTATTATGAGATCTGGTGCCTTCATCTGGTGTACATAATAAATTAAAAAAAAAAATAAGTTGTGTTAAGGATTCCTTTTTTTTTTTTTTTTTTTTTGAAACAGGGTTTCTCTGTAGCCTTGGCTGTGCTGGAACTCACTTTGTAGACCAGGGAACTCAGAGTGATCCTTCTGCCTCTGCCTCCTGAGTGCTGGCATTAAAGGCGTGCGCCACCATGCCCAGCTACTAAGGATTCTTAAATCGCCCAGGGAAGTGGAAGAGCTAAGGAGGGGCTTCCTGAAGAAATTGCCATCCAGGCTGAAACTAGAATAACTGGCAGAAGCAAGGTTTCTGCCCAAAGTAGTATCATGAGTGCATTTAGGGAACTAGTTCGACCAGGCAGGGCAGAGTGTGGTTGACAATGAGGCTGTGGCGGGAGGAAAATGACCTTATAAAGCCACACCGAGATCGGGGACTTTGTCTCGGGCCATTTGAACCACAGACCAATCACTTGGATTATGCACTGTGGGGAAACACTGAACCACACGGGCTAAACTGGGAGCAGAGAAGCTGACAGGGAGACTAACGCAGTGAGCCAGGCGACACAGGAAGGGCACCTGATAAAGGGGACAAAGGGCTGGTAGCAGTGGGCAGATCTGGGAGACAATTAGGAGGCAGCATAGACTGGTAGGATGAGTGACAGAATGGGAGGGAAGGAAGGAGAAGAAACTAGAAGGCTCTTTCTCATAGTGCCTCAGAGGGGATCCACTGTAGCAAGATGAAACAGTATCTCTTCCTGGTCATGGCTCATGATGAAAAGCAAAAACTTCCATACTTTTTTTTTTTTTTTTTTTTTTTTTTTGTAAACGGTATGGCCACAGAAGGTGCTCTGGCTTAAGAACTGAAAGGACTAGCCAGTAGCAGTGGCCCACACCTGTAATCCCAGCCCTCAGGAGGCAGAGGCAGGTGGATCGCTGTGAGTTCGAGGCCAGCCTGGTCTACAAAGTGAGTCCAGGACAGCCAAGGCTACACAGAGAAAACAGGTCTAAAAAAAAAAAAAGAAAAGAAAGAAAGAAAGAAAGAAAGAAAGAAGAAAAAAGAAAAAAGAAAGGACTGTCCAGTGGTAGTGGTGGTGCACGCCTTTAATCCCAGCACTCGGGAGGCAGAGTTCAAGGCCAGCCTGGTCTACAAAGTCCAGGACAGCCAAGGCTAACAGAGAGACCCTGTCTCGAAAAACAAACAAACAAACAAAAAGACAACCTTGGCCAGACAGAGCTGCGTGGTGAGATCACATAAGGTTGGGATGGGGCTTCTGGACATGTAGCTCAGTTGGTAGAATGTTTGCCTAGCATGCACAAAGCTGTGGGTTCAATCCCCAGCACCGCATAAACCAGGTGTGCTGGACTTGGGAGGCAGAAGTAGGAGGATCATAAGTTCAAGGTCACCCTTAGATATTCAGCAAGTTTGATGCCTGCCTGGGTTACATGAAATGTACCTCAAAAAGTAAACGGAGAGAAGAGAAAGTAAGGCATTATGGCGTATGCCTTTACTCCCAGCACTTGGGAGGCAAGAGTTCAGCCTGAGCTCCATGGAACCCTTTCACAGATGCAGAAAAGGCTTTTAATGAAGCTCAACACCGCAATTATCACAAAATCCTGAAGAAACTAGGAATAGAAGATACCTCAAGATGGGCAGTGCCACCGGGCGTGGTGGCACACACCTTTAATCCCAGCACCAGGGAGGTAGAGGCAGCGGATCTCTGTGAGTTCAAGGCCAGCCTGGTCTACAATGCGGGTCCAGGACAGCCAAGGCTACACAGAGAGACCCTAGAACTTATGTAGATGTGGCTGGCCCTGAATTTACAGAGATCCTCCTGCCTTTGCTTTCCAGAGTGCTGAGATTATAGGAGTGAGCCACCTGGACAAGCAGAGGCCGGAGGATCTCCCTGAGTTCCAGGCTAGCCAAAGTTACACAGAGAGACAAACTTGTCTCAAAAAAACAACAAAAACCACACACATGCACCAAGAAAAGACCAACAACAAAACCAAATCCGAGCCTGGTCTACAAAGTGAGTCCAGGATGGCCAAGGCTACACAGAGAAACCCTGTCTCGAAAAACAAAACAAACAAACAAACAAACAAAAAACCAAAACCAAATCCGGAGAGCAAGAGATGGTCCTCAGTTGTTTCCTGGCCTTCCCTAGGCCCCACAATAGGGACCTGTAACAGATAAACTCAGGCCATGGGAGGAGCCAGTAAGGTGAGGAGGAGGTCCAGGGCGCAGGACTCAGGGTCTCAAAACAACAGCCAGCCAGGCCTGCCAGATGGTGCTTCGCCTGTAATCCCAGCACTCGGGAGACAGCAGCAGCCCAATCTCTGAGTTCAAGGCCAGCCTGGTCTACAAAGAGAAACCCTGTCTCTCAAAATCAAAACCAAACCCAAACTTAAATAAATGGAGGAATAAAACAAGAATACTAATACAGAGATGCTGAGGGAGACAGAATAAAGCTGTACCTACTGCATCCGGCCGGAGCGTTCTTGGTAACGTTGGCCGTTTGCTTTTCCACGAAGGGATAAAAGATGCCGATAGAGAAAACTGCTTCAGTGCCAGGATGAGGATCGAAATCAATCCTAGCATTAAAATCTACTACTGTATTGCCAGTAGGGAAAGTACCCACCGATACCTCTTCTCACATCTCCCACCACACCCCCTGGCCCCACCCGCTCCATCCCTCTCCCGCTCAGGCCTCTGACCTGGACATATTTGTGGCTCCGTGAAGGCCCCGAGGAAGTCACGCTGACAATTCTCTTGATGGCAAGAGACCTTGCCTCTGCCTTGAAGACCCTTCTTCTGCCCCCGAATCTCTTGTCCCCACCAATGCGTTGGAGTCTTCTCACTGGAGTGGGAGGGGCTAGTGAGCAAAGGCTGAGCAAGGCTTTGCAAGATTTTACAAAAGGTTCCGCCTTGCTACTCCCAGCCCAGGGATCTTCCTCCGGTCCAGGAAGGATTAAAAGGTGGCCCCCCCACCTCCTTTAAGAGGGCGTGGCTACTAAGTACCTCTAAAGAAGGCTGAGACAAGCGGAGGAAGAAATGGGAGGGTGGTCCTTGGAAGTGATTATCTTTGGTCTAGTCTTTTGCTTGTTTGGTTTGGTGAGTTTTTTCGTTTGGGTCTGGTTTTTTGCTTGTTTTGAGATAGGCTACCCTTCTGTAGCCTAGACTGGCCTCAAACTCACTATGTAGCCCAGGCTGGTCTCGAACTTGCGATGATGCTTCCTGCCTCAGCCTCCTGATTGCTGGGATCATGAGCCAGGAAGGGCGCCACCCACGCTGGATTGATTTGCTTTTTCGAGACTCTGTCTCAGTATAACTCACGCTGGCCTCCAACTTCCCACGTAGCCAAGGCTGACCTCCAATCCAAGATCTACACTTGTGGCCTCCTGAACTGCAAGGATTTACCAGAGGATTTGACCACGCCCAACCGGGTGCTTGTGACGTAATTTATGTCGGAGCAGAAAGGGCATCGGATGGGGGAGGAGCAGGCTGGAGGTTTCAGGAAGTACGACTGTTACTGGCTGAGTCACTGGGTAATCTGTCCACACCCTTGCTACATAGACTTCTGTGGTTTCCCACAAGATAAAGTCCAGAGACCCAACTTCAGGTTCAGCTAGGCAAGCTTCTCTAGTCCCCTTCACACATACACACACACACACACACACACACACACACACACACACACACACCGAGTATCTCTCAGGCGGAAGAGTGTAGCTCTTGGCAAAAAGAATTGCTTGCATGCTGGAAACCGTGGGTTCAAGTTGCAGGACAACCTCCAAAGAGGGGAAAAAAAGTTTTTTTTAGGTTTTTGGTTTTTGAAGACAGGGTTTCTCTGTGTAGCCTTGGCTATCCTGGACTCCCTTTGTAGACCAGGCTGGCCTCGAACTCACAGTGATCCGCCTGCCTCTGCCTCCCGAGTGCTGGGATTAAAGGCGTGCGCCACCACCGCCTGGCTGGGGGAAAATTTTTTAAATGGTAGTCTAAGAAACCGGGAGAAATAGAAACCAGCCGGAAAATCTCTCAAGCAGGCTGCTTTCAACCCAAAGGAGAGGTTCCCTCTGCCTTTAATCTCACAGGCCGTAACTTTCGTACTATTCCTTCCCAGCATCAAAGCAAGTAGTGGTGAAAAGTCTGACTTGACCAAATCCCAGTCAGGCATGACCGCATATGCTGGTCCAAGCAATCCTCCTGCCTCTGCCTCCCTGGGATTGTGGCAGGAAGTGCTCTCCTCCTCACGTCTCGCGCGGCCCGCCACTCTCAAGGGTGATGTTAACCTTGATCACGTGGAGATATTTGCCAGGTGTCTCCATCCTGGTTAGCCACGCCCACCCCCTCTTGTCGCTCCCCTCTCCCTTCTTCCTGTGCCCTGCCCTTTTGGGTAGCATCTCTTTCTTGGGATTTGTTTGTTATGAACACACTGCTCTGCCTGCGTGTACACCTGCCGGCCAGAAGAGGGCACCAGACGTCATTGTAGACAGTGGTGAGCCACCATGTGGTTTCTGGGAATTGAACTCAAGACCTCTGGAAGAGGAGCCAGTGCTCTTAACCTCTGAGCCATCTCTTCAGCCCCCACTTCAGTGGTTTTTGGTTTGTTTTGCTTCGTTGTTTTTTTTTTTTTTTTTTTTTTTTTTTTCCATGTGTGGTTTTGTTTTTGGGTCGAGTGGGGTGGGGTAGAGTTGGGGCTTGTTTCACTTTTCAGTGTCTGTGTTCCACCAGTTGGACTCCGACTCTATGCAGCAGGAACAACCTGGAACTCCTGCTCCTCTTCCCTCTGCTTCCCCAGTGCTGGGACCACAGGCGTTTGCCCCTGTGCCAGGCAGCTCCATACTGTATTCTTCTAAGTAAGTTGCAGAGGCCACCCCAGCCTCTTGAGTTAAAGAGTGGCCTTAAGTCCCGACTCCTGGAAGGAATATGGACATTTAGAATTCTTCTCCCTTATTTATTTATTTACTTACTTACTTACTTATTTTGAGACAGGGTTTCTCTGTGTTAGCCTTGGCTGTCCTGGACTCGCTTTGTAGACCAGGCTGGCCTCAAACTCACATTGATCCACCTGCCTCTGCCTCCCGAGGGCTGGGATCACAGGTGTGCACCACTGCGCCCGTGTTATTCAATTATTTATACCAGTATGAACTCGTGCGTAGTTAGTTATCCTACAGTTTAGATTACAGTCCATACTATTATTGATTTGGTGCTTCAAATTGTTCCAGCTTCTTTTGGGGAATGTTTGTTTTGTTTTGTTTTTCGAGACAGGATTTCTCTGTGTAGCCTTGGCTGTCCTGGACTCACTTTGTAGACCAGGCTGGCCTCAAACTCACAGAGATACACCTGCTTCTGCCTCCCAAGTGCTGGGATTAAAAGATGTTTTAAAATCTTCCTTGCTCTCTGGCACTATAGATATCTGGGTTTATGTCTTATTTTTCCCTGCTCAGTCATTTCTCCCAAGATTCCTTTTATTGGAGAATTGTATTTAGAAGCCTCTGTCTGAGAGCTGGCTCATTGCTGGTTGCAACTGGGGAATATACTTGTATTTTTATTTTTTAGCTATATTTTAATTTTCTTTCTTTTTCTTTTTCTTTTTTTTTTTTTTTTTTTTTTTTTGGTTTTTCGAGACAGGGTTTCTCTGTGTAGCCTTGGCCATCCTGGACTCACTTTGTAGACCAGGCTGGCCTCGAACTCACAGCGATCCGCCTGCTTCTGGCTCCCGAGTGCTGGGATTAAAGACGTGCGCCACCACGCCCGGCTTATTTTAATTTTCATTATTTTAAATTATTTGTTTATTTATTTATTTTCAATTTTATATTCATTGGTGTTTTGGGCTGCATGTATGTCTGTGTCAGGGTGTCAGATCCCCTGGAACAGGAGTTATAGACAGTTGTGGGCCACTGTGTGGGTGCTGGGAATTGAACCTGGGTCCTCTGAAACAGAGGTCAGTGCTCTGAACTGCTGAGCCATCTCTCCAGCCCCCTATTTTTAATATTTTAAAAGTTTTGTTGAGACAGAGCTCACGTAGGACATCCAGGGCCGTTACACAGAGAAACCCTGTCTCAAAAAACCTAAACAAACAAACAAAAACAAATGCACACATACACACACAAAAAGAGACAGATCTCAATCCCAGCACTAGGGAGGCAGAGGCCGGCGGATCGCTGTGAGTTCGAGGCCAGCCTGGTCTACAAAGTGAGTCCAGGACAGCCAAGGCTAACACAGAGAGACCCTGTCTCGAAAAACCAAAAAAAAAAAAAAAAAAAAAAAAAAAAAAAGAGACAGAGCTCTCTGTCACCAAGGCTAACTTTGACTCATGACCCTTTTACCTTTGCCTCTTGACTGAGGTCTGGGGTTACAGGCGCGTGTGCCACCACACCCAGCTTTAGCCCTGTACTTTTAAATTGTGTAATATATCATAAATAGACATCAAGCACCTAAGTACAGTTTAAAGAATAATTATAAACTAAACACAACCAGATCTGGTTTTAGCATTAATTATGCTCAATCCTTTGTGTGTTCCTACTGAAACCTTCCCCTGACCTGCAAACCAGGACAAGGGGCCCCGTCTGAGAGCACCATATACCCATAGCACCTAATCCTTATTCTTATCCTGACTATATATTAAGACATGCCTGTGGTCAACAAGTCAGAAGATGCCGAGAAGCCAAGTCAGCATTATTCTGCCCTCCTGGGCAAAGCCTCCTAAGGACTTCAGGGGTCCGAGGATGCAGTGGACTGGCCGCACTATGCTCTAGTTATCAGTCACAGGGCTGCTGGGCATATGACGTAAGGTTCTAGGCTTGGAGATTTAGTATAAAAAAAGCATATAGGTCGGGAGGCCGCTCGGTTGGTACAGGGCTTTGTCTGCCATGCACAGCGCATGGTCTCAGTTTGATCCCAAGTGCCGCATAAAACCAGGTGTGGAGGTGGGGATGGTGGTGCACTCCCAGCACTCAGGAGGCAGAAGCAGGTGGATCAATGTGAGTTCGAGGCCAGCCTGGTCTACAAAGTGAGTCTAGGACAGCCAAGGCTGCACTGAAAAACCCTGTCTCGGAAAAAACAAACGAACAAACAAACAAACAAACAAACAAAAACTTAGTTGTGATAGCGATGCCTGTAATCAGGAAGTAGAAACAGGAAGATCACCACGTTCAAGGTCATCCCCAGCTATACAGCTCAGGCCAACCTGAGATATATGAGACCTAGAAAGAAAGAAAGGGAGTGGAAAGAAAACATCTCATCAACAACTTTCTGGGCTTGGCGGTGGTTCTCACATGTAATCCTAACCGAGACACAAGGATTGCTCTTTAGTTTCCGGCCAGCCTGGGTCACAGAGTGAGTTCCAAGCCAACTTAGGCTATAAAGTGAGACACTGTTTGGAAAAAAAAAACAAAACAAAACGCACGCAGGCATGATAATGCATGCCTCTAATCCCAGCACTTGGAAGTGGAGGTGGGAGGATTTGGGAGTTCAAAGCCATCCTCAACTACACAGTGAGTTCAAGAGCAGCCTGGGCTATGTGAGAACCTGTTTCTGTTACTGACAGCTCTGTCAGTAAAGTTTGCTGTTCAAGCATGGGGTCCTGAACTCAACAACCAGGGCCCATGTGATATCTAGGTGGTGTTGTCCTGAATTCACTCCCCAGACCAGAGATCCACCTGCCTCTGTGCCTCCCGAGGGCTGGGACTAAAGGCGTACATCCCCACTGCCCTTGTGGGTTTTTTGTTTTGTTTTGTTTTTTTGGTTTTTCGAGACAAGGTCTCTCTATGTTAGCCTTGGCTGTCCTGGACTCACTTTGTAGACCCGGCTGGCCTCGAGCTCACAACGATCCACCTGCCTCTGCCTCCCGAGTGCTGGGATTAAAGGCGTGCACCACCACGCCCGGCTGCCCTTCTGACTTTTATTTATTTATTTATTTTTGGTTTTTTGAGACAGAGTTTCTCTGTGTAGCCTTGGCTGTTCTGGACTCACTTTGTAGACCAGGCTGGCCTCAAACTCAAAGTGATCCACCTGCCTTTGCCTTCTGACTGCCACCACGCGGCTTTATTTTATTTATTTTATTTTTATTTTTATTTCTGTGAAACAGGGGTTCTCTGTGTGGCCTTGGCTGTCCTGAACTCGCTTTGTAGACCAGACTGGCCTTGAGCTCACAGAGACTCCCCTCTCTCTGTCTCAACCTCCTGCCCAAGTGCTGGGATAACAAGTGTTTGCCACCACACCTGGCCTTATTTTATTTTTTAATCGTGTGTGTGTGTGTGTGTGTGTGTGTGTGTGTGTGTGTGTGTGTGTGTGTTTCTGTCAGTGTGAGTACCTGAAAAGGTCAGAGGCATCTAAGTGGCTGTGGGCCACCTGATGCGGGTGTCAGGAGTTGAACTCAGTTCATCTGGAATACATGCTTTTAACCCCTTAACCACTGAACCTTCTCTCCAGCCCTCTTTTGGTTTTTTTACAGATGCAAACAGGTGTATTCTTATACACCCAGTTAGGCCCATAAACCTGTATGACCTTGCTACATGACGGATGTATCTGGGCTCCGGGGAAAGGTCAGTCAAACAAGTGTACCAGAGAGCAAGCAGCACCAACTCACCTGTCCCAGTCCTGAGAGGCCCGCTCCATGCTGACAGTTCCAGCTGAGCAGACCTGGAGAAAAGCCACCTCAACCCCCTCTCTTTGACAGGAAGACAATGACTCAGGGACACCACCCTGCAGGGAAAAAGCTGAGGCACCTGTGAACAGAGTTGTCCTTTCTTGGAGGTTCACTTTGTCCTTCAGCCTTTTCATTCCATTTTTTTTGTTTTTTGGGTTTTTTTGGGACAGGGTTTCTCTGTGTATCCTTGCCCTGGCCTCCCGTTGTAGACCAGGGTGGCTTCAAAATCACAGAGCTCCTCCTGCCTCTGCCTTCCAAGTGCTGGGATTAAAGGAATGAGCCACCACCGCCTGGCTCTCTTTCTTTGTTTTTACTTTAATTTTTTAGTTTTTTGTTTTTGTTTTTAGAGGCACGGTTTCTCTGTCTTTGAATTCGCTCTGTACACAAGGCTGGCCTCGAACTCACAGCGATCTGCCTGCCTCTGCCTCCCGAGTGCTGGGATTAACTAATAGGTATAAAATGTTTTTTTAAAAAGATTTATTTATTTATTATGTATACAGTGTTCTTTCTGCACGTACAGAGGGCACCAGATCTCATTACAGATGGTTGTGAGTCACCATGTGGTTGCTGGGAATTGAACTCAGGACCTCTGGAAGAGCAGCCAGCATTCTTTTTTTTTTTTTTTTTTAATTTATGTGCATTGGTGTGAGGATGTCAGATCTTGGAGTTACAGACAGTTGTGAGCTGCCATGTGGGTGCTGGGAATTGAACCCAGGTCCTTTGGAAGAGAAAGCAGTGCTCTTAACCACTGAACCATCTCTCCAGCCCCACAGCCAGCATTCTTAACCTCTGAGCCATCTCTCCAGCCCAAGGTTTTTATTATCTCAAGTTATTAGTTGAGGTACAGAGTGGGGCCAGGGATGGCTCTACAAAAAGCTAAGACTAGCCCAAGACAAATAGTCTGTAAACCTACAAAACTTCAATCCCCCCACAGTACTGAAATTCCAAGCATTCCATTAGTCACTGCAGACACAGAAACTCCTCACAGGAGGTCTGTTGTTGTTGTTGCTCAGGGCAAGACAGTTTCTTTTCCGGAAGTTCTGCCTACATTTGTCAGGCAGCTGACAACTACCTTTAGCTCCAGGCCTAAAGGATCTGATGCACACTGGCTTTCTTGGGCACATGATATATAGATATATAATTAAAAATGAATCTGTTTTTAAAAATGAATCTATTCTTTAAAAATAAAAGATTTATTAGGCAAGTGAGATGGTGCAGGCCACTGAGATGTATTCATTTGCCAGGCTATGGAGGCGCGCACCTTTAATCTCAGCACTTGGGAGGCAGAGGCAGGTTGATTGCTGTGAGTTCGAGGCCAGCCTGGTCTACAAAGAGCATCCAGGACAGCGAAGGCTACAGAGAAACCCTGTCTTGAAAAACAAATTTGGGGCTGGAGAGATGGCTCAGCGGTTAAGGGCACTGACTGCTCTTCCAGAGGTCCTGAGTTCAATTCTCAGCACCCACATGGTGGCTCACAACCATCTATAATGTGATCTAATGTGCACTGTATACTTAGTAAATAAATATTTAAAAAAGAAAAAGAAAAACAAATTTAAAAAAGATGTATTTATTTATTATGTATACTATGCTCCATCTGCATGTACACCCGCAGGCCAGAAGAGGGCACCAGATCACATTATAGATGGTTGTGAGCCACCATGTGGTTGGCGGGAATTGAATTTAGGACCTCTGGAAGAGCAGACAGCGCTCTTAAGCGCTGAGTCATCTCACCAGGCCCCCCTTTTTATTTTATTTTTATTTTATGTAATTTGTCTGGAAGTATGTCTGTGTACCACCTGTGAACATAGTGTGTGAGGAAGCCAAGAGAATGTTGGATTTCCTGGAACTGGGAACTATGGATGGGGATGATTGTGAGCCCCCGTGTGGGTTCTGGGAATTGAACCAGGGTCCTAATCAGAAGCAACAAGCCCTCTTTTTTTAAGTGCGCAAGTCAATATGGGGCAAGGGCCTAAGCCAGCCTAGAAGGAGGGATAATAGGACCCTTCTGTGAGCACAGGCTTTCCCCCACCGGAGCACACCTCACTTGCATTGGTTTCCAAAAGTTTCATTTTATTTTTTATTTTTTTGGTTTTTAAAGACAGGGTCTCTCTGTGTAGCCTTGGCTGTCCTGGACTTGCTTTGTAGACCAAGCTGGCCTCAAACTCACAGAGATCCGCCTGCCTCTGCCTCCTGAGTGCTGGGATTAAAGGCGTGCACCACCACGCCCTGCTCAGCCAGGCTGTTGCTGCTGCTGCTGCTTTTTCTTCTCCTTCTCCTTCTTCTTCTTCAATATTTATTTATTATTTATACAGTATTCTGCCCACATGTGTGCCTACCCACCACAAGAAGGCACTGGATCTCATTACAGATGGTTGTGAACCACCATGTGGTTGCTGGGAATTGAACTCAGGACCTCTGGAAGAGCAGACGGTGCTCTTAACCTCTGAGTCATCTCTCCAGCCCCTCACCCAGCCTTCTTGATGGTTTTTCTCAGGTGCCTGCACAGGAAAGGTCAAGGAAGCGGATTAGGCCTTCAGCCCCTGTGCTTTCTTTTCTTTTCTTTCTTTTTTTAAAAGATTTTATTTATTTTATGCATGAGTTGCTCTTTCTGCATGCACACCTGCGCGCCAGAAGAGGGCACCAGATCACATTACAGATGGTTGTGAGCCACCATGTGGTTGTGGGAATTGAACTCAGAACCTCTGGAAGAACAGCCAGTGCTCTTAACCCCTGAGCCATCTCTCCAGCCCCTCTCTGTGCTTTCTTTCAACACATCTAGAAAACAGTTTCTGAGGATTGTTAGGTATTTTCTGTGGACAAATGAGGAAGTTCAAGCCCGATTAAAGTATGAAGGCAGTTTTCTTAGAGGGCAGCTCTCGCACGGGTTCACTGATCTTACAGGAGGAGGTCGGGGAAGTGGCCATGCAGACGGGGAGACAGAAAAGGGGGAGCAGAGAGACAAAATATATATATATAGAGAGAGAGAGAGAGAAGGAGGAGGAGGGGGAGGGGAGAGGAAGGAGGGAGAGGAGGAAGGGAAGGAGGAGGGGGAGGAGGAGGGGGAGAAAAATGCAGAGAAAGAGAAGCAAAATGTCTGGGTTACATAACGAGGAGCCTCTGGGTGAGAGGAAGCCCACAGCCTGGCCTGGAATGGGTTATACCAGCCCAGCCGACAAACAGGCAGGGACCGAGGGATGCTGGGAGAACCTGCAGGCCAGGTCCATTTTGATAAGTTAAATAGGCACCTCAGCTGCTCGTTCCGGGCCTGAAACCCAACAATAGTATGTGGATCTTTCTAACTTGCTTCCTCTCTTTCTACACTACAAAAGAAAACCCTAGAGCTCGGTGTGGGTGGTTGCTCACATCCGTAATTCCAAAACTTGGACAACAGAAACAATGGAATTGTTATAAATTCAAAACCAGCTTGGCCCCTGGACCTGGTGGCACATGCCTATAGTCCCAGCACTCAGGGAAGCAGAGGCAGGTGGATCTCGGTGAGTTCAAGGCCAGCCTGGTCTACAAAGTGAGTCCAGGACAGCCAAGGCTACACAGAGAAACCCTGTCTTGAAAAATCTAAAAAACAAACAAACAAACAAACAAAACCAATTGTAGAGGAATATTAATTCAGAACATGGCTATTCTGGGGAAAAATCATATCCAATGACCTTCTAGGTCTGTGTGATCCATCTGGAATACAAACACGCCTTTAATCCAGGAGACAGGGGCAAACAGATATGAGGTCAAGGCCAGCCTGGTACAGAGCAAGTATCAGGTAAAGAAAAGCTTAGGTCCAAGCATGGTGGTACATGCCTATAATCCCAAACGAGGGGGTAAAGTTACTTTGCAGAAGGAAGCACTCATATTGGAAAGTGATGTCTAATTGAGTAGCAGAAAAGGTGACAAATCAGAGATTTGACAGAATAGGATACGCCCAACTCTCATGAGAAGAGAGAAGAAAGGGAAGCCACTTAAGAGGCAGTTTTACAGAGCGAGCAGGCAGTTTTACCAGGACAGTAGTAGAGAGGTGGGTTGTAGAGAGAGAACTCAGGTGAAGACGGAATGAGCCAGAAAATGAGAAGAAGCCAGAAGACCAGATTGCTGAGTTAGTTTGAGGCCAAGCAGACAATTCCGGGAGAGAGAGAGAAGCCAGATCAAATAGATCAGCTGGGAGAGGAGTTTGAGCCAGAACAGCTGAGTTGAACCAGCCAGCCCAGAGCTCAGAAAGAACAAGTAAAAGTGAGCTTATTAAGCAGTAAAGTCTCAGAGGCTAAAACATTCTAGGCCTAGGTTAGATTGTACAGAAGCCAGAAGCTTCCAGGACTAGGCCTAGGTTAGCAGAAGGAGACTGTAAGACTCCCAGACAACAACTGAGCCAGGAGAATAAAAGTTACTTTTACAACCAACCAATCAACAAACAAGCAAAACCAGCTTGGTTTACACAGTGAGTTCCCTGCCATTCAGAACTACGTAGGAACATAATGAGAGTCCGTGAAGTTCTTTTTTTTTTTTTTTTTTTTTTGGTTTTTCGAGACAGGGTTTCTCTGTGTAGCCTTGGCCATCCTGGACTCACTTTGTAGACCAGGCTGGCCTCGAACTCACAGTGATCCGCCTGCCTCTGCCTCCCGAGTGCTGGGATTAAAGGCGTGCGCCACCACGCCTGGCGAGTCCATGAAGTTCTCTCACAAAGGATGAAGATGCAGCCAGGCGTGGTGGCGCACGCCTTTAATCCCGAACTCTCTGGGAGGCAAGGTCAGGTGGATCTCTGTGAGTACAAAGCCAACTTGGTCTACAAAGTGAGTCCAGGACAGCCAAGGCTAACAGAGAGAGACCTTGTCTCCAAAAACCAAAAAGAAAAAAACCAAACCAAACAAAGTGAAAACAAAACCCCCCCAAAACCCCCAAAAAAACCTGGCACCTTTTCCAGCATCCCTCACTACCTCTGGCTCCTCCCAGCACTTAACACATTCCTCCCTCCCTCTCCCCTCCTAAATCTTTCCTGCTTGGTGGCTGCCTCCCTTCCCTAGACTCACTTTGTAGACCAGACTGGCCTCAAACTCACAGCGATCCGCCTGCCTCTGCCTCCCAAGTGCTGGGATTAAAGGCGTGCGCCACCACGCCTACATGTACACCTGCACACCAGAGGAGGGCACCAGATCTCATTATAGATGGTTGTGAGCCACCATGTGGGTGCTGGGAATTGAACTCAGGACCTCTGGAAGAGCAGACAGTGTTCTTAACCTCTGAGCCATCTCTATAGCCTGATGAGATCCCTGTTAAGCCATAACAATCTAGTAAGATAGGTAAATAAAAAAATGGGACAGCAGAGAACAAAATGCGCTTCAGTAGAGATTGGACTAGCTGTGCAAACACTATGGGAAGAATAGCCACCCAAGTTGGCCTGAGAGCACAGGAAGAGCTTCATAGAGCCGGTTTCATCTGGTTTACGGCATTAAAGATAAATAGGCACTTACCTAGAAACAAAATAAAGAGAACACCGGGCATTTGAGGCAAACAGGAAACACAGATGAAAGTCATGAGAACTGATGGTCATTAGGGAACGATCAAGTCAGGGCTGGGTTTCAAAAGGTGCTTTCAACAGGTGTGATGGTGCACGCCTTTAATTCCAGCCAAGGCTCCACAGAGGAAAAAACCAACCAACCAACAAAAACACAAAACAAAACAAAACAAAACCCAGAAAAACAAAACAAAACGCCACCAGGAGCAAAGAAGCCGGGCAGTTGTGGCACACACCTTTAGTCCAAGCACTTGGAAGGCAGAAGCAGGTGGATCTCTGTAAGTTCAAGGCCAGCCTGGTCTATAAAGTGATGCCAGAACAGCAGAGGCTACAAACAGAGAAACCCTCTCAGAAAAAAACAAAAACAAAAAACAAAAAACAAACCGGGTGTGGTGGCGCACACCTTTAATCCCAGCACTTGGGAGGCAGAGGCAGGCGGATCGCTGTGAGTTTGAGGCCAGCCTGCTCTACAAAGTGAGTCTAGGACAGCCAAGGCTAACATAAAGAGATCCTGTCTTGAAAAACCAAAACCAACCAACCAAACAAACAAACAAAAACAGAAACAACAAAAAACAAAACTGGTCATAGTGGTACACGCTTTTAATCCCAGCACTCAGTAGGAAGAAACAGGTGAATTTCTGTGAGTTTGAGATCAGCCTGATCTACAAAGAGAGTTCCAGGGAAAAACAAAACAAAACAAAACAAACAAACAAAAAAAAAAAAAAAAAAAAAGAAAAAAGAAAAAAGAGGGCTGAAGAGATGGCTGAGAGGTTAAGAGCACTGTCTGTTCTTCCAAAGGTTCTGAGTTCAATTCCCAGTAACCACACAGTGACTCACAACCATCTACAATGAGATCTGGTGCCCTTTTCTGGTGTACAGGCATACATTTGGGCAGAACACTATAAATAATAAGTAAATGGATTTTTTTTTTTTTTTTTAAGACAGGGTTTCTCTTCTGTGTAGCCTTGGCCATCCTGGATTCACTTTGTAGACCAGGCTGGCCTGGAACTCACAGCGATCCGCCTGCCTCCGCCTCCCGAGTGCTGGGGCGGCACCATGCCCGGAGTAAATAAATCTTTAAAAAAGAAAAGAAAAAGAAAACAAATACAAAGAAAAAATAAAAGAATAAAGAAAACGGAGCCAGGTGCAGTGGCACACACCTGTGATCCCAGCACTCAGGGAGGCAGAGGCAGGCAGATCTCTGTGAGCCTGATCTACAGCCTGATCTACAAATCAAGTCCAAAACAGCCAGGACTACATAGAGTCCTGTTTTGAAAAACAAAAGAAACAAGCATACAAACAAACAAAAAAAAGACTGACACATGGAGCCAGGACTGTAGCTCAGTAATAGAATATTGGCCAGATATTTGCAAAGCTCTGAGTCAGATCTCCAGTGTTGTTAAAACAAAAACATAAACAAAACCAAAAACAAACAAAAACAGGGCTACAGAAATGGCTCAGCAGGGAAATGAGCTCGCCAAGAAGCCTGATGACCTGCTGTTCATCCCCAGAGGGCTCCTGATAGTTACCCGCCCATCCATGTATGTACACATGTATACTCTACGTGGCCTTAGCTGTCTTGGAACACGATCTGTAGACCAGGCTGGCCCCTCGATCCACCTGCCTCTGCCTCCCAAGTGCTGGGATTAAAGTCATAAGTAGCTACCACCTCCTGGCTTAATGGGGATCTTTTTTTAAATTTTAAATTATTTATTTATTATTATTTATACAGTGCTCCGCCCGCATGTACACCTGCAGGCCAGACAAGGGCATCAGATCACATTATAGATGGTTGTGAGCTACCATGTGGTTGCTGGGAATTGAACTTAGGACCTCTGGAGGAGCAGTCAGTGCCCTTAACCTCTGAGCCATACTCTCCAGCCCTTAATGGATGATCTTTAACAAGATGTTTATTTACAGGTGTTAGTTTTGGGGCTGGAGAGATGGCTCAGCAGCTGAGAGCACTGACTGCTCTTCCAAAAGACCCTGGTTCAAATTCCAGCACTCAAATGGCAGCTCACAACTGTCTGTAATTTCAAAGTCTCATACTCTCACAGATATACAGGCAGGCAAAACATCAATGCACATAAAATAAAAATGAGGAAATTAACTGGGCTGACCTATCATTTTTAAGCCTGTCCTGGCTAAAACTCCTTTTTTTTAAGAATATGAAGTAGCTGGGCATGGTGGCCCACACCTTTAATCCCAGCACTCGGGAGGCAGAGGCAGGCGGACCTCTGTGAGTTCGAAAGCCAGCCTGGTCTACAAAGTGAGTCCAGGACAGCCAAGGCTAGATAGAGAAACCCTTTCTCAAAAATCCAAAAAAAAAAAAAAAAAAAAGTAAATTATATAAAAAAAGAAGTATTAGATTCATAGTCTGAGACAGGCGATGTGACAGGACCAGTCTCATCAGTGTGAGGCTCTTTTTTCTAGCCTGTCCATCTCTGTGATTGTGTGTGCAAATTCACAGGGTTCTTGCTTGCATCAAGACCAGCAATATGAAAACTCAGAAGGCTGAGGTAAGAGGATCATGAATTTGATGTTAATGTGTGTCACCTTGGAGAAATCCTAGCTAAAAAAAAAAAAAAAATTAAAGTCAAACATGGTAGTACACATGTAAAAGTCTACATTCAAGACTTTAAGGTGTCTGCAAGAAAGGATGACAATGACAAATTTAGGTGGTACCTCCTGGATGCTGCTCCAAAGGTTTTTTTTTTTTTTGTTTTTTTTTTTTTTTGCTTTTGAGGCAGGGTTTCTCTGTGTAGCCTTGGCTGTCCTAGACTTGCTTTGTAGATCAGGTTGGCCTCGAACTCACATCAATCCACCTGCCTCTGTCTCCCAAGCACTGGGATTAAAGTTGTGCAACACCATGTCCAGCCTCTAAAGCTTTTTTTTTAACCTTGCCAAATACTCTGATTACAGTCCTATGAGGTTTGCACCATAACATCATGGTGGAAGACACTTGGAGCAGACACTGACCACCCCAGGTGGTGGTGCTGGGACAGGATCTGGCCACCTATGTGAGGGAGCTCCAAAGCCTTATGGAACTGTGCCCTAGCCACAGGCTGCCCCAGGGCCAGTGCCTGAAACCGTCAAGTTTTTATAACCTTCTCCATGCCGCGGGGGACCTCGGGGTGGTATTTCCTGCTTCTCCACAGATCTGCTCTCTCTTGAGCTGGCAACCAAATACTTACTGAGAGCTGAAGAGAGCACCAGTGATGGTGGCTGCCTGGACTGGACTGGACTGGACTGTTCCCAGTTCTGGCCTCAGGGCATGGGAGGAAAGTGTCTTCACTAGCTCCACTCTTCCTTCTTTTTATGAATCTACACTGAGAGTCTGTGGTGTAGATTAAAGCCTGGTTTTAAATCTTTGCACTACTTCCTCATAGCGATATGGTCTTAGGCAAACAGCTTCAAGAATCCGAACCTTGTTTTTTTCGTCTGTCAAATGAGAATAGTTGCAACTGCATCCTGATTCTTTGCTTTACAGCAGGACTTTGGTCTTTAACAAACACGGGCAGTTGCTTTTCAGTTCTCAGTGACCGAACAACTGTGAGGCATCATTGCTGATTTGGATCCTCTGGGTTTTCAGTACTAAGAAGGGAACCCAGCCAGGCGGTTGGGGGTGGGGGCGGGGCATGTCTTTAATCCCAGGCAGAGGCAGGTGAATTGCTGTGAGTTCGAGGCCAGCCTGGTCTACAAAGTGAGTCCAGGACAGCCAAGGCTACACAGAGAGACCCCTGTCCTGAAAAACCAAAAAGGGAATCCAGTGCATTTTATATGCTAAGCAAGCACACCATTGTGGAGCTATGTCCCCGCCATCTTTCATATTATTTTATTTTATTTTTAGTTTTCCAAGACAGAGTTTCTCTGTGTAGCCTTGGCTATCCTAGACTCGTTTTGTAGACCAGGCTAGCCTTGAACACACAGTGATCTGCCTGCCTCTGCCTCCTGAGTGCCATGCCGGGGCTGAAGGCGTGTGCCACGACGCCCACCTATATCATTTTATTTTGAGACAGACTCTCAGTAAATTCCTCAAAGTAGCCTTGTGCTCACTCTGTAGGCCTGGCAGAGTTTGAACTTCTGAGCCTCTTGACTCAGTCTCTGTGGAGCAGAGATTACAGGCCTGAGTCAACACCAGGTAGCATGCCAGGCCCATCGACCTAAAGGCTGTTTCTCTTTGCTCACCTCTATTGGAGCTATTGTTTGCCTTTCCCCTGTCCTCAGTGTTTTCTTAAAGTGTCGGGGGTGGGTGGGTGGGTGGAGGGTGGGAGGGGTGGGGTGGGGGGATGGCGGATCAAACTCAGGGTCTTGCTCATGCTGGGACAGCTGCTCCCATAATATTTTTTGGATCCCATAATATTCCCTTCAGGCATGTATGTGTATAATATGTGCATACATGTGTGGTGTGTGCAGGTGCATAGGCCTTGAACATGCTGAGACCAGACTAGGAATCATCATTTTCTTCTAGTCTCTCGAGATGCAGTCTTTCACTGGACCTGGAGGCAGGCTGGTGGCCAGCAAGGGCCCTACAATCCTTTTTGTATCTATCCTCCACTGTGCTGTGGCTAAAGGTGTGTGGGTTTACTTGCCTTTCTTTATCTTTTCTTGTATTTTAAATGTGAGAGCTAGGGATTTTGGATGCTGGTCCATAAACCACTATCTCTTAACTACCATCTCTCCAGATCTGTTTCTGGATTTATTTTATTTATTTATTCATTTTTTTGGTCACGTCCCAGTGTCTGAACCTATTCTTGGAAAATGTGGACTTTAGAAGTCAGTAATGTGCCGGGCGTGGTGGCATACGCCTTTAATCCCAGCACTCAAGACGCAGAGGCAGGTGGATCGACCTGAGTTCGAGGCCAGCCTGGTCTACAAAGGGAATCCAGGACAGCCAAGGCTACACTGAGAAACCCTGTCTCAAAAAACAAAAAAACAAAACAAAACAACCCCCCCCAAAAGAAGTCAGTAATGTTTTAATGTTTTCACATCACACTCTTGTCATTTGAAAGTGTCTTTCTCTTGGAAGGATTTTATACCCACAGGACAGTGCATGAACCCTGGCTGCTTAGTGAGCTCCCACTACATTACTGCCTCTCGGTAACCTTGGTACCAACCGCCTCGTGAAGGAACAGGGTGCCACCAGAAGCTTCTTTGAGCTTTCGAGCAGCCCCTAACCACCATCCCCACTCCCACCCCACGTCCCATGCCTGTGTTGCTAGCCTAGCACAAAGCCTTGTCAAGAGGTCCAGAAAAGACCGGTCAAACTAAAATGAGCTCCTCTGAGATCACCTTGAGCAAGTCACCTGATTTTCTTGGCTTTAATTAACCCTTCTACAAAACAGGGCAGCATTTCAATGATTAAAAACCTTCTCAGGGGCTGGAGAGATGGCACAACGGTTGGGAGCACTGACTGTTCTTCCAGAGGACCGGGGTTCAATTCCTAGCACCCACATGGCATTTCACAACTGTCTGTAGCTCCAAAATCAGACATTCGTAGACATACAATGCACATAAAACAAAAACAAAAACAAAAACCTTCTCAGTCAGGACTTAGTGGGAGAGGGCTTGCCTGGCCTAAGCAGGGTTCTGTGTTCGAATTCTACTAAGGGATTAAAAACATTTCCAATGATCGTGCCAGGTAGACATACTTTCTTCAGCTCCCCAAATTCCAGTCATCACCGTTCATTCGAAGTTCAGTTCCAGCTGTGTGTGGTGATGTACACCAATAATCATTCTTGAAAGGGAGAGGCGGGGGGATTGCTAAAAAGAAGCCAGGCTGCAGCACTCGGGAGGCAGAGGCAGGCCGATCTCTGTGAGTTTGGGGTCAGCCTGGTCTACAAAGCAAGTCCAAGACAGCCAGGACTACAAGAGAAACCCTGTCTTGAAAAAAAAAAAAAAAAAAAAAAAAAAGCCGGCCGTGGTGGCACACGCCTTTAATCCCAGCACTCGGGAGGCAGAGGCAGGCGGATCGCTGTGAGTTCGAGGCCAGCCTGGTCTACAAAGTGAGTCCAGGATGGCCAAGGCTACACAGAGAAACCCTGTCTCGAAAAACCAAAAAAAAAAAAAAAAAAAAAAAGCCTGGTGCAGTAGCACACTCCTGTAATCCCAGCACTCGGGAGGCAGAGGCTGGTGGATCTCTGTGAGTTCAAGGCCAGCCTGGTCTACAAAGTGAATCCAGGACAGCCAGGGTTACACAGAGAAATCCTATCTCTAGGAAAACAAACAAACAAACAGGCTGGGCTATATAGCTAGATGCAAGCTATGTTCTGCCTACAGGTAACAAAAATCCTCCTTTTTAGGCCAGCCTGGTCTACAAAGTGAGTCCAGGACAGCCAAAGCTACACAGAGAAACCTTGTCTTGAAAAACAAAACAAGCTGGGCGGTGGTGGCGCACACCTTTAATCCCAGCACTCGGGAGGCAGAGGTAGGCAGATCGCTGTAAGTTTGAGGCCAGCCTGGTCTACAAAGTGAGTCCAGGACAGCCAAGGCTACACAGAGAAACCCTGTCTCGAAAAAAAAAAAAAAAAAAAAAGAAGAAGAAGAAAAACAAAACAAAAACCCCAACCAACCAACAAACAAAAACCCTCCTTTTCTCTTTAAACAACCAAACAGACAGAAAGACAAAACCGAGGCCCAGCCTCTTGCTTTTTGGTTGCTCTACTACCGTTATGGCTTGAGATTTGCCGTTTCCGAAGCAGCTGAAGTCTTATCCCTGCCTGCCCCTCGGTGCCTGAGAGTGAGACCTTATTTAGATGAGAGGCCCTTTTTTTGTCTCTTTGAGACAGGGTCTCCCTATGTACCCGAGGCTGACCTGCAACTCACTTTGTTACACAAGCTTACCTCGAGTTGAAATTCCTCTTTCCCTAGGACAGCCAAGGCTATACAGAGGAACCCTGTCTTGAAAAACAACAACAACAACAACAAAATAAAATAAAAAAAGAAGAAGAAGAAAGAAAAAAAATTCCTCTTTTCTTAGTCCTCCAAGTGCTGGCACAACTGCAGTTTAGATTTCTAGCCCACATTTATTTATTGTTTATTTATTTATTTATGTAACTTTTTTGGTTTGTTTTTGTTTTTTGTTTTTCGAGACAGGGTTTCTCTGTGTAGCCTTGACTGTCCTGGACTCGCTTTTGTAGACCAGGCTGGCCTCGAACTCACAGCGATCTGCCTGCCTCTGCCTCCCAAGTGCTGGGACTAAAGGCATGCACCATTACTACCCAGTTTTATTTATTTAACTTTATTCTGTGGCGCTGGGCATTGAAACCAACGCTTTATACCCGGTAGGCAAGCGCTCTACCTCTCAACCAAAATCTCACCCTTTTCATTCTAAACATTTCCATATGGATTACCTCATTTAGCCATCATAGTATCCGTCTGTTATAGCTACCTATCTCCACATTACAGTTGAAAAGGCTGTGAAACAGAAAGGCTAAGTAACTTGCTCCAAGGCACGCGGCAATGAGAAAATGCTTTGTAGATAGTACAGTATTTCATTTGTGTTAGATTGTACTTTTTTTTTTTTCCTCCTCGGGGTCTCGGCTTCCTCTTCTTACGTGATACTTCCTTCCCTTGGCGACAGGGGTCGCTGCACTAGGCGGGCGCTGACAGGTCTCTCTAGCCCGCTGCGCCGGCTGCTCGTTGGTGCCTATAAATGGCTGCGCTGTGCTCAGCGAGGCACCAGTCCGCTGCCGCGGGATCCGGGGGCGAGCTAGGGCTGGAGGTGGAGCTGGAGCTGACCGTGAAGGAGCTACGGCTGAGCCGGGGTGAAGCACAGCACTGTAACGGGGTCTTAAGGAGGGGTGTGTTTCTGCTGGCTCACTGCGAGCCGCCTTCAGCCTGCGCCGAGGCGCCTTCCCGCCAGGCCGTCTGCCTCTGTCTTCCGCCTCCCTCCATTTCCCCGGAATCTCAACCCGGCGCGCCTGGACCCTGGCTCTCCTCTGGGTGGGAAAGCCCCCGCCTTTTTCCTGCTTTACTCCTTTCTCTCAGGCTGGCCTTCCAGCCTTCTCTCTCCTTTTCTTGGAGTGGGTCTCATCCCTTTCGGTCTTTAGCACAGATTCCTTACCTTCTCCCTCTAGCCGAGTTCCAACACCCTGGCGATTTTCCTTAGCCAAAGGTCCCAGCCTTCCTTCCTCCTTTTCCCTTGCCGGTGGTCCAGCATATCTTGGCCTTTCCTCTTTCTTTAGGACGCAGTTTCTACGATTCCCTTCTCTCCGCCTGGAGTTCTAGATCTTTTGGTTTTCCTCCCTGTTCCCCCTACCCAAGGTACTTGTACCCTTTTTGCAGTTTAGGCTGTGACTCTATAGAAAACAAAGATAACCTCTCTAAAACATGAACTTTTCCTAGAGACTGCTCCAGTCTCAACCCACCGGTGGACTCCTTGCTATCTATGTCCCAGGTCTTACACTCACTTGGCTAAGGGCTGAGGCCTCCTAAGACCGGAGGGAGCAGCACTAAGATGCTTCGGCGGTCTGGCATCTGGGGACTTTCTCCACCTCGGATCTTCCCCTCCTTGCTGGTGGTGGTTGCCTTGGTGGGACTGCTACCTGTTCTCAGGAGCCATGGCCTCCAGCCCAGCCCCACTGCCAGCACCATCAGAGGTTCTGAGCCACCACGGGAACGCTCAATCGGGGATGTCACCACTGCTCCGTCAGAGCCTCTGCGCCACCCAGATGATCGCAACTTGACCAATTTAGTCATTGAACAAGGCGTTAAGCCAGCTCGAAAAGCCTTTCCAGTCCTGGACATTGACTACTTACATGTACGCACACCCTTCGAGATCTCCCTCTGGATCCTGCTGGCCTGCCTCATGAAAATAGGTAAGTCCAAGGTGCCTGATGCTGGTGCTGGTGCTGCCGCTGCCACCACCAGATAGGTGAGCTTCTTGTCCCATTTCTTACCAGATTCGGCTGCTCTGGATCTGAATGAACCGCTTCTGTGACATTGGCATCCTTTTTTTTTTTTAGGTCCTTAGACTCTTAACTCTGGCCTGTGGGCTGGCATTGTGTGTGTGTGTGTGTGTGTGTGTGTGTGTGTGTATGAAGGATCAGGAGTGCACACAGGATTTGAAGATGGGATGATTTTGATACAAGATAGTTTCACTAAAGCTTCCAAGGCTTGGCAGGTCTCCTACGGCTTGGCTCAAACTAAGAGAGGAGCCAGGTGCCATGCTGTGTGTAAGACAGGAGTGTCTTTTAGCAAGTGGCACTTTGTGCCCTGTCAACAGCAATCAGTGCAATTTATTACCTTCTTGGTGAGAGGGTGTTTTTTTTTTTTTTTTAGGACGTGGCCTGTCTAAGGATTTTGTGTAGAGTAAGGAACCAGGTACGGAAGCCTTAGGAGCATGGTAGGACACAGGGACCACTAAGGTCTCATTTTTCTTCTCCTCCAGATTGGTAGCTGTCAGCTTTGCCTGCCAAAGCTGCTCAGAAGCCCTTGAGTCAGACTCCAGTCCAGAAATGCTAACCGTTATCCAGTTCATAGCGATGTCTACAGGCCATTTGGAGGTGGCAGGAGAGTGGAGGAGGTTGAGGTTTGGTCCAGGTTTGTGCTCAGCTGACTAGAGACGTTGGCTACTCACTGAAGGAGAAGAGGTAGAGAAGGGCGGGCTCTAAAGAGATTTCACCACACTCCTTTGGAAGAAGAGCATGAGAAAGCTGTTCCCTCTTCGATGGTTGGGCTTCCTGCCCAGCCTGAGCACCCTGTTCTGTTGGGTGATTGGTGGAGTTCTCCGGGGCCCCCGGAGCTAGCGTCCAGGGGGCTTTGCAAGCTACCTTAGTTTTTTCCAGGCTACTCTGAGCTAACAGGGCACTGGGACTCTGCTCCCACTTTGCTTGAGATCTGTGTTTTGAGAAGTTGAATGACCCTGGGCAGGAAGGAAGCCTTGCAGCTTTCCCAGGGACACCATTGGCTGACTGGTGGACTGGTGTGAGGTTGGCCCTGGGGCTCGCTGCAGGAACTAACTGGTACCTCTGTTTTGATAGATCCAGGAGCTGGCTTCCTGGTGCAGGGCTTTGGTGCTGAGGCAGTTACAGTGGCAGAGTTTGGTCAAGGAGCTGGGCCATCAGCACCTATACCCTGATGGCTGCCAGCTTCCCGGAAAAAAAAAAAAAAAAAAAAAAAAATTCAAGGACTGAGCAAGGGGAACCGAGTGTACAGATTCTCACATAAATTCATGACCTTAAACAGCTGAGCCTTTTCCTGAAGGTCTTTCTTATTTGTGAAATAAGAATCCAAACTGCTATTCGACTGTATCGATTAAGTCATGAAACCTCTGGCTGTATTTGTTGTAAGAACCTGAAGTGACCATGATATGTCATTTGTCTGTAGGAGACAAGGAAGAGACTTCCTAAGTGCTGCCTGTAAACTAACACTCCCCTCAGCCCCCTCTTGTCCCAGGACTGGGAGTTGGCACACACACTGCCGATCTGTCTACTGGTGCCACCGTAGCATGAATAAAAAGACCCCTCTCTGGGAAGTCTGAACGTTCCCCCTGCAGACCTGATAGCTCTCATCCTAATGGGCGCAAGACTGGGCCTGACCTGCATTGTCAATATAGATTGTGGTACCTGGGGGTCCTGGCCTGGAGAGCAGAGACGGGGCGCTGGGGAGAATAACAGTCAGGACACTGAGTTGTCCTCCTACTGTGACCTTGACCAGTCCTCAGCCAGCTGTTCTTTGTGATACTTTGTGGTCCCGACACGTCTGTTGTTGCTCTGCTTCTGGAAACCCTGGTGGAGCTCCTCAGCCTTGGACCTCGGTTTTCCTCTCATAAAATGGGGAGGCTGAGTCTGATCCCCCTTGCGGTCCCAAAGGCTTCTTGGGAAGGCATTTTTCTGCTTCTGAAAACAGGGGCCTTGGCATTTGGCCGTCCTGGGGCTAAAGGGTAGAGGCAAAGGGCGCGGAAGATCTCAGGGGTCCCGCGCGCGCGCAGATGCCAGCAGTGAAATCCATTCCCACCTTCCCCTTTGACGTGTGGAATTAAGGTCAGATGTAAGGTTGCAGTATAGAATATGCACCTGCCAGCCGGGGCTTTACATCCACCAGACAATGGTTAGCACAAGCTGGGGTGTGGCTCAGATAGAGAACATGCATGGGGTCCGAGGTGCCACAAAAAAAAGTGTGTGTGTGTGTGTGTGTATGTACACACACATGTGGACGTGGACTAGGACCCAGCTATAGTGCTGGCAATGATGTAAGGTAGTGCACATAAAGTTGGCTTCCTATATGGAGAGTGCTTGGTGAGCAGCTGCTGCCACGGTTAGTATTTTAGCCACCGAAGGCGGACGCATCCCTACTTCCTGTCTCCTCTGAGACTGCAGCACCGCACTGTCCCTTAGCCCTGGCCTGCCACCTGGTCCTTCCTTAAGGCGTCAGGGGTTTGGACATGTCCGTCTGACTTTCTCTTCTCTCTCTCCGAGACAGGGTTTCTCCGTGTGGCCCTGGCTGTCATCGTCCTTCTTTTGAGCTGCCTCCTTGAGTTGGTTGTGGGAAGACGGGAGCAGAGCAGGTCCTTCGGTACAGGCTGGAGGGCCAAGGCAGTGATCTCTTCAGTGTCTGCTATCCAAGGGCCAGAGACTTTATTTCAGGGTCATGACTATTTTCTCATCATCCCAGAGTGGGTAGGAGTTTTGGTGGCGTTTCCATCCTGTCAGCTGTGGTAGCTCCTTCTCATGCAAGGTACCCACCTTTTAAGAATGGAAAGTGCAGTGTGCAGTCTTCTTTCCCTCCTAGTCGTGTGCCAGAACCCAAAGGAGGGTCCTGTGGACATTGGAGACCAAGATTTAGTGTTCTAGAGTAAGTGATGCCTCGGGACTGGGGAGGTGAACTCAGGCAAGTCACTTCCCTTCTCTGGACCGTACTTTCTCTCTTTTAATCAAGGATTCTTCCCTTTGTTTGGTGAGAGGAGAGTTAGTGGTTTAAAAGGGACTTAAATTATTGGGAGAACCAGAACTGGGTATGTAGCTTAGTTGGTAGAGTGCTTGCCTACCATGCATGAAGCCCTAGGTTCAATTCCTTACACTGCATAAATCAAATGTGACGTTAAGGTCCGGAATCTCAGCACTGGGAGGTTGAGGCAGGAAGATCAGAAGTTCAAGGCCATCCTCAATTACAGAGTGAGTTTGAGGCCAGCCAGAGACACATGAGACCATGTCTCAAATAAGTAAATAATAAATAAATGTATGAATAAATGAATAATTGAGAGACCTGCCCAGAAACCTTTGGGGTAGGGCCATCCTCCTCCCTCACGTACTGTGGTTTGGCTCTTGCATGAATTCTGCTTTGTCCCAGTTCACCTGACTCTGGGCAGTGCTTGTTCCCAGCTTACCACTGGCAGCACCCCTGGAGTTTGCCCATATTCCTGACCTGGAACGCCTGGCAGAGGCCCAGAAGCCTATAAAGCAGGTATTCATCTTGTCCCCTGATTAGGGACAAAAAAGACTCCTTTTGTCCGTTTGCATCTTATGATGTTTGGGTTTTGGTCTTTGCAAGGTGTGTGCTGCTATTCTCTCCCTAGAACAAGTTTGCAAACAACGAGGTGGGGGATTATTACGAGCAGATGTGAGCCTTGCGCTCTGTTAAAGTGAGACCCAAACCGACCTCTTCTACTTCCCAAAAGGAACAAAACAGCTTAAAGGTCACCTTGAAGTGGTCCCAACCCCAGATGGGACTCCAAAAGGAAAAGGATGACCTTTCTCTCCTGGGAAAAACAGCCACCTGGCTGTGGGATGGTATGAGGGAAGTCAGCCAGCATCTGGGGGCAAGGCCTCAGGTAGGATGTTTGCAGGTGTGCCGGGGCACTTGGCCGGGCACGGTCTTACGGTCTGCACTTGATTTGGCTTCACACCCAGGTTCACCTTTCCTTCACTCTCGGGGATCCCAGGCCAGCACATGCAACTCTGCTCTAAGGACGACCCTGGTAGAAGAAACCTTGGTCACTGTCCTGGACGCTGCTGCCTTTTGGGACATTTCCCTGGACTTGCCTTGCTCTCTTACTGCCACCTTCTGAGTCTGAGCTAGAGACTGGTTTGGGGGTGCCTGGCTCACTGTGGTGGCATTTTCTTAAAAAGTTTTATTTATTTATTATGTATACAATGTTCTGCCTGCATGTGTGCCTGCATACCAGAAGAGGGCACCAGATCTCATTATAGATGGTTATGAGCCACCATGTGGTTGCTGGGAATCGAACTCAGGACCTCTGAAAGAGGAGACAGTGCTCTTAACCTCTGAGCCATCTCTCCAGCCACTGTGGTGGCATTTAGAGTGTATTAGATTTTCCCCATTTTGTGTCATTCGTCTTTGTGTAACTATACCAAAAATACCGTATAGAATTAGTGTATAAGGGGAAAGAGTTTATTTTGACTCACAGTTTCAGGGCTCGGGTCCATGGCTAGTTGGCCCATTTGTACTTACAGATGAGGTGACACTTGATGACAGAAATGTGTAGTGGAACAGAACTGCCTCCCTCGTGGCTGGGGAGCCATAGAGAGCAAGGAGGAAGGTAAGGAACTGGCATTTTTTTAAGGACATGTTGTGACACCTAAAGACCAGTAGGCCTCGTAAGTTCCCACAACTTCCCAATAGTATCACTCTGGGCCTATGTTCCAGACCCACGGTCATCTCCCGGGCCCATTCTAGGCTGCAGCAGCTGTTCTCCTCCACATGCTGTTTCTCCACAGCTTCGGCATCCCGCCTAGTGTGCCCTTTGACATCACTTCTGTTGTTGGGGTGTGCGATGTAGTAATAACTACCATTTATTGAGTGTCTACAGAGCAGTGTCAGGGACTTTGTAAAAGAAATCTTACTTAATCCACACAAAAGTCTCATGAGATAAAGGCTCCCTCTGTTCTGCAGATGAGGAAACGGCTCAGGGCTTCTCCTCAGCAATGCTGAATTGCTGTTTATTTTCTGTTGTCGTCTTGCCATAGTCTCCTGGAGGGGTGCAGCTGCGTTGACTGCCTCTCTCGTTGCCCTCAGCCCGATGCACTAGGCCCTGCATGGAGTGGTGCCCAGCCTCACTGCACCTGCATTAGGACTCCATCTGAGGGGGCGGCATGGCCACCAGGGCAGCCCTCTTCCTACCTGAGAGAGCTGGAGGTGTTTTGTGCCTGTCCTAAAGGAATCGCTGAATCTGTGTGAGTGCACACAAATCCTGCACTAGACTGAGCCTACACCTTCTCAGAGAGTCACCCGCCTGTCACCTCTCCGCGGTGCTCTCTCAGCAGTCTGACAGAGCTTGCTTCTCTAAGAACATGGCAATTGAAAGGGGTCTTCTTTAGCCAGAGGGGCTGGCTAGCTTTGTGTGTGTCCTCCTGCCACTGAGGAAGAATGTACCCGCCTGCTCTTGGTCGCCCTCAGGGCCCTGTGGCACCCTCCGAGAGACACACTTTGTATGGGAGCAGGTGGTATAGTTTTCTTTAGCTCTAGAAGCAGAAGTTGTAATTCTTATTAGTGCTGGGATTTGTTTCCAAAGCACTTGCATATACAATACTTAATTTTACTTTCTTTAATGCCTAAGGAAACTGAGTCTTGGGTTGTCACCTGCCTGAGGCAGGGGGAAAGGACCCAATTCCTGGATAGCTAGCTCAAGGTCCTGTCTTCTTTCCTGCCTGGCCAGCAAGTGGGGACTCTTTTTATGTTTTTGTTGTTGCGGGGTTTTGTTTCTTTGTTTTTTTCAAGACAGTGTTTCTCTGTGTAGCCCTGGCTTTCCTGGACTCATTTTGTAGACCAGGCTGACCTTGAACTCACAGTGATCCTCCTGCCTCTGCCTCCCGAGTGCTGGGATTAAAGGCATGCGACACCACTGCCGGGCTCCTTTCTGTCTTTTTAATTAACACGTTTACTATGAATACTGAATGTTAATAAGGTTCCAGGGAGGCAGAGGCAGGCAGAACTCTGAGTTCAAGGCCAGCTTGGACTATATAGTGAGTACCAGGACAACCAGACTTTGTCTCCAAATTAAAAAAAAATTTCCCAAGTGGCTTTAGGAGAGAGAAAATGACTGGATGTATCCACATAGGTGACCTGGATGGAGGGTGTCCCTTCTGTGGGAGGGAGAGCTGTAGGAGGTGGGTGCCCAGAGCTCTGGACACTCAGCCACAAGGTCTTTACCATCCTCCAGTGTTCCTATGTTGTGGACTTCAGTCTGAAGTCCTCCCCTTCCTGATGTGTGGGGCAGCAAACCTTTGAAATGAGGTAGGGGTGTTCTTTTTCTCAGCCTGTGGGAGGCTCTGCTCCACCCCCACCCAAAGGGAGAGGAGGAGAGAAATGAATTTTAATGGGAAACTTGCTAGAAGTGGGTGGATGGCGGGCGCGCAAGAGGTCTGACCTCAGATCTCAGTTTTTCTTTTTCTTTTGGTGTGGGTTGTGGGGATTGAACCTGGGACCTTGCCCATACTACACACAAACCCCCACCCCTACCCCCCACCTTGCTCTGGTCTTCGTTGTGTGACTTTAGGCAGAGCAGCAACCTCTCTGTGCCGGTTCTTGATTTGTGATTCCTGATTTGTGATGGTTTTGTTAAGTGGTTGTTAATTACATTAGCCGTTGCTTTTTTAAAAATTAATTTATTATTATGTATACAGTGCTCTGCCAGAAGAGAGCATCAGGTCACATTATAGATGGCTGTGAGCCACCATGTGGTTGCTGGGAATTGAACTCAGGACCTCTGGAAGAGCAGTCAGTGCTCTTAACCTTGGAGCCATCTCTCCAGCCCCTAGCTGTTGCTTTTATTTTAGCTATTTCTTATTAAACTCCTAGTTGAGAGGCTGCTGGGTGCTGGCACAGTTACAAACGAGCCCAGCTCTGGCCAACTTTGGAGCCTGTGGTTTTTCAGTGTCATGTCTCAAGTTCAGGAGCCCCGTCAGTTCAGAAATGTCATTTCTCCATAGTCACTCTAAACTGCAGGGTTGAAACCCTTGACTGTTCTCTTTGGCTCAGTCTTTTAAAAGGATTTAGGAGCCCAGTGTGGTGGCACACTCCTTTAATCCCAGCGCTTGGGAGGCAGAGGCAGGTGGATTGCTCTGAGTTTGAGGCCATCTTGGTCTACAAAGTGAGTCCAGGATAGCCAAGGCTACACAGAAAAACCCTGTCTTGAAAGGCCAAAAAACAAAAACAAACAAACAAACAAACAACCCTGCCTTGGGAAAAAAAAAGGGGTGGGGTAGACAAAACTGTGGCCCATTCCAAGGTCCACAGTGAAGAAAGAGCCTATCTAAGAGGTGGTGGTATTCATACACCCCCTGGAATGACTGGGACCTGCAGCTAAGGCACCCCAGATGTCCTCTGGGAACAGCAGCCTGTACACAGCCTGCAGCTGGGCTCCTCTCCTCCTGGCAGCCCCCACCTGCTTCTCTTCTGCTGCAGGCAGAGAAGGCTCGCTCAGCACGGGCAGGCCTGGGGTTATTCCTGAGTCATCCATCGCCCTATGGCTCCTGCAGCTCACGCTCCCTCGCTGCCTCTGCAAATGTCTGAGTCAGACGAGTCTCCCCAAGGTTGTCTGCACACACCGCACTAGGCCAGACCGTCTCTTTAGATGCCAATAAACATCAACTGATACTTTAGGCAGCCCGTGATTATATGTGGGTATTTTTACTCTTATGGGCTAATCTAATTTTAACTGAACTAAGTTTTGGGTTGGCCTGGATCAGCGGGCTGCCCCTC
The DNA here is from genome assembly GCF_903995435.1 of Acomys russatus. Classification (NCBI taxonomy): domain Eukaryota; kingdom Metazoa; phylum Chordata; class Mammalia; order Rodentia; family Muridae; genus Acomys; species Acomys russatus. The sequence continues at coordinate 27,489,814 of NC_067165.1, forward strand.
CTCTCTGAAATCATGCTCAATTCCTTAGTCCTGGACAGGTTTTGATGTTCACTGGGCCAGACTGAGCTCTGAAATCAGGAGCCCCCTGGCTTATCCCAGCAAGTTCTCATAAATACCTGTCCTCTGGTGCTCTGACTGGGTGCTAGAGTGAGGGGTTCTGTTCCTTCCCAGGTTTGTGGGATGACATCACAGCTTTATGTGAGACAGAGCCCAGAAATTCACCCACACAGTTACTAGTGAGCACCACGTGCATAGCCCTTGGCGCATGCCAGGTAAAGCCCGAGAGGGCTGTGTCTTAGGAGCTGGCCAGCCTGAAGAAAGAGAGGCAAGAAGAGGCGTAGCAGTGTCAGCCTGGGGCCCTCTCGGCACTGGGAAAGTAAAGCTGGGCCGCCCTGCTCAGTGGGTGCTTTCAGATTGTTCAGGACTGGACGAGATGAGACAAGAGGGAACAGGTGTGGGTGTGTCTGAGGGCAGGGCAGCCTCCTGGCGAAGGGTGAGTTGAGAGGGAGTGGGCAGCCCCTGAGGGCTGTGGCTCTGCTAGAGGAGGCTTTCCAAAGAGGTGAGGCGGAACCTGAGTGGAGTCTTGGCGGGAGTAGAAGTGGAGCACATGCTGTACTCAGAAGCTGATGCCCGCGAGGGCAAGCACGGAAGCCCCCTGAAGACAGGGCCGCAGTGCTGGTTTCCCTTCCCCACCCCTTCCCTCTCTTTCTACCGCCTTTCTTTGGTCTCTCTATCTTCTTTTCCTTTCTTGCTTTCTTCCTTTGTTATAGTGCCAGTAAAAGCCAGAAAGCCTGCTGGGCAGATTTTAAAGAAGCTGAAACACTTTGTGCATTTACTTTCTTATCTGTTTCTGGCACACGGACAGGGCTCTGTAAATATTGGGGAATGAATGGATGAAGGAGCGAGCACGTGACTGGCGCTCATGTGGAGACAGGGCTCACACAGAGATCGGGGCTGACTAGAAACCAGGTTGCTCAGAAAGGAGGAAAAAGGCGTCCAGAGGCTTTTTGGTGGCAGGCTGAATGGTAGGCCAGAGCCTAACTGAGAGTGACACTCAACTCACAGGCAGCCCTTGGCAGCTGAGGTCGCAGCGTCTTGTGCATGGCTCTGATGCTCATCTGCTAGGGCATTGATGGGCTCTGGGCCAGGGGGGGTGTCTCTGAGAGGATCTGTCTGTTTGGTCTGCCCTCTTTGTGTGTGAGGAAAAGTGAGATACCAGAACTTCCACGGGGAGCCACTGAGAGCTCTAATTGAATTAGGCTTTTCCTGAGAAGGCTCCTTAAGCCATAAACTACACTGTGACTGAATTACTGAGGCCAGTGGACATAAACCACACAAGAAGGCATCTTGTTAATTTATAGTCACCTGCACAGGTTTCGTTATGGCTCCTCTTTGTTTGTATGTGGATTGGGTATGGACTGGGGCCAGAATCTTCCTTCTGGGGCAGATTTATTTTTATGCAAACAAATAAAATAAGAGCAGCATAGTATAGCCCAACAGCAGTCTAGGAGGGAATTTAAGTAGAAGGTAAAAGTCCCTCTGCTTAGCTCCCTGAGCGGTCTCATTCATTCACTGCTATTCCTGAGGGCAGCTGGAGTGTGCGTCTTTTGCAGAAATTCTTGCAGTTTAGTTTTTATGAAGTGCACTTTGTGGCTCTAGGCTGTGACCTGGGACTTGACCCCCTACTGTTACTTCTGCCTCTTTCCTACATAAGGCATTTTGCTTTCTTGGACCTTCACTGTACCCTAAATTTCACTGTAAAAGGCTCTGCTGGGGCTTTCCAGTTGATATGGCCTAGGCAGACTGAGACACTTGGTAGGAAAGTACAAGATTCCTCCTTTGAGGGTGGGCCAGGGTTCCCATGGATCTCAGGCCTCCAAGCACAGGATTTTCGTGTATAGGCCTCCAATTGTAAGATTAAAATAGAGGCCCATAGAAGAAGTAGGACAGTATATAAGAGAGGAGGCACAGCCTGGAATTGTGTGGTGTTGGTTCAAAGGAGATGGCGCGCGCCTTTAATTCCAGCACTTGGGAGACAGACTCGGGCAGACCTCTGAGTTCGAGGCCAGCTTGGTCTACAGAGGGAATTCCAGTACCTTCAGAGATACACAGAGAAGCCCTGTCTCTAAAACGAAAACACACACACACACATACACACACAGTGAAAGAAAAGAAAAAAAAAGGAAAGAAAAGAAAGAAAAAGAGATGGGGGAACTGGAGAGAGCACTGACTGCTCTTCCAGAGGACCCAGATTCAATCCCAGCACCCATGTGGCAGCTCACAACTGTCTGTAGCTCCAAGATCTGATACCCTCATACAGACATACATGCAGGCAAAGCACCAATGCACATAAATAAATAATTGGAAAAAAAAAAAAAAGAGATGGTCAGGAGAGGGTCCAGGGCACAGGCTTTCAAGCTATGGGTTTGTGCAACTGACTATGGTCATGAAATGTGATAAAGTTGATGACAGTAGGTTTCCAAAAATAACTCAATGTGTAATGAGCCCAGGTGTTTCTCCGGAGCTCCCCGGTGTTGCCCTGTGCATCTTCACAAAGAGCCCTGTTTGGTTCTGAGTGTCCAAGTCTCCATCCTGCAGCACGTGTGCAGTCACACCACAGGCGCCATCAGACACTGCTCGAAACATCTCGGCCCCAACTCCAGACTATTATGTCAGCAGCTGGAGTGGTAGTGGTTTTCCTTTTTGTTTTCTTTTCTTTTTTCTTTCTTTGAGACAGGGTCTTAATGTATCCCAGGCTGATTGCAAACTTACTTATGAGGATGACCTTGAACTTTTGACCCTCCTGTTTCTACTGACTATAAGTGAAGGGATTAAAAGCATGTGCTTCCATACCATAGCTAGCTTATGAAATGCTGGAAATGAAAGCCCAGGGCTTTTCCACATACTTGATATGCCAGTCACTTCTCTATCGCTGTGATAAGACACCACAATAAAAAATGACTTATAGAGGAAGCTGGAGTCCAATTCCCAGCACCCACGTGGTGCCTCGCTACCATTTACAACCGCGTCCCATGTGATCCAATGTCCCCTTCACATACATAAAAATACACAAATAAATAAATATATATTTTTTCGAGACAGGGTTTCTCTGTGTAGCCTTGGCTCTCCTGGACTCTCACTCACAGAGATCCACCTGCCTCTGCCTCTCAAGTGCTGGGATTAAGGGCATGCGCCACCACGCTCAGCTATAAATCTTTAAAAATGACATATAAGAAAGTTTCTTTGGCTTCTGGCCTCAGAAGGAAGAATCCATAATGAAAGGGGAAGCATGGCAGCAGGTGGGCGACTAGGGCAGGAAGCTGAGCGAGCACATGCTCCACAAGATGTAGGAGGCAGGGGAACAAACGGGAGTGGGGGTGAGGCTTTGAACTCCTTTTTTCATTTTGTTTTGAGACTGGGTTTCTTTGTGTAGTCTTGGCTGTTCTGAAACTTGCTCTGTAGACCAGGCTGGCCTTGAACTCAGGGATCTGCTTGCTCTGCCTCCCAAGTGCCTCTAAGATGTATGCCATCACCACCTGGCCTGAGGCTGTGAACTCTTTTTTTGTTTTTTGTTTTCGTTTTTCAAGATAGGGTTTCTCTGTGTAGCCCTGGCTATCCTGGACTCACTTTGTAGACCAAGCTGGCCTTGATCGAACTCACAGAGATCTGCCTGCCTCTCCTGAGTGCTGGGATTACAGGCATGTTCCCTGACACCCATTTTGAGGCTATGAACTTTTTAAAAATGATTTATTATGTATACAGTAATCTGCCTGCATGTACACCTACACATCAGAAGAGGGCACCGGATCTCATTATAGATGGTTGTGAGCCACCACGTGGTTGCTGGGAATTGAACTCAGGACCTCTGGAAGAGCAGAGTCAGTGCTCTTAACCTCTGAGCCATCTCTCTAGCCCAAGGCTATAAGCTATTAAGGCCCGTCTCAAATGACATATTCTTCCAGTAAGACTCTGTGTCCTAAAGGTTCCAAACCCTTCCCAAACATAGCACCAGTTGGGGACCAAGTGTTTTTTTGTTTTTGTTTTTGTTTTTTTTTTTTTAAAGACAGGGTCTCTCTTTGTAGCCTTGGCTGTCCTGGACTCAATTTGTAGACCAGGCTGTCCTTGAACTCACAGTGATCCGCCTGCCTCTGTCTCCCGAGTGCCCAAGTGTTCAAATACGTGATCTTGTGGGGAATGTTTCTTGTTCAGATCATCATGCCAGGCAAGCGTTTACCAACCAAGCTGCATCTCATCTCTCTCGCTTGTTTTGTTGTTGTTGCTGTTTGTTTGTTTGACACAGGGTCTCTCTGTGTAGCCTTGCTTGTCCTTGACTCACTTTGTAGACCAGGCTGACCTCGATCCACCGGCCTCTGCTTCTGAGTGCTGGGATTAAAGGCATGTGCCACTGTACCCAGCTTGAGGCTATGAACTATTGAAAGCGTGCCTGCTTGTGCACTTTCAGGCCAGAAGAGGGCACCAGATCACATTACAGGTAGTTGTGAGCCACCATGTGGTTGCTGGGAATTGAACTCAGGTCCTCTGGAAGATGAGTCAGTGCTCATAACCACTGAGCCATCTCTCCAGCCTATCCCTCACTTTTTTTTTTTAAAGGAAAATTTCATTTTTATCTTGTTATAGTATGTGTCTGTATATATGTTGGTATCTGCAGAGGCTAGAAAAGGGCTCAGATCCCTTGGACCTGGAGTTACAGGCAGTGGTGAATACCTAATGTGGATGTTGAGAGCTGAACCTGGTCTGAAAGAACCGCAATATTTTAAACCGCTGAGCTGGCTCTCAAGCCTCATCTCCCTCTGTCTGTCTGTCTGTCTGTCTGTCTATCTATCTATCTATCTATCTATCCTTTATCTACTTGAGGTAGTGTCTTACTGTATATCCCTGGCTGACATGACACTTACCATGTAGTCCAGACTAGCTTTGAGTTGATAGAGATCCTCCTGTCTCAGCCTCCCTAGTGTTTAGATTCCAAGTGGGCTCTATACTCTGCTAATTGCTGTGTTTTTACTATACATAAAAGTTTTTCTGTTGGGTGTGGTGGTGCATGCCTTTAATTCCAGCACTCGGGAGGTAGAGGCAGGTGGATCGCTGTGAGTTTGAGGCCAGCCTGGTCTACAAGCAAGTCCAGGACAGCCAAGGCTACACAGAGAAACCCTGTCTCAAAAAACCAAAAACCAAAACAAAAACAACTTTTTTTTTTCTGTTCTTACTGGGTAGTGGTGGCGTACGCCTTTAATCCCAGCACTTGTGAGGCACAGGGTCCCAGATCTCTGTGAGTTCAAGGCCAGCCTGGTCTACAGAGTGAGTTCTAGGACAGCCAGGGCTACACAGAGAGACCCTGTCTCAAAACCAAGAAAATAAAAAATAAAAAAGCCTGGTCTCATAGAAATATAATAGTTTAATTATGGAAAACAAATACTTTATATGCCCTAGCACCATTCCTTAGCATGTAAAGTATCAAATTAGTACTTGGATTGTATTGTGCTGAAATATTTGATTTTGAAATTGTTGTTTGCATTTTTTATTTGAATTTCATTAAAAAAAAAAGTCTAGTGAATTTTGGCCAGGGATTAGGACAAGATTTCCAACAATTTTTGAAATGGCTCTAAAGAACGGGTTATTCTGATACTTTATACCACATGTAAACATACACATCAGAATTTTTGAAAAACACCTTAAAAACTGCATGTATTCGTTTGTGTGTGGGTGTGTGTGTATGGTTGCACACATGCAGGTTAAAGGACAGCCCACGAGAATCTGCTTTCTTCCTCCGTCATATGGGTCCTAGGGGCTGAACTCAGGTTATCAGGCACGAGGCAGGTACTTCCTTGTTTACCTCAAGTTATAGTGCAAGCTGAACTTGAACTCATGAACTTCTTGCCTCTGCCTCTTCAGCATACTCTGCTGGCACGTGCCACCACAGGCGACACTGTCTGCTTATGCACAGCAGCAGTCTCAGCGTTGATGATTACGGAATTAAAGTATTAATCAACTGACAAAAATAGTGAAGAAGGTTCTCTGTCTTATGCAGTATCAAATATTCAGTCAGAACTTAATTCTTTATATGCAAATCTCATTAGTATATACATTTGCTTTTTATCTTTATTAAATAATAAAATTACATGTAGAATAGTAAATAATTGTCTTAAAGTAAATTTATTTTTATTCTGTGTATGTGAGTGTTTTGCCTGCTCTTTATGCACCACTGTGTGCCTGGCGCCTTTGGAGGCAAGAAGATGGCATTAACCTTCTGGGACTGGAGCTACAGACAGTTGTCAGCCACAGTGTCACGCTAGGATTGGGCCCTGGTCATTTGGAAGAGCAGCCCATGCTCTTAACTGCTGAGCCATTTCTCCAGCCCCCTTAAAATAAATTTCTTTGATTTATTATCAATAAATGTTTTGGTTTGTGTAACTTTTATATATTCATATACCTAGGATCACATAAGAATCTCTTCAGCAAAAGAGTTACAGTGGGAAAAGGTTAGGAAGCTTTGCTCTGTGGTGGCGCACAACTGTGATCCCAGCACTCAGAAGGCAGAGGCAGGCGGATCTCTGTGAGTTCGAAGCCAGCCTGGTCTACAAAGTGAGTCCAGGACAGCCAGGGCTACACAGAGAGACCCTGTCTTGAAAACCAAATTAAACCAAAATCAAAACCAAAAAAGCCTTGCTCTAGGGGATAAGAGAGGTTGTGGCTAAGGTAGAGTTTGGCCTAGGTGGAAGAACGGACAAAATAACCTGTTGTCCTGGACTCTCTGTGTAGACCATGCTGGCCTTGAACTCACAGAGCCGCCTGCCTCTGCCTCCAGAGTGCTGGGATTAACGGTGTGCGCCACTGCACCTTGCTGTTTTATACTCCTACTGCTGGCAAGGGAGAAGGCCAGTAGTGGCCACAGATTTTAAAGCCTAAGTGTGCAAGCCTTGTTCTATGGGAAATTAAAAAGGGTAAAGGGGGGCTGGAGAGATGGCTCAGAGGTTAAGAACACTGGCTGCTCTTCCAGAGGTCCTGAGTTCAATTCCCAGCAGCGACATGGTGGTTCACAAAGAGCTATCACATGCTGTTTCCTAGACCAGGACTCCTGTTCTCCGGTCTCATCTTGTTTCTAGAAGGCAGAAAGAATCTTTTCATAGTCTGTGACTCCCAGTCCCAAAGGGAAGAGAGACATTTTGATGTGGTCCAGCCACCTTCCAGTTGAGGCCAAGGAGGATTGGCCTTTGGCCACATGTGTATTAATGGCAGAGACAAGGCTCTCTTAGGCAGTGGATCCGGAGGAGGGCCTGTGGTCTATGCTTGGATGTCACAAGCATTGACATATTTCTTTTTCAGGGGAATCCATCCGGCCTAAAGAAGGACAGTGTCTTGCTGGGGTGGCAGCCAGTCACGGAGCAGGAAACTTGGGTGTTGGCGATACTGGTCCTTACAGTAGAACTCTTCTGCCAACCCCACTGAGTCTCTTAGATCTTGGAGTACGTCACAAACCAGTGTTGAGCAAACAGACCCTGAGTTTGAGACTAGCCTGGTTTGCACAGAGAGTCCAGAACAGCAGGTTATTCTGTCCGTTCTGCCACCTTTTTATGGCATTTTACCATCAACCATGAGCCTATCTCCCAGGCTCGGGGCCAGGCCCATAAGAATCTAGATGTTGTACTCGACAGGCAGCATGCCAGCCTGGGGCAGGGTCAGCTGTCTATCCAGGACCGAGCTTCCTGCTAGATGGAGGGAGGGAGAGGGAGCAGGTACCCACCCACCCTTCCTGAGCCCACCCTCTTGGATGTACAGATGCAAAACTGCTTCTGTTATCATGCTGGGGAGATGGGGCGAGTGGGTGGGACTTGAGGTACACATGGCATTCGGTGGGAGTTGGAGCCGGGCAAGAAGACAGATTTCCATACTGGGAGGGTCAAGAGGCTTTGTGAGCTAGGCCCTGGAGGATAGCAAGGGTGTTCATGAAATGCTTGTCAGCCTTACCGGAAGCTTCTACCTGAGGCAGAACGTGAGGTTGCTGAAGAGTGTCCCAAGCACTTGCCCGTGAAAATACAGCATGGTGACTAGGAACCCAGGCTTTGGCACCCAACTTCAAATCTCAGCTCTGCTGGGTAGCTGTGCGTGACCTTGGATGAGTAAGCCACCCTCCCTGAGTCTCACTAATCATAGTGTCACATTTAACTCCCAGGGCTATGGGGGGGGGGGACTAGGAGCCCTGTGTGTGGTGGGTTGTACAGTTTGGCACATCTAGAAGACAATAAGCAGTGACTTGTAGGACTAGGAGAGGGAAGAGCGCTGGCCCGTTTAGTCCCCTCAGCAGAACCTCAGCGCCCTGCTGTGTGCCGGGGGGGGGGGGGGGGGAGCTGAGCACAGGGCAGTGTGGCAGCGGGGAGAAGGCACTGGCCCTTGCAGTGAATGTATGGACCCATAGGACAGGGAACCTTGTCTGTGAACCCAGAGCTCCATCTGGGCTAAGCATGAGCTCTACCACGAACTGTACCCCTGATCCCCAAAGCCCCCCGAGGAAGCCCCACCTCTCCTACCCAGTGGAAGTAACAAGGAAAGCATGATTTTAGCTGGCAGATGAAGACGTAGCTATAAAAACACTCACTTTTGCAGAGTAGTTATTTTTGTTTGTGTGCTTTGTTTTTCTCAGACAGGATTTTGCTCTGTATTTCTTGCTGGTCTGGAACGCGCTGTGCTTCCCAGGCTGGCCTGAAACTTGTTAGCCTCCCGAGTGCTGAGATTATAGGTGTGAACCACCGTACTCAGCTCCGATGGTGTGTGTGTGTGTGTGTGTGTGTGTGTGTAAAGCAGAGGCCAGTGTTCAGTGTCTTCTTCAGTTGCTTTGCACCTTATCTTCTGAGACAGGGCCCTTCCTGTGCTGCTATTATAGACATGCGCTGTCAAGCCTGGCTTTTACGTGGGTGCTGGGGCTTCAAAGTCAGGTCTTTAGCATTACCCAGCAAACACTTGACTGACTAAGCCATCTCTTCCATGCACTTCCTCCTTCTCTTTACCTTCCTTCCCTCCCTCCCTCCCTCCTTCTTTTCCCTCCGTTCCTTCCTTCTTTGTTTTTCCTGTGAGTTCAAGGCTGGACCGGGCCACATAGTGAATTGCCGGATAGCCTCAAACACTCTGTGTTGCCAAGGATGATCTCGTTTCCTGCCCCTCCTTGGTGCTGAGGTTACAGGTACGCACCTCCCCACATCTGGTTTTTATGGTGCTGGAGACCGAACCCAGGGCCTTATACTTGTCAGGCGAACACTCCATCAACTGAGTTAGATCCTTAGCCCATAAGATAATAGTTTCTAACAGCCCAGCTGAGTGCAAGTTGAATCGTGCTGGTGTTAAAGGGCAGAAAGTTTTGCCCCTTTTGAACTTAATCACCATGCCTAAATCTCAGTTTCCTCAGTCAAATAGGGTGGTATCTGTAAGGCCCTGAGCATGCTTGTTAGTATTGGGAGCTGCCCCTGGTTTTATCACATGAAAACAAAGGGTGCCGCCGCCAGGGATGTGACCTAAGGGCATTGGGGTAGGCCTGGATGTCATCAGTACTCAGGGTAGAGGTGCAAACCTAAGGGCATTGGGGTAGGCCTGGATGTCATCAGTACTCAGGGTAGAGGTGCAAACGAGAGAAGGAACTGAATTTGAGTTAGGAGTGAGGCCGTGGCAGGCACTGGGCTCTGCTGAGAGCTGCTTGCTGAAGACAGAGTCGAGGAAGTATAGTTACCTCAAGGGAGAAGCCGGCGCGTAAACAATCATTTGGGATGTGTTGTGAAGCACCTGCTGTGGCAGGGCCCACAGAGGCCTGGTGCTTGTGGGGGTGTGGGTGTGGGTGTTTGTTTTGGGGGGAGTGTCACTCACCTTCTAGAACTTTGAGCAGGATCCTTAAGGTGATGGTTAGTTTGTTCAGCTTACCCAGAGAGCAAATGGAAGGTAAGCACAGCCATGAGGTGATGCAGAGGCAGACGTGATGGTGATTGACATTTGTTTCAAAAACTCCTGACACTGAAGCAGGCTCTACCGTTGTAGCCCAGCCTGCCCTTGACCTCATGGCCGTCCTCCGGCCTTACCCTACTGAATGCCGTGTCAGTGAGTGAGCCACCATGTCCAGGCTGCCCTTTGCTTTTGAAACCTGTTGGGACAATTTCAACCCTCCACCAAACAGCCTCACCTCCCTGGTTAGCCAGCAGGGAGGCAGAAACACTCAGCCGTACTGGGGTTTGGAAGAGGCTGTGATGTATGCGGTCCTTAGACCAGGACAAGAGCTGTCTTGACTGAACTTGCCAGTGTCTGGTCTTGTGCCAAGGACTCCACTTAGCGCACAGCTGTCCATTTTCATAACCCTCAGCAGAGCGAGTTGTGGTGTTTGCTTTTATCCAGCTTATAACTATCTCAGAAAAATGACACCGGCTAATTTAGTGCTTGGGGATTGCTGTGCTGCTGTTCGAAGTGTAGGAAGCTCCCAGAGAGAAGAGATGTGGCTGGGAAGCCCAGTGAGCCTCAGGGTAGCGCCTACAGCAGGCCCCATAGCAGAGGCATTGAGTTAGGAGAGGCCTGGGACACTGTCTAAGCCTGAGCAGCCGCCAGGACGGGCAGCAGCTAGCTGAAAGTGTTGCATTGGTGTGCTGGGAAGGACGTTAGGTATCTTAGGGCCCACTGGGCTTCTGAATATCTGTAACTCTAGCCAAAGGGGGCTGTGGCCTAGGTCAAGGGCTGTTCCTTCACTGTTTCCACACCCCGTCTCCCAGTCTCGTGCCTGAGCATCTATGGTGACTCTGGCCCTTGGTGCTGGCTGTAATGAGGTGACCACAGAGCAGCTAGAGGGAGCTTGTTGAAATGTAAACCAGAACGTGGTGCTTCCTGCTGATCTTCCTGAGGCTTCCTCTTGAACTTGAGACAACATCTAAGAGCTGTAACCTATACCGTTCTCAGTGTCATGCCCCATTCCCCTTGCCAGCCCATTTTCTCTGTGAGATGGTAGCGTTTGCTTGTCCCCTAACCCGGAACACTGTCCGGAGACGGCCTTAAACTAGCACTTTCATTTGGGCCTCAAGTCTCCTGTCTCCTTCCAGACCAGCCAGGCTAATGTCAGTACATGGCCTACCCTCACAGCTCCATCTTCCCGGTGCCCATCTCCCGAGGACACGGGCAAGAGCGAGGCAGAAGAGTGGTGTGGAGGGCTCACGTGCGAGTGCGGAGCATTGAAGAGTAGATCCAACAATGTCAGCCAGGGGTATGCATTTAAAGAAAATAAACACAGGTCAGGAGGTGGCTGAATGACAGGAGAGAGAGGCAACCCACTTTTCAAAGACTGGGGTCCCAAAGAGGGTGTGTAAGGACATTGTAGTGGGGCGAGGGGAGGAGGCAGGGGCCAGACCTCATCTGGGCCTTGGGTTGGCTTTTTAAGTCAATACTAAGTGTTGTATGGTCCCATCAGGAGCAGGGTGCCATGGTCTGACCTGGACTGGGGTGTGTATCTTAGGAGTAAATATTAGGGAGTTGTTTGAGGCTCTGGGCTAGTCACAGAGTAAGCTGTGTAAAGTAGGTCTCTGAGGCTCATCCGTTCGTCAGCCTGAGACTGAGACAGTAGAGCAAAGCCTCCCAACAAAGCACCTCTTGCATTGGTGGTGTTGGTGTGCCAGCCTAGGAGAGCCACTAAGAGGGAGGGGGCAGTGGGCCAGGACAGCCAGTTGTGAAGGATTCAAAGAGGAGGTGTGGGAGGGGCTGAGTGGGGTGCAGGATCCATGAGGCCTGTACTCAGCTTCTGGCCAGTCAGCACACATAGCCTGTAAGAGGTCATGGCACCCCAGAACTCTAGGACCTGAACATCCCTCCTCCCATTCCAGCTCTGTGGTCACAGCTGGGGGTTGTCAGACCATGTGAGGGCCAATCAGATCTCCGAGCTTCGGGCAATCCTAGCCTAAGTCTGGGGACCTAGAGCAGCCCGAGCTCTTGCTCTTCAGCTGTGTGGGCCTTGTGTGCAGAGCTGCGGAGGTGAAATGAGAGTGCTAAGAGCACCTAGCAAGAAGGGCTCTGGGATGGCGCATGCCTTTAATCCTAGCACTCGGGAGGCAGAGGCAGGCAGATCACTGTGAGTTCAAGGCCAGCCTGGTCTACAAAATGAGTCCAGGGCAGCTAAGACTACATAGAGAAACCCTGTCTCAAAAATAAATAAATAAATAAATAAATAAATAAATAAATAAATAAATAAAATAAATAAAAATAGAAGGAGAGAGGTTGGGGGCTCTGGGAAGCTACAGACAGAGCCTGGCCTGTTCTCTCATCTTAGGAGGAAACAGAAGGCCAGAGCGGAAGTGACTTGCTCAAGGGCAGCCTCAGATTGTGGCAAAGCTGGGGTTGGGCTCAACTCTTTTGACCCTTAGTTGGGCCTTTCAGTGATAATATAAACGACTGTCTTCCTTCCGTTCCTGTTTCTTCTTCAGAGGGAGCTAGGACGTCCTCTGGCGCGCCCTCCACCTTTGCAGCTTGCGGTTGAGCACCTTTGCTTGGGCAGACGTGTGGGAGGTGGCTCCCGACATAGGTGTTGACACTCTGCTGGAGCTGCAGCTGCCGGCTAACATACAGCATGGTTGTAGTGATACAGGGGTCCAGTACAGTGGGTCCTGGTGGCAGATGGGTCTCTGTAATGCTGCCGCCTAATGTGTTGGCAACAAGGTTTGAACCTGGGAATTCAAAGTGACTGTGGTGTAGAAGACAGATCTGCTTTGCACGGGGAAACTGCTGGTGATTTAGGGGAGGCCTGAGCATGGTGGGCACAAGCGAGCAGCGCTGGGACCAGGGTTGTCTGGGATTGTGGAGAGTGGAGATGAAGTTTTCTCTCAGTGTTCTTGGCTCTGAGAGATTTCCGCCTCCTCCCTCCGTGGATAATTAGCTTCCTAAGAAATTGATCAGATGGGAAGCTGCAGGAAATGGTTTGGGACAGGGATTGTGTAGGAGTTGTGGGGAGAGTGGAGAGGAAATAGCTGCCTCCAAGCAACAGGAGGCTCCCTTCAGAGTTGGGGAGGGGGAGAGGGAGGGAAGCCAGGTCTGGGCTGAGACAACCAAGCAGGATGGACAGTTTTAAAGGGCTGACTGGCCCGACCTAGCCTTTCTGGGTTAATAGGAATTAAGATCCTAATGGGAGTGGGAGGCCATGTAGGCCAGAGGCCAGACTGATGGGCCTGACACGCTGCTTATGTTTTGTGTGGCTTGGCCTTCACACCATTGTGGACTGGGGTCTTTTGTGAATGCTTTGTGTGGCTGGGTACCCTGACCTGGTTCTACCATCTTTCACCCTGCCCTAGCTCCCAGCAGATCTGAAGCCTTAGTGTAGGCCTGACTTTTGCCCCTGTTTGGCCTCACTGGCAAAATAGCAGCTGTCTGTGCTGAGGCTTCTGGCCAGTCTGCTTCCACTTAGTGGCTGAACCACAGTGCTAGTGTCTGGAGTGGCTCCCGTCAGAGCTGAGGAGTAAGCTGCCGCGGAGAGGCTGGGATGGTCCTGCAGCTGGGGATTCACAGCATCCTTCCAGACAGTCTCAGGGTCAGAGCATCCTGGTACCCTAAGACCCGATCTGAGTGCCAGCCCTGTGGCTATAGGGAGATGATAGGGCTTCATGATTGCCTTTTAAACACCCGATTATTTAATTGTAGAATTACATGCCTATATATGTAACCAATATGCACAATCTTTATGTGCGTTATGTACGTGATTTTGTTTTGTTTTGTTGGATTTTTTGGAGACAGATTTCTTTGGCTGTCCTGGACTCACTTTGTAGACCAGGCTGGCCTCAAACTCACAGTTGATTCGCTTGCCTGTGCCTCCCAGAGTGCTGGGATTACAGGCATGTGCCACTACACCTAGCCTCATACATAATCTTTAAATGTGCTGTTTACAATGTGTGCAGCCACATAAACTACCCAGATGAAGATACTAGACATCTTTGTGCACCCTGGATCACTGTATGCTGTATACCCCTTTGCTCTCTGGGAGTAGCCACTGTTCTGACATCTATCATCACGGCTTTATTTACTTATTTATTTATTTTTAAATCTTATTTAATGTGTCAGATCACCTAGAACTGGAGTTATAGACAGTTGTAAGCTGCCATGTGGGTGCTGGGGATTGAACCTGAGTTCAACAATGCTCTTGGTTTGTTTTTGTTGTTGTTGTTTGTTTTTTGCTTGCTTGTTTGTTTTTTGAGACAGGGTTTCTCTGTGTAACCCTGACTGTCCTGGACTTGATTTGTAGACCAGATTGGCTTCGAACTCACAGAGACACACCTGCCTCTGCCTTCCGAGTGCTGGGGTTACAGGTGTGCATCACTACACCTGGCTCAGACAGTGCTCTTAACTACTGAGCTATGCTCTTTACCACTGATGCATTTCTCCAGTCCCTATTTGTTTGTCTTTTGAGATGGTCTTATGTAGCCCAGGCTGGCCTCCAACTAGCTGTATAGCTGAGGATGATCTTGAACTCCTGACCTCATTCCTCTTCCTCCCACATGCTGTGCTTACAGGCATCCACCAGCACACCTGATGTTTCACCTGTCTTTGAATGTCAGATAAAAAGAATAGTATAGCCAGGCGGTGGTGGCGCATGCCTTTAATCCTAGCAAAGGCGGGCAAATCTCCTGAGTTTGAGGCCAGCCTGGTCTACAGAGTGAGTTTCAGGACAGCCAGGGCTACACAGAGAAACCCTGTCCCACAAAAAGAATAGTATAATAGGGACTCTAGTGTTTGACATCTTCTGTTGAGCATATTGTTATTTCTACCAGAGGTTTGTTCTTTCTGTTGCTGGCTATATGTATGGTTGCACTGGCTAACTGTGTGTACAGTCACACTGCAGCTAGCTGACCATGTGTACAGTCACACTGCAGCTAGCTGACCATGTGTACAGTCACACTGCAGCTTGCCGACCATGTGTACAGTCACACTGCAGCTTGCCGACCATGTGTACAGTCACACTGCAGCTTGCCGACCATGTGTACAGTCACACTGCAGCTTGCCGACCATGTGTACAGTCACACTGTAGCTAGCCGACCATGTGTACAGTCACACTGCAGCTAGCTGACCATGTGTACAGTCACACTGCAGCTAGCTGACCATGTGTACAGTCACACTGCAGCTAGCTGACCATGTGTACAGTCACACTGCAGCTAGCTGACCATGTGTACAGTCACACTGCAGCTAGCCGACCATGTGTACAGTCACACTGCAGCTAGCTGACCATGTGTACAGTCACACTGCAGCTTGCCGACCATGTGTACAGTCACACTGCAGCTTGCCGACCATGTGTACAGTCACACTGCAGCTAGCCGACCATGTGTACAGTCACACTGCAGCTAGCTGACCATGTGTACAGTCACACTGTAGCTAGCCGACCATGTGTACAGTCACACTGTAGCTAGCCGACCATGTGTACGGTCACACTGCAGCTTGCCGACCATGTGTACGGTCACACTGCAGCTAGCCGACCATGTGTACGGTCACACTGCAGCTAGCCGACCGACCATGTGTACGGTCACACTGCAGCTTGCCGACCATGTGTACAGTCACACTGCAGCTAGCCGACCATGTGTACGGTCACACTGCAGCTAGCCGACCATGTGTACAGTCACACTGCAGCTAGCCGACCATGTGTACGGTCACACTGCAGCTAGCCGACCATGTGTACAGTCACACTGCAGCTAGCCGACCATGTGTACGGTCACACTGCAGCTTGCCGACCATGTGTACGGTCACACTGCAGCTAGCTGACCATGTGTACGGTCACACTGCAGCTAGCTGACCATGTGTACGGTCACACTGCAGCTAGCCGACCATGTGTACGGTCACACTGCAGCTAGCCGACCATGTGTACGGTCACACTGCAGCTTGCCGACCATGTGTACAGTCACACTGCAGCTAGCCGACCATGTGTACGGTCACACTGCAGCTTGCCGACCATGTGTACGGTCACACTGCAGCTAGCTGACCATGTGTACGGTCACACTGCAGCTAGCTGACCATGTGTACGGTCACACTGCAGCTTGCCGACCATGTGTACGGTCACACTGCAGCTAGCCGACCATGTGTACGGTCACACTGCAGCTTGCCGACCATGTGTACGGTCACACTGCAGCTAGCCGACCATGTGTACGGTCACACTGCAGCTAGCTGACCATGTGTACGGTCACACTGCAGCTTGCCGACCATGTGTACAGTCACACTGCAGCTAGCCGACCATGTGTACGGTCACACTGCAGCTGGCTCATCTCCTGTTGATAAGCATTGAGTTACTTTCCCGTATTTTGACAATTATGAAGAAAGCTACTTTGAGCATTCTTATACTCTATGGGGTTTTTGTGGGACCTAAATGAGATCTATTACAGTAAAATGTTTAATATTGAATTATGGCTCAGAAAAACTGCCCCAGGGGGTAAGCATTTAAATTTTTTTTCCAGAAAAATTAAAACACCAGTATGTCCTACTGGGCTTTTCTCTATAGTGACATGAACTACTTAAACAAAAAATTGGCTTTAAAAATAAGCCTGCCATTGCTGTTTATATTTTTTGTTTGTTTGTTTGAGGCAGAGTCTTTCTCTGTGGTCTTGACTGGCCTGGAACCCAGCTGGCCTTGAACTCACAGGGATCCGTCTTCCTCTGTCTCTGAAGTGCTGGAATTAAAGGCGTGCGCCACCTGACCTAGGAGAATGTTGCGGCACTGTCGTGTATGTATACAGTACACTAATCAGACCAGGGTAGTTGGCAGATTACCTCAGATGTCACCATTTGTTGTGTTGGGAACACTCAGATCCTTTCCTCTGTGTGCTTGATTAGTCATTAGCAACCTTGGGGCTGTCCCTCAGTGGTAGTCTGCCTGACAGGCAAGGTCCGCGATCCCCAGCACTTCACAACCACAGTTGTGATTACCAACCATAGTTCTTCTGTGCCGTAGAACACTGGGAGTCATGCCTACATCCCACTCTACCCGTGTCACATCAGCCTCTCTCTGTGTCCACCTCCATACCCTTCCTAGGCTCTGATAATCACTAGTCTACTCTCTCTCTCTCTCTCTCTCTCTTTTTTTTTTTTTTTTTTTTTTTTTTGCTTTTTCGAGACAGGGTTTCTCTGTGTAACCCTGGCTGTCCTGGACTCACCCGGCCTCATTGTCTCATTTTCAAGTATGTGCCACACTTTTTTTCTAATTTGCCCCCCTCACTCATTGCCCCACCCCTCTCTGATTCCCTTCCTGCATCCTAGTGTCCCTGTTTCCATGTGACATGCACTCCAGAACCTTCTCTAATCTGTCAGCATCTCCTCCTTTCTCATATTCCCCTTCCTAGTTTCACAACTTCATACACACACATCAAAGGAGCAGCTCTTGGCCGAGTGGTGGCGCACGCCTTTAATCCCAGCACTCAGGAGGCAGAGGCAGGCGGATCGCTGTGAGTTCGAGGCCAGCCTGGTCTACAAAGTGAGTCCAGGACAGCCAGGGCTACACAGAGAAACCCTGTCTGGTGGGCAAGAGGGGGCAGCAGCTCTTGGAGAGTCTCAGGTGAGACTGTAGCCTGCCAGCGTGCTTTCTGCTTCATGCAGCAGGACTGGCTTCTTTCCGTGGAACCCAAGGTTCGGCTCTGTTGTCCCATCTGTGTGGTTTCAGGCTTGAATGTCCTGAGCTTTGATTTTCTCATTATTAGAAAATTAAAACTACAATTCCCAGCAACCACATGATGGCTCACAACCATCTATAATGTGATCTGGTGCATACTGATGTATTACTGTATACATAATAAATAAATCTTAAAAAAAAGAAAAAAAAAAAGAAAAAGAAAAGTAGAACTACCTCAGAAATGCCACAAGGGTTAAATGTACTGACGTACACCAGATAATGGAAGGTGGTGCGCACGTGCTGCTTACTATATAGAAGTCAAGCTAGAAGGAATGTCCAGCAAGCCCACTGTGTTACCCTGGAGAAAACCAAAGTCCTAGGAAGGCCACAACACTAGCAAGTGAGGGGCCAGAACCAGCTAATGATTTCTGATGCCTGGGAGGCTACGTGGCTACTTTCTGGCCAAAGAGACCTCCTTAAGAGGGTCCCTTTGATGGACCTGAGCTTTGCTCTGAGCTGCCCACTTCTTGTATGTAAGGGCTGCTTGCTAGAGAGGAAAGACACTTTAGGAAATGTCCAATGCTTTAGTTGTATATGTGAGCGCACGCACGTGTACACACACACACACACACACACACACACACACATACACACACAGGTTGAGGTACTATGGTACACACGTGCACGCACACATGTGCACATATAATGGTTGAGGTGCTGTGGTACACACACACAGGTGCATGCACACGCATGTACACACAATGGTTGAGGTACTGTAGTACACACACACATGCATATACACAGGTGCACACACGCATACACACACACACAGGTTGAGGTACTATGGTACACACACGTGCACGCACACATGTGCACATATAATGGTTGAGGTGCTGTGGTACACACACACAGGTGCATGCACACGCATGTACACACAATGGTTGAGGTACTGTAGTACACACACACATGCATATACACAGGTGCACACACGCATACACACACACACACTGGTTGAGGTGCTATGGTATGCACACACACACATACACACGCACACAGGTTGAATGTGTTCATCAGCCTGTGGTCCTAGAAGGCAGAACAGAGGAGGGGGATTTGGATGCGAGATGCCCTGGTCAGTTACAGCAAACCTGGGCCTCCACACAGAAGAAATTAAGATGGGTCTCCTGTCCCTTCCTCTTAGGCAGACGCCCACAGGCCTGAGTTTGAGCATTCTCTTAGACTCTGCCTTAGGGACAGATCTCCTCAGCTTTATCCTCATAGCTCCAAGAGAATGGAGAAGCAGGCACCTCCTGATCTGTGTAGACTGTGGCCGAGCCTGCAAGCATATCTGACCAGTGTCACTGGGACCTTTGTCTCACTCTCGGCCCTTTCCCAGGAAGCATTTGGCATGATAAGGTTGACACAGTACCAGCCCAGGTGGGCCCTGCTCTCCTCAGTGTTTAGCTACCGCATTCAGTACCAGGTACATAGCTCGGAAATGGCTTTTTGTGCCCTGGCTCCTGTCCTCTCTGTGGCCACAGCTCATTATAAAAGGCGTTAGTGATGATAATCAAAGAGCCAGGCTGGGCCTGTCTGGGAGTGCCCTGTTGGCCCAGGGCGGGGCCTGAGGAGAGTCCTGGTATCTGCTTTCAGGGTGAGGTCTTGAAGTGACACGTGTCCTGGTGGCAGTGAATGGTGGTGAGAAATAGTCCTGCGCTGTGGGCAGTAAGCCCCAGAAGCTTATGGTGTAGCCTCAGCTTACCTGGCTTCCTGTTAGGTTCTGTCTGCTCATCTCAGGTGCTCCTCTCCTCCCTCTGTGAGGCAGAGAGAGAGAGAGAGCCTCAATTTGTAAATTCAGAGAGGGTGGCTAAGTACTTAGGAGAGTCTTAACCCTGGGTGACTTTGAACCCCTGGAAGTCAGGGGTTGTGGGGGAGAAGGCCATTCCAAGTTGTCTAGTCCCTCCTCCACTACATGGCTGAGCAGAGCCAGGGCCAGTGTCACCTCAGAAGCAGGGCAGGGTGACACCGGGTTCAGGAGCTGGGGCTCCCTTTTGTTGCTGTCATGTGCCCCTGTGGACTTGAGCAGCCCAGGTTATGCCTGTCTTTTAGGTCATTGGGAAGCTTGTCCCCCAGGCCATTTCTTGTTGGTGTTAATGAGGAACTGTTGGGAAACTTGCCTGCAGACAAGCATGTCTTGGGCGTCTATCCTGTTTGCCCCTACCAGCCGGGTGGCCCTGAGCCTCTGACAGCCTCAGTTTTCTTCATCTGTGATAGAAATGTGGTGAAGCCTGGGTCAGTGGGTGGCTGAGAAGACGCAAACCTTCAATGAGTGCTAGCTAGCACTGCCATCGGCACCTCCATCTCTGGAGGAAACTGTTGACTAGAACCAACAGGCCTCCTTTCAAGTTCCAGACTCTTATGTCCTGCCCCGTGGTGGCTGCTTCTCCAGTCTGAATGCCACAAGCATCTTGTTTGCCCTGCCTCAGGGAGACAGAAGTGTCCGTCCTCTGCAGACAAGAGCCGCCTGCAGTCCTTACAACAGTCAATGCTGTGCACCAGCCAGAAGGCAGTGCTGACGAGGCCTTCCTTATCTCCTTCCTGTGCATGTGCGCTTGTATGGGGTTGGCTTGCTGGCAAGCTAGCAAGTAAGCAGGCAGGCAGGCGGCTCTCATCCTGCCTGGGACCGTCGGGCCTTCATGCTTGGCTCAGCTGAAGGGGACCTAACCTCCAGCCTGCCACTCATTCCAGACCAGGGCATCAGCAGGAAACAGCTACCAGGCCTGGGCTCTGCAATCGAGCAGTCCTGGGATCCAGCCTTAGCTTGGTTGCTTCCTGCCTGTGTCATTTAAGCAAATTCTTTTCTTTTCTTTTTAAGTTTATTTATTTTATGTATATGAGTACACTGTCTTTTTGCACCAGAAGAGGGCACCAGATCTCATTAAAGATGGCTGTGAGCCACCATGTGGTTGCTGGGAATTGAACTCAGAACCTTTGGAAGAACAGACAGCACTCTTAAGTGCTGAGCCATCTCTCCAGTGCCCTTGAGCAAATTCTTAAGCTATGAGCCTGCTGGTGGGTCCATTGGAGAATGGGAAGAGTAGTGCTTGCCTCATGGCCCTGCTGAGCCGAAATGAAAAAGCTGGAGGCTTGCTGGCGGTTCTGCCTCTTGGTGGCAGTCTATGGCTAGAGGGTACACTGTCATGTCCTTCTACCCCACTAGTCAGTGCATGCAGGGATTAAGGAGAGACCTTAGGCCAGACCCAGCAGGACTTCATTCCTCTTTGTCAGGGTCTCAGGTAGGTCCTGCCTCTCCCCTCCCAGGGTTTGTCTGTATTGCTGTGGGTCTTAGAGGGGCCATAGGTTTAGAGTGTGTGAGCAGTCAGTCTGAGAACACACAGAAAAGCAAGAAGCTGGCTGCAAACTCTAGTTTGCTTCCCACATTTCCTGTTTGTTTCCCAGCAGGATAGAAAACCCGGAGCCAGCTTTTCAGGAAACATGGCTGGAGACTATGGCTCTGGCATCAAAAACAAAAACAAAAAACAAAACAAAAAAACCAGGCAGAAAGGCGGGGTTGCATCTCCTCACCCTAAGGACAAGAGAAGTGCTGCACACCACCTAGCAGAGGCTAGGGGGTCTTTGTTGGAGGCCAGCCTGGTCTACATAATTAGTTCCAGTACAGCCAGGGCTAAATAATAGACCTTGTCTCAAAGACAAAACAAAATAAAACAAACCTCCTCTTTGTTTTTTGCCTCTGAGTTTCCAGAGCCGCATAGCATGAGGAGTGAGGTGTGGCAGAGGGCTCAGGAAAAGACAGTTAAAAGGAAACAAAGCAGAAGTGGATTGTGGGGCTGGCACCAAGCTCTGCAAGAGGACCAGCCCGAGTGCGCATCCCAGCTTTGCTTCATGACCTCAGCCCAACCCCTGCCCCTTTTGGGGTTAATTTGTATCTACTTAAACAGAGGTCAGGTTGGCTGTCTCTTCTCATTTCCTGTAGTTTCTTGCTGCTTCTCTCCCTAAAGTGAAATCTCAGGCCTGTGGGCTGCTGTTTCTTGGTTTCTCTGCAGTACCCTCTGTAGCGCATCCTTCTCTGGACGGTGCTCAACTATCCTGTCCCTGCAGTCCAGTTACTGCCCCTAGAGGCCTGAGTGACAAACCGCCTCAGTGTCCAGGAGAAGGGACAGGGAAAGTTCCTCCAAGCATGCCTCCCGCCATGTCTACCACCATTCTGGAGTTCAGTGTGTGGAAGGTTTCCAGAACATGGCTGGTGGTCCCATGCGCCAGCTACACCTGCCTACAGGGACTCTGCTGCTCAGGGCTCCGGCATCCTCCATCTGCCCAGGAGAGTGGATCTTTTTATTTTTTTTAATTAAAAACATTTTTTTATAAGTAACTTATTCAGATTACATCTCAATTGTTATCCCCTCACTTGTATCTTCCCATTCTCCCCACTCCCTCCTTCACCCTATTCTCCTCTCCTAGGTCTATGACAGAAGGGGACCTCATCCCCCACTATAAGATCATAGCCTATCAGGTCTCTTCCTGGTAGCCTGCTTAACTCTTCCTCTGAGTGTCACCAGGTCTCCCCACCAAGGGGAAGTGGTCAAATAGGGGGTACCAAAGTTCATGTCCGAGTCAGTCCCTGCTCTCCACACAGTTGTGGAGAATGTGGTGTCCATTGACTAGATCTGGATAGGGGTTCTAGGTTTGCTGCATGCATTGACCTTGGTTAGTACAGTAGTTTGAGCTGACTCACCTGGGTCCAGATCCGTCAGCCTTAATAGTCTTCTTGTAGGTATCTAGGACCCTCTGGATCCTTCTCTTTCCTCATTCTTCCTTACTTCTGTCACCTAGAGTCCCAATAGGAAGGCCCAGTATCTATCCCAATCTCTAGCTAAATGAAGACTTTCAGGGGATGCCTCTGTTGGGCTAGTGTGTGATTATAAGTGAGTGAATACCATGTGTATCTTTTTTGGTCTGGGTTAACTCACTCAGGATGATCATTTGTAGTGAGAGTGGATCTTTTACAAAGCCTAGAACATCCAAGACTCTTGGACCTGCAGGCTTGGTCCCCATAAGGTAGTTTTGTGACTTTACGAGTTAAAAGAAGCTGGTTCCTTGAGTACTCCAGAAGGTTTTTGTTTCCCATAGCCTCCCTCTATGCCTTGGGGCAGGCTTAGCCGGAAAAAAACTGACAGGGACTGGGTGCTGATGCTGTGCTGCCTGTGAGTGGGGCCCAGGTCCCCTGGCCTCTGGCTCCTTCTCTGGTAGCTATATCCTGATGCTGCCGGCCTATTTTAGGGGTAGAGGTGGGGTGTGCAGAGATGGGATGGTGCCCTTGGCTGGCTATTTTCAGCTCTTCGTCTGCTGAGAACAGCCCCTCCAGATGGAAATGGTTGTGAGTTCCTCGTGCCAGATGAAGAACCGAGTTAGAAGTTAAGTACCTGGCATGAAGTGTGGCTAGTCAGCACCAGAAGAGCATGCTCTTAACCACGGGGCCTCTGATATGTCACTAAATTTGGGTTGAAAGTCTGAGCTGGCTCACTACTTGACCTCCTGATTTCTCCCATCCTAGCCCACTCCACCAGTCCCTGGCACCTTGTACATGGGTCCTGTCCCCAGGCCCCAGGACGTGGGCTGCCCAGCTCTAGAGTACCTGCCCCTAGGGTAGGCGGCTTTGTTGATCCTTGAGTCCTTGCTTTACTAGAGCCTGGCCATAGAGCTGGTCTGAGTTGTCAGAGGTGCCAGGTATATGACCTCTGTTCCAGCAGGAGGCCCAGCCCCTCTGCTTCTACACCTATGTTGTATGTCTGCTGACCCCACGTCAGGGCCGGTGTCAGTCATACCATGCTTCCGAGGAGGCCAAGCTGCTCAGGGCAGACATCCCTTTCCCCTGGTGTTGCAGAGCACTCAGGCCTGTTGACATCCCTCCTTCACTTTGAATGCTGATTTCTACCCATCTTCTGCCCAAAAGCAGAACAGATGTCAGTGTGCAGTTCATGTTCCTTCCAGCTGCCCTGCTTTTACCAGCAGTAGAACAGAGGCTTAGAAAGGCAAGGGCATGCTCAGCGCGCCCAGAGTATAGGGAACCTAGGATCTGCAACCCAGGTTTCTTGATGACCAGTGTGGGCCTGGCTCTGGCCTTTTTCCCCTCTGAATGTAGCTTTCTAGTCTCTCAAGGCATTTCGATGAGGGAGGCTGGGGTCTTCCCACTCTGCTGGTGTCATGCAGGGGCCATTGTTGGTCTCCCTGGTGCCTAGACTCCGTAACTGTATGACCAGACAGTTCGCCCAGCTTCCAAGGTGCTGAGCCTGGGTAGTTGGAGCCCTGCAGCCTGTCTTGCCCCAGTGGATTGATCGGGACCGTGCTCACAAAAGAAATTTGTGATGTGATACCGTCTAGCCCAAGGTGAGCACTGGACTGGGAGTCAGCACTCCTGGTGTGATTTTTTTTGTCTGTACTGTCACCCATGTTATTTTGGGTGAATTTGTGGACCTCTCTGAAGTTCTCTTTTTTCATCTGCTGTCCACTGCCTAGGTTTCTTTTGAGAACCAGAGAAAGGTGAGCTTGATGCTCACCTAACTAACAAACCTCCTCTCTAGCCTTTGCTGACATTTGTTCTACCATGCTCTGCTCCCCTCCATTTCAACTCATTGGGTGCCTCTCTGGGTCTCACCAGTAAAGGCCAGTTCATTGAGAGTTAGTTCACAGGGCCAGTTGCTAAACAGGACAGTCTAGCAGTCTGGTCCTCAAGTCATCATAGAGGCTCTCCACAACTAAGCTTCGTCCTTGTGTCAGGCTTTGGGCTCAGTGCTGGAGAGTCAAAGGTAAAGGACATGAACTGTCTGTCCTCGCTTGGAATAAGGATCTTGCTTGTGATCTCAAGGCAGAAACCAATCAGCCTTCTATCAGTGTGGTCAGACTCTCAGTATAGGGCTGTGTGTCTGTCTCTGTAGGCATTCCCAGGGGCAGGGTGACCCGCCCTGACAATGCCTCATGTGATCTTGAGAATCACCTGGAACAGTGATAAAGCAAGAAATAACCCTTCATAGATGACTGATCACTCATAGACAAACTGTGTACCAAGCACTAGTTGAGGTGCCGGGAAGATGGCAGTGAGGGCAGAAAGAGCCCGTCTTCATGCAGTCCACATTCTGAGCAGGGGGGTACAGTGGGGCAGTACATATGCTGTCAGGAAGTGACATAGTGAGAGCATAAGACTGGAGAAGGACCTTCCAGAGGAGAGAAAATGCTGTCCACACATGCAGATACAGAGGAACACGTACAAAGGCTTTAAGGTGGAACCAGGGTAAAAAAAAGACAGCCAGGAGAGCAGGGTGGGGGTGGGGACGGTGAGAAGGGGGAGTGATTTAATGAGGGCAAATGGGCTGGAGAGTTTTTTTTTCTCTCCCTTCCTTCCTTCTTTCCTTCCTTCCTTCCTTTTTTTGGCTCTCCTGGAGCTTACTCTGTAGACCAGGCTGGTCTCGAACTCACAGAGAGCCACCTGCCTCTGCCTTCTAAGTGCTGGGATTAAAAGGATGTGCCACCCACCACCACTCAGCATTAGTCTCTCCCTTCCAAAAGTGTGTCATTCTTTTGTTGTTTGGTTGGGTTTGTTGAGACAGGGTCTTACTGTGAGTTCTGCTGTCCTGAAAATGACTATGTAGACCAGGCTGGCGGCAGACTCTGATCTGCCTGTCTCTACCTCCAGAGTACAGGGATTAAAAGTGTTCGCCACCACGCCCACCTTTCCTTTTAAAGGCACTCCCCTCCTGGCTGCCACAGGAAGAGCCCCAGAGACTGCAGTGGATGAAGGGGACTGGTGGGTAGATACTGACTGCTGCAGGGGCCCCAGGCAGCAGTAGTCACAGTGGTCCAGGTCAGTCGTTAGCAGAGGGTGTAGTAAAGGAGTCTAAAGTCACTGGTCTGAAGGGAAGAGCCAGAAGCCTCTGACTGTGACGGGCTATGGGCTGTGAAGAGCACAGAGGAGTCAGGATGTCTCCACAGATAGGCACGAGCAACTGCAGGAAGAAGGGGGAGGGGTTGCCTGTTGTCAGAGCTCCCAGCTGCTGCCTCCTCGCCACTCCCCAGATCACCTGTGCGCCTGAGCACACTCCTCCAGAGACTCCCACAGCAGCTCTGCCTTCTCAGCTCTTTTCTCTCTCTCTGCCACCGTCACCTCCTCCTGTTTTCCTTTTCCTCCTCTTCCTTGTCCTTCCCCTCCCATAGCCTCTTCTTTTGAGAGAACTAGAGATTAAACCCATGGTCCTGCCTAAGCTAGGGAAGTGTTTACCTTTGAACTATCTCCTCGGACCATTTTCTTTTTTGCTTTTGTCTCCATAAATTACCCAGGGTAGCCTTGAGTTTGCTCTGTAGCCTAGGTAAGCCCAACTTGCTCAGCTTGTCAAGTGCAAGCCTGCATCACCCGGCTCTCACCAATATCCCCCACCTCTTCACCCCCAAGACAGGGTTTCTCTGTGTGGCCTTGGCTGTCCTGGACTCGCTTTTTAGGCCAGGCTGGCCTCGAACTCACAGAGATCCGCCTGCCTCTGCCTCCTGGAAGTGCTGAGATTACAGGCGTGCACCACCATGCCATGGCTCTGTAGGGGCCACCAAAGGGCTCAGGTTGTGAGATGGCTGACGCCACTCTCTATCACAGATGATACAGAGCACATAGTCATTCCTGTGAGCAAACTGAGCTGTGAGGGGCAGAGGGAGGACCCATTGTCCCCCAGGGGCTGCTGTTCTCTCTCCCTGAGCAAGCTAGCATCACCTTAGTCTTGTTCCTTGCCACCCCTGCCCTCCTCTATGGCAGCTGAAAATGGGACATTGTGACTCACTTTCTGCAGGGGGTTTTCCTCGGAATTGTAGGTTCTCTTTATGCTGCTGCTTTTTTCTCGGCACATACGGTGCTCAAGTGCACACGCTGTGCAGTGCAGTGAGCTCACTGTGCCGCTTCTGAACTGCACAGGCCTTGGGCTGAGAGGGGCCCGGACAACAGGTATTTGCTGTGACCAGTTTCAGGTCTATCTGGGTCTTCATTTTACAGACTGTATCTTACTCCATCAGAAAGAAAGGAAAATCGAGCATTCCTGTGGCTCTAAATTTTCTGGCAACAAGCATAGAAAGTTTTTGAAACTTGAGAGCATGGTTCTCCATAGCCCCTGCCACACCTCAGGTAAAAGGCGAAGTAGCACGTGGAACGACCACTACAGCCGCAGCGCCTGAGAGGAGCCTGAGACAGGCCAGGCCAGTCATGGGGTGCTGCGGGAGCGAGTGCCCAGCTGGGCAGCCACCACCAGACCAACAGGAAAGAGGAAGAGACAGCGACTTGACACTAGGTCACTGCCAGGTTTCTTGTAAGCTCCAGCATTCTGTTTTCACCTTCTTTCTCACCCCAAGGTTGAAATCTGGGGACCCAAGAAGAGCCTCCACTGCCAGGAATGTCATTTAGATTTTTCCAATGCCAGTGGTGCCATGGGGAGAAGGTACATTGAAACTGGACACCGAGGCTGTCTGGGGATCCTGCCAACCACACAGGCAAGGCCTGCTTGGGGCTCTAGGTGGAGGATATCAGAGCACAAGAAACCGCTCTAATGCCACTGAGGGGAATGGCTCTGTTATTATGGCTCAGGCTCGGCCACACCTACAGTAAGGTGGCTCCATAGGTTGTGGTATGAAAGGAGGACCAGGCTCGTCCAGCAGCAGTGACCCCATTCTGTAGTGGGGCTGTGTGTTCTTGGGGTAAGGAAGTGCATATTGTAGCCTTTTCCTTTTGTTTGTTGTAGCCCTGGACTCTCTTTGTAGACCAGGCTGGGGTCTAACTCACAGTGATCCACCTGCCTCTGTCTCTCAGGTGTTGGGATTAAAGGCGTGCACCACCCGCACCACCACCGCCGGGCGCCTTTTCCTTGTGTATCATTTGTTTGTTACAGGATCTTGCTCTGTATCCCAGGCTTAGTTACAACTTAACTTACTATAAAGCCTAGACTGGCCTGAAATTCATCCTTCCAAACAGACTACAAGAACACTCAGTCTCTTTATGATCTTTAAAAAGAATTAAAAATTACATTAATTTTTTTTCCTGTTGGGGCAAGTATGACAGGCTGCATGTGTAGAGGTCAAAGGACAACTTTTGGGAGTTGGCTCTCACCTCACACTTTGTAGGAACCAGGGATAGATAGAGCTTGGGTAGTTGGGCCTCAGCCTGCCGCGCCACGCTGGCAGCCGCCGTGCTGGGTCTCTACGTGAGGATAATAACTGCACTGCTGCTTTAGGTTGTTGAGACAACCAAGTGATGCTTAGCAGTAAGGTGCTTAGCGTCTGCTCCAGGGGACTAGCTAATCATTTGCGCATAGTTTTATTTAAACATTTTTATTCTTAGTCTTATTTTTGTGTGAGGGCGTGTGAACATGAGTGCAGTACCTGAGGAGGCTAAAAGAAAGCATGGGATTCCCCTGGAGCTGGGACTAAAGGGGGTTGTGAGCCCCCTGATGTGGTTGCTAGAAGCTCAACTTGAGGAGGGGGCTCTGACAGAGCAGCAAGTGGGTTGTTGTTTTGTTTTTTCCATGACAGAGTCTCCCTGGGTAGCTCTGCCTAGAACCCACTCTGTAGACCAGGATGACCTTGAACTCAGATCCACCTGCCTCTGCCTCTAGACTGGTGGGGTTAAAGATGCATACTTCTTTGTCTGGCTGGGTTTTTTAAAAAATAAGCATTTATTTTATGTATATATGAGTTTGCATGGATGTGTATCCATGCACCATGTGTGTGCAGCTGGCAGAAGAGGGTCTTGGGTCCCTTGGAGCTGGAATTACAGGTGTTTATGAGCTACCTGACATGGTGCTGGGAATGGGACCCATGTCCTCTGTAAGAAGAACAAGTGTTCTTAGCTGCTGAGCCATCTCCCTCCTCCTCCCACCCATACAGGGTTTCTCTGTATAGCTCTGGCTGTCCTGGACTCACCTTGTAGACCAGGCTGGCCTTGAACACACAACGATCCTCCTGCCTCTGCCTCCTGAGTGCTGGCTTTAAAAGCATGTTGCGGCAGCTGAAACTGCTCGGTTCTTGCCGAGCAATCTTTCTTGCCCCTTACACATAATTTTAAAGCTTAAATTTATTGTTTTAACTAATGCACACACACACACACAAACACAAAGAAGTCTCTGTGGTAGAGTGTTTGCATAGCATGCTAGAAGGCCCTGTAATCTATTCTCAGCACTTGAAAATAAAACAAAACAAAACGAGAGAAGCAGGAAAATTTGAAGCTTTCCAAAGTAAACGTAGTGTTGGGGCTGGACTAGTGAATCAGAAAAGAGACTCACTGGGAGACAACTTCTTTTAAAGGCATTGACCTTTTGTTTGTTTGTTTTTGAGACAGGACACTGTAGACCAGGCTGGTCTCAAACTCATAGAGTTCTGCATTCTTCTGCCTCCCAAATGCTGGGATTTAAAGGTGTATGCCACCATGTCCCAAAGCACTTACATTTTTAAAATTAACACGAGCCTGCTTAAAAATCACCAAAGCAGCCGGGCGTGGTGGCGCACGCCTTTAATCTCAGCACTCGGGAGGCAGAGGCAGGCGGATTGCTGTGAGTTCGAGGCCAGCCTGGTCTACAAAATGAGTCCAGGACAGCCAAGGCTACATAGAGAAACCCTGTCTTGAAAAACAAAAAAACCCAAAACAAACCAAACCAAAACAAAACAAAACAAAATCACCAAAGCAATCCATATCTATTTTGAAAAAATGATAAGAAATCAGTGTGTGTCCCATGGTCCCCTACTGTCCCTGAGACTCAGGAACACAAGAACCTACTGACCTGCCCCACACAGCCCCTGCTCTGCCCTCCAGGTACCCACCCCACTGGCTGCTGGAGCCCTGTCCTGCCAGGCCTGTTACTGCCAGCTCTGTCTCTTGTCAACACACACTGTTTACTGCTGTCCTGGTCCCTGTCCTTCCCTTCTCCCTGTGTGAGTCATCATGTGCCTCGCTGCAGGGGACTTCATCGACTGTGGCTGTCTGGAGAGCTGGTGACTGGAGGCCCCCAGGACACCAGAGAGGCTTCAGCGTAGGGCAGGGGAGGAGGGGTGTGTGGAGGAGGGGTGTGTGATGGAGTTGAGGTCACTGAAATGGTTCTTTGAGCCCCGTGGTGAGTGGAGGCTGATGGCAGCAGAACTTAGCTGAAGCCCATATAGATAGGGGTGAAGCCTGAAGATTAGGGGGCTGGACCCAGGTTGGGGACACCCTCCAAGGCCTGCAACATCAGCCTGTGTGCCAGTGTCCTTTCCACTGTCCAGCCTTATTTCCAGGCCTGCTGTAAGCCATAGGAACCTCAGAAGGCTTCAGAGGTCATTGCTCTCTGCTCATTTATCCACACTCTCCTCCCCTTTGAGAGGGTATCACATGGCCGTTAGGAAGCTCCCATTATCCCTCAAGCAGGGCTGGGGCTGTGCTGGGATGCCTGGCAGATAAGCACCAAATGTAGAGCTTGGAGGGACAGCAGACTCAGTCGGGAGGCCTTCCTAGAGGAGGGGACGCCTGACTGGGTCTTGGGAGGTAGGTAGAGGCTCAGGGTGACGCAGAGTTCCTTGCTGTCCACACAGAAGCAGAACTGGGAGGCTTCTGGCAGGTGGGAAGAGGGATTGGTGGAGCTAGAAGAGTGAAGACAAGAGAAAAACAAAGGCTCGCTTAAAGCCCTTTACTTTGGGAGGCCAAAGCAGGAGGCCGGAGGAAGGTTGCTGGGAGTTTGAGGCCAGCCTGGGTTACATAGCTAACCCTGTCTTTAAAATAAATGAATTAAACAAAACAAAACAAAAACTAAAAGCTCCTGTAAGCCACGAGGAGGTGTGCACACAGTCCTTGGGCAGTTCTCTGCTTCTAGAACAGCCTGTCCCATCAGGCCACCCAGAGGTGACTCTTGTTTCCCTGTGGCTTCCTCTGGGGCTGTTTGTCCTCTCCCCTGCTGTGGCCCGTCTATCTGTTCTCACGAGTCTTTCCTCAGCCTCCTGGGCCGCAGCACAGTATAAAGGTGTTTCTGTGTCCACCCCACTGAGTCTCACTTGATGACACACAGAAACCGGCCCATCCGTGCTGAGCTTCATGAGTGGGAAACCTGGAAGACTCCAGGGCTCAAGGTTGTAGGAGGGTAGATAGGAACTGCATCCTGGCTCCCTGGCTCCACCTTCTTTCTCCTGGCCCAGACAGTCCTGGACTGGCTTTGTAGACCAGGCTGGCCTCCAACTCAAGAGTTCCTCCTGTCTCTGCCTCCCTGAGTGCTGGGATTTTTTAAAGGTGTGAGCCACCACGCCTGGCTAGGTAGATTTTTATTATGTAGACATGGTATTACTTGGGTGGGACCCTGTGTGCCATCTCTTCTGCCACAAGCTAGAAAGGCTCTCTGACGTATGGGTTGAAACAAGAGACAGCTGCCAGACGGAAGTCGTGGGGACAGGCACAGAGACTAGCTTTTCTGGGCCCAGGGATGGTTCCTGCCCAGGTACTGGGAACAGATTTGTTTCTGACTGTTTATGTGGGGGAGGCCTACTGCAGACTTGGATTCTTGTTCTGTTGGTCCAGCTTGCATAGATTTCATGGAGCTCAAGAATCTGGCAATCAGGAGACCCAGATTCTAATTACGACAGCCCTTCCCAGCTATGCAGCCTTGGTCACTTTACCTTACAGAGCCTTTTCTGTAGCCATCAAGTGAGGACCAGAGTGTAATCTGAAATGAGAAGAAATGTGTGAAGACCTGAGCACAGCTCCTCACACCTGAGACTGTCACTGTCCGCCCTCCCTTCCCTGTCTGTGCTGGGCAGCCTGTTGTAAAGTGACTGGTGGTGGGGTAAAGCCCAACTGAGTGAAGAACGCAGGCAGGGTTGCTTTTGTTTGTAATGTTCCCCTGTGGTGCCGGGCACCATTTAGTTAGAAGCCCTAGTCCACAGCAATAACTCAGTAAAAGTTGGTTTTTGAAATTGTCGTCTAACGGGGGCTGGCAAGATGGCTCAGTGGTTAAGAGCACTCTCTGCTCTTCCAAAAAAAGACCCAGGTTCAATTCCCAGCACCTACATGGCAGCTCACAACTTCCTGTAACTCTAGTTCCAGGGATTCTGACGCCTTCATACCAATGCACATAGAATAAAATCAAGTAAGTTATTTTTTTAAAAAAGGAATTAAAAAATGTAAACTGCCAGGCGGTAGTGGCGCATGCCTTTAATCCCAGTACTTGGGAGGCAGAGGCAGGTGGATCGCTGTGAGTTCGAGGCCAGCCTGGTCTACAAAGTGAGTCCAGGACAGCCAAGGCTACACAGAGAAACCCTGTCTCGAAAAACCAAAAAAAAAAAAAAAAAAAAAAAAAAGGGAGAGAGAGAGAGACCAAAAACCTGTAAACTAAGGGCTGGAGGGTACTTCTCAGTGTTTGAGGGCTTGTCTAACATGTGTAAAGCCCTGGGCTTGCTCTCCAGTACCATAGAGCTATCTTCTTTTCTTTTTCCTTTTTTGGTTTGTTTTGTTTTATTTGAGGCAGGGTTTCTCTGTGTAACAGCCCTGGCTGTCCTAGACTCACTCTGTAGACTAGGCTGGCTTCAGATTCACAGAGATCCGTCTGCCTCTGCCTCCCTGAGTCCAGGGATTAAAGGCACGTCCCACCCCCACCCCTGCTAAGAAGCCCTGTTTCAAACAAAACAAAGAAACAACCCCCCTCACCCAAAAAAAAGCAAAACCAAGATCAAACAATGACAAAAAAAAGAAAAAGAAAAAAAAAAAAAAAAAAAAAAAAAAGGTCGGGAGAGATGGCTCAGGGGTTAAGAGCGCTGGCTCCTCTTCCAAAAGTCCTGAGTTCAGTTCCCAGCAATCACAGGGTGGCTCACAACCATCTATGAGACCTGGTGCCCTCTTCTGGCCTGCAAGTGAAATACTGTATACATAATAAATAAATAAATCTTAAAAAGAAAAAAAAAAAAAGGACAAAAATAAACAGAACAAAAGTCAGACAAAGGCAGCTGACTTTGGTAAGCTTTGCCAACACCCAAACACGAGAGTAACCGTAAAGATTAAATGAGATGGTACAAATGAAGTGCTCAGCACAGTGCCTGGTGCTTGTGTCCAAAATGCATCTCCTGTCGTTAACTGGGTCGATGACACCACCTGCAGAGTTCGAGGCCAGCCTGGTCTACAGAGCTCCAGGACAGCCAAGGCTACACAGAGAAACTCTCTCAAAACACACACACACACACACACACACACACACACACAGAAAAAGAAGAATATTTCTCTATATAGCCCTAGCTGTCCTAAAACTCACTATGTAGACCAGGCTGGCCTTAAACTCACAGCGATCCACCTGCCTCTGCCTCTCAAGCGCTGGGATTAAAGGCATGTGCCACCGTGCCCCATTCTGTTTTTCTTTTTTTTAAATTGTGTGTGTGTGTGTGTATGTTCAAGCCCACCAATGCCCACAGAAGCCAAAAAAGGACATCAAATCCTCAGGATGTGGAGTTACAGGAGGTTGTGATGCACTCAACACAGGTGCAGGGAACAGAACTCAAGTCCTCTGCAGGAGCAGGATATATTCTTTTCTTTTTTTTAAGATTTACTTATTTTCTAAGATTTTTATTTATTTATTTATTTATTATGTATACAGTCCTCTGCATGCCTGCGGGTCAGAAAAGGGCATTAGATCACATTATAGATGGTTGTGAGCCACTATGTGGTTGCTGGGAATTGAACTCAGGACCTTTGGAAGAACAGTGGAACAGTCAGTGCTCTTAACCTCTGAGCCATCTCTCCAGCCCGCAGGATACATTCTTAACCATTGTACCATTGTGTCATCTTGCTATCCCCATTCTACCCTGTTATCTATCATCTGTCTACCTACCTATGTAAATACATATCCATCCGTTCATCCATTCGTCCGTCTGTCCATCCATCTCTCCACTGTTGCGGTGTTTGGGACCCACACCATTAACTTCCCACATGTCAGGCGAATACTTTACCCCTGAGCTGCACTCAGAGCCTTTACCTTTTATTTTTTATTCTAAGATGGGCTCTCATTAGTTGCTGGGGAGGGCCTAGAATATGCTATGTAGCCTAGACAGCCCTTGACCTTGGCATCCTCCTGCCTCAGCCTCTAGAGTAGCTGCAATCCCAGGCCTGTCTGGCTAGGCCCAGTTTATGAGCCTCTTTGGGGGAATCAGACCCTGTTCCTTATGTGTCGTTGTTGTTATTGTTGCCCAGCTCAGTGGCCCTGCTCTGGGAGCACCCTCCACTCCTTCCCCTTTAACCCTGCTTTGTCTCCGGAGCTTTCCTTTGCTTCACATCTGACAAGTCAGTCTTGATCGATCACAAGGAGTTAATGCCTGCTCTGTGCTAGTGGCCAGTGAGTTGGCTGGCTCTAAGAGGTTCCCACTTTTGGGAGCTGTCAGCCTAGCAGTGGGCGCGCTCACACAGTGGGTCACGCTGATGTGTTTGTATTGTACTCAGCTGAAGGAAGTTTTACTTTAAGTTTATTTATTATTGTTGTGTGTGTGTGCGTGCTGTTGGTGGTGCACCAGTGGACTGGGTCAGAAGGCAGCTGTGTGTAATCGGTTCTGCCCTTCCACGTCCGCTTGGGTTCCAGGAACCAGACTCAGGTCACCAGGCTTGTACCACAGGTGCTTTACCCACCGAACCACTCTGCGAGCCCCTCGGTGGAACTTAAGTAGAGTGCTCGTCACACCTTACCTCGGACACCACATTACTCGGTGCCTCCCCCTCGCTGTTTTAGATTAGTCCCCACTCAGTTGCCCAGGCAGGCCTCAGACTTGTGATCCTCCTGCCTCAGAATCTCAAGTTTACACCTTGTTCATTGCTTGGCAGTCTTTGCCTTTAGCGTCTCTTCGATTCCATCTACTTCTACCGCTGCCATGCCACAGGGGGACAAACTGAGGACAGGGGTCATAAAGTAACTTGGCAAGGCCACCTGCTAGTCAGCAACCGTAACCTGATTGGAACACAGCAAGTATAGCCGGTGCCACCAGTGTTGTCCCTTGCAGGTCTGTCTGGGAGCCAGCGGAGGCAGTGGCTGAAGCTGAGCTACTTTTGTTCTGTGGGTCCCACAGCTGAGGTGCTAGTGAGGAGCCATGTCTGCTTAATTCCCGCCTGGCACCTAAGGGCCGGCTGCAGAGGTCCTCTGGCTGAGTTTACCCCATCGTTCCTGGAGGATGCTTCAGAGGCTGACTATGGTTTTCAATGGGCCATGAGAGAGGACGGGAACTGTACAAGGACTTCCCTGGGGAGGAAGGCTCATGGAACAAAGTGGCTACCCGTGGTCTTCAGAGAACTGCGTTGAGCCTCTGTAGTACTAGGTGGGTCCTCTGGGAATCCAGGAATGAAACCAGAAGTGACGGTGTGAGTAACAGAGAACAGACTCCTGGGCCTAGGTTGTGCACCCCACTTATTGGCTGTGTGGATTTGAGCCAAGTTGCTTAACCTTTCTATGTCTCTGTTTTCTCGTCTGTAAAGTTGGGTCCTCTCACAGCCATGGTGAGGGACAAATGAGGTCAGAGGGTTAGTGCACACTGCTGTGAACTGTAGAGTCTCTGTGGCTTCCCTGTGAGAGCTCTCATTGCTGTGGTTGCGGCTGGTTGCTGTGGCAGTTGAAGAGGGAGTTGAAGAAATGGGATCCCTCAGGCACTGGCTGAACTGCAGCCCTCAGGCCTGAAGTAGAGTGGCAGAACATCAGCCTACCACCTGGTCCCTGGTGACCTAACCCTGGTGGGCCTCAGAGGCCCCTCTTCCCAGCATTCCTCTCTAACTTCCCAGGCTAGGGAGGCCTGTGACAAGTTGAACCAAGAATGTGGTCACCCTTGCAACCGTGTGTAACATGGGACAGCCTTGCCTGCTCCCCTGTGCCCACCAAGCAGATGGAGACAGCCTGAGAAATGTGAATAAAATGTCTTCATGGTGAAGGGCAGAGCAGCTGCAGAGAGCCTTAAGAATCCCCAGTCAACCCAAAATCTGGTGACATTTCTGTCAGCGTGCATTTGTGCTCACACATGTTCAGACGACCACTTCCACAGGAAAGAATGTGCACACCTCCCCTCCCCAGCCACTTCTCACAGGGATGCCAGCCTGGACCTGCATTCCAGGGTTAGTGCAAGGCTGGGCATGTGGAATTCCACACTTTCTTGCTTCTGGCCTCTGGGTGGACAGGATGCCTGGAGGGACACTGTGGGTTCCAGGGAGTCCCTGGGGCCTCACAGCACACAGCTTTTCTGGAACTGGTTCTTTGGCCATTGGCAGCTCACTTGCTCTGACCGACCACATAGTGGAGAACTAAATGCTGTCTCTAGATCTGGTTCTAACTATATCTGCCCTACCCAAAGTCCATCCCAGCTAAGTCACCACTGCCACAGTTTGAGCCCTGGAGGAGCTTGGGATCTTGCCTCAATACTGTCCTTTTCTTGGCGGGGTGGTGGTGGCGGTGGTGTCATCAAGACAAGGTTTCTCTATGTTATCTTGGCTGTCCTGAACTCGCTTTGTAGACGAAGCTGGCCTCGAACTCAAAGTGATCCACCTGCCTCTGCCTCCCAAGTGCTGGGATTAAAAGCATCCGCCACCACGCCTGGCTTTCAATGCTGTCCTTTTGTCACCACACCAGAGACCCCCCCATCTGTTGTTACTGCCCCTTTCATTACAGGTGTCAGTCAGTTTCCTGTGTTTCGGGACTCTTTGGGGTACAGGGTGGGGACAATTGAAAACAGGCCTTGGGAGAGGGACAAGCTAGGACAGATCTCATGCAGGCACAGTCTTTTCCCTGAGGAGTCTCCCCTCCTGACAGACTGTGTCCCTCCCCCAAGCACTTCCCAGTAATGTGCTGCCCACGGCAGGCAAGAAGCCAAGAGTGAGGAAATCCAGCCCTTTCCTGCAGCCTGGGCTCAGCCTAGAGGCCCCTCAGGCCTGGAGCCCCCTGCCGAAAACTGGGAAGCAAGGACAAACAGAAGCCTGGGGAAGATGGGAGGGAAGGGTGCCGGGGACATGACTGCAGCCCAGGCTCCCTGGGAGCTGTCTTAAATAGAAGGAAGCATGTTGCCCCTGGTCAGCAGCCCCCAAGCCCAAGCCTGAGTGGCCTGCCAGAGCACATCCTGCCTTCAGAGCTCCAGCTTGTCATCTGTCCTGTGGAAACGCCAGCTGCTCAGCTGCCATGGAGCTGCCCACAGAGGTCCCCAGGGCCCAGCAGAGCAGGCCCCGGGGAAACACTGACACTGCAGCTCCTGGCTGAGAGCTCGTGGGCCCAGGTTCAGGACACCTGTGCTGGAGCAGACTGCTTCCCTACAGAGCTCGTGCCTGTGTTCTGCCGCGCAGGAGCATCACAAGACTGTCAGGACTGAGTGACTTGGCACGTGCTTCCTCAGCAGTGCTGGCTTGTGGGCCGCCTCCTGTCACTGCTTCACACGAACCCTCTCCAGGAAGGAGCTGCAGCCAGCTCATCCCCGGACACCAGCTCGTTGCCTGGCATTTCACGGACCAGGAGGGCTCTATGGACTGGACCGAGGAGCACAGGATGAGGGGCATCTGCCCAGCCTTCCTGCTAGGGAGGTGGAAGCTACCATCTGTAACTTCTCCCTTCTCCTAAGGCAGGTGTTGTTGCTGACTCCCAAGCAGGACCCTGGACACTCTAGGAAGGGCAGATGGCTGCAGGTGGACTCCTTCTTGAGAGTGGTCCTTTTAAAAACTTTTTGCTGCTGCTGTTTTGTTTTTCAAGACAGGGTTTCTCTGTGTAGTCCTGGCTGTCCTGGAACTCTCTTTGTAGACCAGGCTGACCTCAAACTCACAGAGATCCTCCTGCCTCTGCCTCCCAAGTGCTGGGATTATAAGGCATGTGCCACCACGCCCAGCTTAAAAACATTTCTTTGTGTGCGTGTATGCTCACGTGTATGTAGCCTGCTTTATGTGTGTATATATGTGTGCTCACATGTGTGCCGTAGCCTGCCTGTGGGGGTCAGAGGACAACCTGGAAGAGCTGGTTCTCTCCATTGTGTAGCCCAGGGATCAAACTCAGGTCATCAGGCTGGCTGCAAGCACCTTTATCCACTTTTCCAGTCTCCAGAGCTGCAGTCTTGACCTTGGGAAGCTGCCTTCTGCCCATAGTAAAAGCTACACTCCCTGGGCACTGGGTGCCGTGGCACTGAAGGAGGCAGAGGTGGGCGATCTCTATAAGTTTGAGGGCACCCTGGTCTACAGAGCAAGTCCAGGACAGCCAAGGCCACACAGAGAAACCTTATCTCAAAAAAACC
Organism: Acomys russatus; assembly: GCF_903995435.1. Taxonomy (NCBI): domain Eukaryota; kingdom Metazoa; phylum Chordata; class Mammalia; order Rodentia; family Muridae; genus Acomys; species Acomys russatus. The sequence continues at coordinate 27,527,675 of NC_067165.1, forward strand.
ATAAAAGAAAAAAGGCAAAACCAAAACAAAACAAAACCCTAAATTTCCTTTCATATGACTAAGTGCCCATTTAAAGAGACTTTTAAACTCAGTTTTACAGGGTTTTGTGTGTGCATGTGTTTATATTAATGAGTGTGCATGTGTGTTTACATTGTGTGTGGGTGTGCATGTATATGTGTGAGTGTATGTGCTTACATTGTATGTGGGTGTTTATGTGTTTATATTGTGTGTGAGTGTGTGTACATTGTGTGTGTGTGTAGGTGTGTAGGCCAGAGGTTGAAGTCAGGTATCTTCTTCTATAACTCTTATAAACTGAGGCAGGGTCCCTCACTTGATCCCAGAGCTGGATGATGGTCCAGCTAGCCCAGCTAGAGCGTGTTCTGGGTGCCCTTCCTTCTTCCTTTCCAATGCTGCAGTTACAGGGGTCCCCATGCCCTCCCAGCGGGTGTGTAGGTGCTGGGGTCTGACTGCAGTCCTCCTGCTGGAGCCAGCATCCCTGCCCTAGTCATGGCGGCCTTAATCTAAGATTGAATGATCTTGCTTCAGGTCTGTGGGGAGGCAGCACGTTGTGGGGCAGCACATGGTGGACCAAAAGGCTTAAATTATGAACCAAGGAGCAAGAGAGCAAGGAGAGAACCCTCACTTCCTCCCCTTCAAGGACACACGCTCAGTGACCTAAAGCCTCTCCTAGATCCTACCTCTTAAAGGTTCTGTCACCCACCTACTGTTATTAACCCTTTAAAGCTTGGGGTATTGAGAACCATTCAAGATCCACAGTGTAGCAGGCCCTATGGTCTCCACTTCAGGGCAGTGCAGATCTCTGGGAAGGTGCTGTGGCCCCGTCTCCACTCTTTAGCTGGTAGCTGGTTGCTTGACTTCTGTGGGTGCCAGGGGGAAAAGTGATGATTTTTTTTTTGTTTTGTTTTGGTTTTGGTTTTTCGAGACAGGGTCTCTCTGTGTAGCCTTTGGCTATCCTGGACTGGCTTTGTAGACCAGATTGGCCTTGAACTCACAGCAATCCGCCTGCCTCTGCCTCCCAAGTGCTGGGATTAAAGGCGTGTGCCACCATGCCCTGCGATGGCTGTGCTTTGTAAGGTTGTAAAGAGGAGGCATAAGAGGGGACCTTCCACCATGCCCTAGGTAGACAGGATGGTCAGGGAAGACTTCCTGGAAGAGGAGACAGAAGTACACTTAGCCAGCCACACAGTTTGGGGCCCATCTGCTGGAAAAAGAGAACAGCTCCTTTGGGACAACTGCAGATAATTTGAATAGTAGGAACTGGGCAGGAGAACGGACAAAAGATGTACCTGGCAGCTGAACTCTTGGTGTAACTAGTAGACTCTACAGCATAGGTAGCTTTTCAGTGCACGAGGTGACTTTGTACATGTATAAGGTGAACATGTTCAAGGTGACTTTGAGGTTCCTTTGTACCCTAAGACAGAGACATGTTTTTCCCTAATGTGTTTTCAGTGTCTCTGGAAGCCTGGCATTGTATGGAGACTGAGGTGGTGCTAGTGTGCCTGAGTACCCCAATATAGGAGGGGCTTTGCCATAGGGGGAAAGGCCCCTCCTTCCTGGGATCCTGGAGTCCCTGGGGATCGTAGGTGTGTCCCATCCCTGGGTATTTTGAAGTCAGCATGTGTGTGTTGAGCTCCTATGGTACCCTGGGGTTTGCCAGCTCGGAGCTTGCTAGGTAGGGAAGAGGAGAGATCATCTTTCTTGAGCAAAAGGCTCACTACCTCTTGATCAAGTCGGCTTTGGGCACTGAGTACCCAGTATTCATCTGGGTGCCCAGGTCTTCACCCTTCCTACTCCAAAACCAAACCAAAGAGCTCACAGGGAATGTGGGATTCTGTAACCAAACCTGGCGTCCCCAGAAGCCTGGGTCTGGAGCCTCAGCATGGCCACCACCACTCGGGGAAGTAGTTGGTGGTTGTCTCGGGTACCTTGATGCGGTGGGAAGTTAGGAGAACTAACATTTCAGAGCCATGGTGTTCGCTGGGAGCTGGGTGACAGCCAGGGCTCTCTCCTCGTTCTGCTACTGATTTGCTGACTTTGGACACGTCCCTGCCTTTTGAGCCTCAGTGGCCCTGTCTGTAGAGAGTATGGGATTAGGCTAAAGGCAGGATGGCAAAGAGATTTCATTTTACTTGCTGAAACTGACTGATGGCTTTTGACCTCTTGGAATGTTGTCTGGAGCAGCTGCCTTGTATCCGGAAAAGCGTGTGCCCCAGTTACGTACAGCCGCCTCCTGCCTGCAAGGCTGGGATTGGAGGTCACTGCATGTGCTCTGCAGATTTGCAGACCCAGGCCTGTCGCCCCTATGTTCATCCTGGCCCTGATGCTCTCTGATTCTCCTGCCTCTCTCATGTCTCCACTTTAACACCGCCCGTTGTCAGCCTTCGGCTTATACACCTCCGTGACATGACGTTCTCCGCCTTCCCCGAGACGGGACTGTTACATTGGCCTCTCTGTGTGGGATGTAAGTCAGCACCCTGAGCGTGTGCCTGAGAAGATGCCATGGGTTCAGGGTAGCTTGATGCCTTAGGTACTTTGCACCTGCTCATCAGAGGCATGTAGAACTGCTGCTTTCCAACAGTTTATGACAGTAACAGACAATTTGGAGAATGATCTGTGAAAAACATCAGGCCTAAAGTGACTTGTCACTAAGCCCCAGACCCTGAGTTCACAGTCTCCAGAATCCATACAGTTGAAGGAAAGAACCAACCTCCACCAGTTGTCCTCTGACATTCACCCATGTGCCATGGTGCATGCATGCATATGCACGCACACACACAAATGTAAATATTTAAAATAATTTATTTTATACCACAGCCCTGTGAAGCTGGTGTTATCCCTTCCATTTTACAGGCGAGGAACCCGAGCTCACAGTTAACAGAGCGGCCTTCTGAGACCAAGCCTGTGCACCTCTCGCCAGCTGCTCTCCTGGTCCCCAGTCCCGTCCCCAACCTCTGTTCTTCTGGCTCCCCTGAAAAGCCCACGGCCTCCCGTTCTCTCGCCCTTCACAGGTTTCCATGTGATCCCCACCATCTCAAGCATCGTCCCGGAGAGCTGCCTGCTGATCGTGGTGGGGCTGCTGGTGGGGGGCCTGATCAAGGGCGTTGGCGAGACGCCCCCCTTCCTGCAGTCAGACGTCTTCTTCCTCTTCCTGCTACCACCCATCATCCTGGATGCAGGCTACTTCCTGCCACTGCGGCAGTTCACGGAGAACCTGGGCACCATCCTCATCTTTGCTGTGGTGGGCACACTATGGAACGCTTTCTTCCTGGGTGGTCTCCTGTACGCCGTGTGCCTGGTGGGCGGTGAGCAGATCAACAACATTGGCCTGCTGGACACCCTGCTCTTCGGCAGCATCATCTCCGCTGTGGACCCGGTGGCTGTGCTGGCTGTCTTCGAGGAGATCCACATCAACGAACTACTACACATCCTCGTCTTCGGGGAGTCCCTTCTCAATGATGCTGTCACTGTGGTGAGCAGTCAGGGGCCACATCACATGCACATGGGCACAGGCAACGTCTTATCCTTCCACAAATGGTGATAAAGTTGGCCAGTGTCCTTCCATGCTTGCTGTGTGCCAGGCACTTCTCTGGGCACTGGAACATGGAGTTTCTCTTTTAACTTTCAGATGTACTATTCTTACCTCACAGAACTAGAAAGAACCCACAGACGTTAAGCAACTTGCTAGAATGTGGCAAAGCGAGACTTGAGGCAGTGAGCTTGGTCCAGTCTGTTGCCATCCAAGACCTGAGCTCCTTTGCCTAGTAGGTCAATTGCTTTCTGGCCAGCTTGCATCTGATGCTGTCTTGCCCAGTTACTGAGCTTCTCTGTGCCTTGCTTTATAGCTCTTTTAACCTCTGAGGGGCCTTTTAGCTCTTGTGTTGGCTGTTTAAGAATTTGGTGTGTGCAGGGTTTTGGGCAAAGAATTTGGTGTGGTCTCCCAAACCTGTAGAACGTGATGGTTGAGATTAGTGGTCAAGGTAGACTGCTTGGTTTTTGTTATTGCTGGGTTTCTTGGTTTTGGTTTTATTTTTTGGTTTTTCAAGACAGGGTTTCTTTATATAGCCCTGGCTGTCCTAGACTTGCTTTTTAGACCAGGGTGGCCTTGAACTCTTAGAGATCTGCCTACTTCTGCCTCTTGAGTGCTGGGATTAATGGTGTGTGCCACCATGCCTGGCATTGTTGTGTTTGTTTGTTTGTTTGTTTGTTTTGTTTTGTTTTGTTTGTCTGAGACAGGGTTTCTCTGTGTAGCCCTGACTGTCCTGGAACTAGCTCTGTAGACCAGGCTGCCCTTGAACTTACAGAGATCTTCCTGCCTCTGCCTCCTGAGTGCTGGGATTAAAGTGCATGCTGCTACTCCTGCTTGGCTGCCTTTCTTTCTTTTCTTTTTTTTAATGTGACTGTAAACAAGAGACTCTTAACTCTTCTTGGCCTCGCCTTTGACAGTTTTCAAGCGACAGAGTAGCAGTGCTATCTGCCAAAGGCCGCACGAAGGCCTGTGCCTGGCAGACCTGGGTGTGCGCACATGCCTAGTGGCCAGTTTCCTCAGGAAGTAGGTGTGTGCACAGACATTCATATCCCCGCCCCAGAACTGAACTTGTAAGAGAGGGTCTGCACACACAGGAAAACACAGAGGACACAGGGGTGCACGCCCAGTCCTGCAGCACTACAGTCAGTCCAGCCCTGGATGCAGTACCTCCAAGACAGACAGCTGCTCACTAGCCTCAGCCTCCTTCTGCCTGTGCCCCTCGCCACTTCTCATACAGCTGGGCAGAGTCTAACCAGATCATTCAGTGCTCCATCTTGGTCTCGTCTAGCAGGTCTGGTTACACGGGTTACACAAGAGCCTCAGCTCAACTGTGGTGCAGGACACAGTCACCAGCCTATCCTTTTCCTGGGATTCCTCTAGAAACTGAGCCTGTTACTAGGCACCTGAAGTGTGGGTACCTAAGCTGAACCCTCTCCAGCTGAGTCTGGTTATGCATTCCAGCTCACACCGCTGGAAACAATGGTGCGCTTGCATCAAGTTGATAACTCAGATCTGGGCGTGTAGGAGCTCTGCCATCTTTGGACAGTGGTGACAGTGGTGGTCCTGTGGCTGATGTTCAGGTGCTTCCGAATGCACCTCGCCCTATCTGCTTGCATAGCGACTCTGTGGCTTCTTTAGGGGTCTGTTGCTGTGGTAAAACACTATGACCAAAAGCAACTTGTCAAGTCATGCCCCATCACTGAGGGAAGTCAAGGCAGGAACCAGGAGGCAGGAGCTGAAGCAGAGGCCGTGGAGGGTGCAGCTTAGTGGTCTGCTTGGCCTGCTTTGTGTACAACCCAGGACCGCCTGCCCAGAGGAGCTGGGTCCTCCCTTAGACCAGCCTTTTAATCAAGAAAATACCCCACAGCATTGGTGACAGGCAGATTGAAGGAGGCATTTTCTCAGCTGAGGGTCTTCCGTGGTAGCTCTAGCTTGTGTAAAGATGACCAAGCAAACAAACAAACCCTGCCCAGGACAGTGCACTGCTTTCTGAAATGGAAGCATTAGGAGGCTTCGCTAGCTGAAGGAGGTCATGTGACATCCCCCCTTACACACACACACACACACACATACACACACACACCTACACCGTATTACTTCTCTTTTCACTTGTCCAACATTGACAATAACTCCAGGCTAGAAAGAGGACCTGGTCCCAGTACTGTTGCGGTGACCCATATGGCCCACTGTGAGCACTCATGATTAGCCTAGGACAGAGCACATCTGCTGCTGAGGCCTACACTGTCTCCCAGAGAGCTGTGATCCACCAGGCAGTATTGGGCTAGCCAGTGGCCAGCATCTACTGCTCTTCCAGGCCCAAGTTGGGCCTTTTCTTTATTTTTTCTTTCTTTCTTTGTTTTGTTTTTGAGACAAGGTTTCTCTGTGTAACCTTGGCTGTCCTGGAACTTACTCTGTAGAGCAGGCTGGCCTCAAACTCAGGAGATCCATCTGCCTCTGCCTCCCAAGTGCTGGGATTAAAGGCATGTGCCACCACTGCCCAGCAGGTTGGACCTTTTCTACAGGTATGAACGCCCCAGACAGTGAAGCTGTGCCTGAGCTGCCTGGCATTAGGTCTCTGTCCTGTCACTGTCTCCTGTCTGTTTCCCCTTCCTTCCAGGCCTAGATACGCCCCAGCTAGTTCCTAGCAGAGCTGCTAGGACAGGACTTGGGTAGACTGGTAACTGCTGTGCCTTTCCGGTCCCTCAGAACAAAGCCCAGAGCCCGAGGGACCAAGTTCTGGGCCCAGTCCTTTCCCTCTTGGGCCCCTCTGGTGTGTTAGTTGCTATCTCCTTCTTGCAAGGGGATAGGTATTCTTGGCTTGCATACCAATAAAGACCATGAGGCCTTGTGCAGTTTCCCATTCCAGGGATGCCTGGGACCGCCAGCTGCACAGCACCCGAGCTTGCTGTTCATTGCAACTACCTGGCAGCTTGTTTAAGTCTTTCTCAGTCACACTTGGTGGGACCCAGGTTGCATATTACCTGGCCTCATGCACTGTCAGAGGTTTACAGGTCCTGTCCTGGGTTACTGTCTGAACTTCCCTGCTTTGTGCTAATGGAGAGACACTCCACTTGCCCCTGCCTCATGGAAAACTGAGTGACAGGAAGACTAAGTCCTTGGCTATGTGTGCAAAAGATTACAGCTTCGCTGCCCAGCTTTAAGTGTTTATGTTCATTACACCAGGGCGTGCTGCAGGCCTCCAGTGTGCCCCGCTAGCAAGCTCCCTAAACCCCCAGGCCATGTTCTACACACAGACACAATAGGGGTTCTCTGCTGCCATGTGGTCTGGGTCATGGCTGTGGATGGTGAGGGGTGGGATAAGCATAGGCCAGTCCCCGGGAGTCGTGGGGTGGCCCCGCCCTCCTGCCCACCAGCCCGCATGCCCTCTCCAGGTCCTCTATCACCTCTTTGAGGAGTTTGCCAGCTATGAGTCTGTGGGCATCTCGGACATCTTCCTCGGCTTCCTGAGCTTCTTCGTTGTGGCCCTTGGCGGGGTGTTTGTGGGCGTGGTCTACGGGGTCATCGCAGCCTTCACCTCAAGATTCACCTCCCACATTCGGGTCATCGAGCCGCTCTTCGTCTTCCTCTACAGCTACATGGCTTACCTGTCAGCTGAGCTCTTCCACCTGTCAGGAATCATGGCGTGAGTCTGAGTGTGACAGGTGACGGAGCTTGGATAGGGTAGCTATCTAGTATGGAGTCCCCAGACTTCTGTGGTCACCAAGGAGCTCCCCAGCATCTCTGTAGTGGCCCGGGTCAATAGAGGCCTCCTGTAAGAAACCACTTCCATTGGACTCTGGGATTCAGGAGTCTGAGGATTGTATGGAGGCAGATGAGGCAAAAGCAACCTGTCTAGGGCTAGCCTTAGGCAAAGGAGGCAGAATTTGGTGCTGCCCCAGGAAGTCCTGAGCTCCAAGTGTTAATGGCATGTGCCACCACACCTGGTTCCTCCCTTTTTCTTTTCTTTCTTATTTGGTTTTTCGAGACAGGGTTTCTCTGTGTAGCCTTGGCTGTCCTAGACTCACTTTGTAGACCAGGCTGGCCTTGAACTCACAGTGATTTGCCTGTGCCTCCTGAGTGCTGGGATTAAAGGTGTGCACCACCACGCCCAGCCCTCTTCCCTTTTTCTTTTTTTTTTTTCTTTAAGATTTTATTTGTTATTTATACAATATTCTGCCCACATATGTGCCTGCCCACCACAAGAAGGCACCGGATCTCATTACAGATGGTTGTGAGCCATCATGTGGTTGCTGGGAATTGAACTCAGGACCTTTGGAAGAGCAGACGGTGCTCTTAACTGCTGAGCCATCTCTCCAGCCCCTTCTTCCCTTTTTCTTAAAGGGAGTCCCAAGATGGAAGCTGACACAGGCTCCCCAGGGATGGCTTACCAGGCACTCTCTAAGCCCGAGTGGTAGAGGCCCTGAGGTCTCTGTTGAGTTTGAGATGGGCCGTGAGAAGATGCAAGAACAGAAGTGCAGACAGCAGTTTACACCGGGGGCTTCGGGCAGGAGGGAGGGGGCCTGCAAAGCTCCCAGAGGGACCCTGTGTCCCGGCAGCATCATACTTAGAGGGAATAAATTGAAGAGACCAGAGTGTGTCACTGGCTGCCATTGGGTAGACGCAGTGTGGCCTTGGGGAAGAGGCAAAGGCTTAGAGTTGAACAGACTTAGTCTGTTGCCACTCACCTCAGTAGGACTTTATTTTTCCAAAAAGCTCAGCCAAAAACTCCTGTCTTTTGTCTGCAAAATGCAAGTTTTCTGGCCCCGTGTCTTTGGTGTTGACGATCAAGAAGAGCAAGTTGCCCAGTCAGCAGGGGCTTGTTCAGCCTGGTGCTGTCAGCCTGTAAACAGTGCAGACAACTTACCCCTGAACCCTGTTCTTCACCCCAAGACTCATCGCCTCAGGAGTAGTGATGCGCCCCTACGTGGAGGCCAACATCTCCCACAAGTCGCATACTACCATCAAGTACTTCCTAAAGATGTGGAGCAGTGTCAGCGAGACCCTCATCTTCATCTTCCTTGGTGTCTCCACTGTGGCTGGCTCCCACCAGTGGAACTGGACCTTTGTCATCAGCACCCTGCTCTTTTGTCTCATCGCCCGGGTGCTCGGTAAGGAGGACTGTGTGTGTGTAGGAAGTGTGTATGTGTGACTGTGTGGAGGAGCCAGGCTATGGAGCAGCTGTGTGTGATCCAGTGTGGGGCAGGGCTGTGGGGCGTATAAGTGTGTTGATGTTTCTAAGAGCTGGACTGTGGTATGTGTGTGGTACTGTTTGTGACTGTGTAGTCATGTGTGTAAGAGCCAGGCTGTCATGTGTATGACACACACACAGTACAAGCTGGACTGTGCTGTGTAGTCCAGTGTGTAGAGGGGATAGCCTGTGAGTCTCCAGTACCCTGGACTGCGGGGCTGAGCTGTGGGCGTCTGTAGTGCAGTGTATGGGGGGCTAGTGAGCTGTGTATAGTGCAGTGTGTCCCTGGCTCAATGGCTCCTGGCCGCTCTCATTCCTTCTCTGCAATGCCAGCATCATTTGAGACCACTGAGGGGAAGGAAGGCCCATGCTCATAGTGAGTATGGGGACACCTTGGACGATGTCACAGTGGGCCATGGTGAAGGGTTTTAAGGTCCTCCAAAAACCTAGTGGCTTTCTCAGTCCCTATTAACCCAGCCTGTGTCCCTGAGCCAAGGGTCCTCTGGTTGTGGCATATATGCCCAAATCTGCCAGGCTAGTGTCGCCTGTGGAATCTAGGCCTGTGGGTTCCATCCCCCTATGCCATATTGTCTTCACCTCAGTGACCAGGTCACTGCTTCTTTCTGCATTTTACTCCCTTTCTCTGTAATAAGAGCCATGTTGTAATTCCTGTCACATTTACTTGGGGTCTTGTATGATTCTGTGTGTGTGTGTGTGTGTGTGTGTGTGCGTGTATGCGTGCACTTGCATGGAAGCCAGAGGTCCACAATGTGTCTTCTGTCGCTCTCCACATTCTTAAGGTTTTTTTGTTGTTGTTTTGTTTTTTGTATGTTTGGAGTTGTTTGTGACAGGATCTTACTATACAGACCAGGATGGCCTAGAACCCTTGGTGATTCTTCTGCCTCGGCCTCCCGAGAGCTGGGATTACAGGTGTGAGGTGTCCCAGGGTGTTGTGGGAGTTTTATTGTTGGCGAGCAGGTTTTGTTTGTATGTTTTATAATGCTGGGGATGGAACCCAAGACCTCATGCATGCAGGGTAAACTTCCCTCTCCTCGTGGCCTGCATTTGAAATACTGTTGTGTTATTGGCAATTTCAGTATATAGAAAAGCAGAGACAATAGGATAATTATTTTCTACCTGTTTTAATAAGTAGCAACTTGTTACCACTCTGTTGTTTCCTCCTGTCTCTTGACCTATAGCCTCTGACGGCCTCTGGGAACAATACAGGTTAAGTAACCCTTTAAAGACCCACCAAGGTCTTGGGCTGAGTGATCTGGGGCTCCTGAGCTGAGGGACCCAGGAAATGAGTGGGCTGGATGGATTGGCTTAGTGGGAGGGGCTTCCTGGACAGCCTGACCTCTCTCTTCTGCCTGTGCCCTGGCAGGTGTGCTGGGCCTGACCTGGTTCATCAACAAGTTCCGCATTGTGAAGCTGACCCCCAAGGACCAGTTCATCATCGCCTATGGGGGCCTGCGAGGGGCCATTGCCTTCTCCCTGGGCTACCTTCTGGACAAGAAGCACTTCCCCATGTGTGACCTGTTCCTCACTGCCATCATCACCGTCATCTTTTTCACAGTCTTTGTGCAGGTGCTGGACCTGGGATGGGCAGGTCCCCGCCTCGGGGACCCTGACTTCTGTGGTGGAAGGAGGGGAGTGTGTCGCATGAAAAGGGCTGTGGGTATGCTGTCGCTAGCTTGCCGCATGGCTTTGGGTAAGCCACCCCCCTCTGGGGCCTCAGTTCTTAGTTGTGATAATGTGACACTGTGAAGTCAGCGATCAGTGTGTGAAGTGCCTAACTTCAATAAGAGCCAGTGAAGCGACAAGGGTAGCTGACGGCCCGAGATCTGACTGCACGGCTCATAGTAGGTCTGATTGGTTTGAGGGCTTGGCGTCTCCAGCAGCACAGCATAGGCAGCTGGATAGTCTCCAGAGTCGGGAGGCCTGAGGCCTGGACTCAGTCTGACACTCCACTAGCTGTGTTTCTTGGGGAGGCGTACCTGTCTGTGCCTCAGTTCCCCGTTTGTGGAGTGAGGAGACTAAGCTAGATGATTCCCCGAGAGTCCGTCCAGCCTGCTGGCCAGAGACTGGTAGGCATTTAAATGACACAGCTTAGCAGACTTCCACCCCGTCTCTACCCACCTGCCCATGTCCGGGGGAGACATGCACACTGTTCTCCCTTAGCTGCCTGACCGGGAACAGGTGAGAAACTGCTGCGCCTCCATTTCTCTTCTGCCCTGTTTTTCCTGGGCACCTGTCCTCTCCGTACTAGATGGAGCATACCTTTGCCTTTTCACGAGAAGATATGGGGAGACCTTTGGAATGGGGTGCAGTTTCAGTCCTTTTACAGGAGAGAGCTCCTCTTTGCCTTGCCCTGTTCTGTCCTGAGAAACACCGCTTCACCTCAGCTTTGCAGCTGCATGTATTCGATGGCTTTCCAAGCCCACTCTCACTGAAGGTGGCATGTGGTGACCCTCTCACACCAGCCTGACTCTGGGTCTGCTGCTCCCCCGGGCCCTGAGGGAATCACACAGCCTTGATGTTGTCCAGGTCCCTCGGTTGTAAAGTGTGAACATTTTAAAGCTCCATCTTTTAGGGATATTGCAGATATGCTTGTGGGCCACGTAGCGCCTGTGATGGAGGCAGGGCAGATGAGGCTCTCTGTGTGCCGGGCCTGGCTCCGTGGGGTGGAGCTCACATTTGAACCTAGGCCCCAGCCAGCTGCACAGGGAGCCTTGTTCACTGGCTGAGCTGTGAGGAGGCAGTGGGCTTTAAAGGCTTGCCTTTATTTACATGCTTGGGGGGCGGGGGCGGTTATAAACCCTCAGACCTGAGAGAGTGAGGGCTGAAAGTGGAGATCTTCCTTGTCTCGGGGCTCTGGGAAGGGGGTTCCTCAGCCTCTCTGCCAGGGCAGCGGCACCAGAATGCCTGATCCTCGCTTGCCCTGCAGGGTATGACCATTCGGCCCCTGGTAGACCTCTTGGCTGTGAAGAAAAAGCAAGAAACAAAGCGTTCTATCAATGAGGAGATCCACACACAGGTGCTGGGCTGGGCTGGGCCTTGGGGTGCAGGAGAAGGCTCCTGGAGGCAGGGCAGAGCTGGGCTATAAGCCCGCTTTCCCTTGTCCCATTACTGGGTGGTCTCTTAGCCCCATAGGGCCCCTGCAAGGCTCCAGCTGAAGGAAAAGGGGGATGTGAGAGCCTGTTAAGCCATCCCTGCTTCTAGCTGAAGCCTGCCTCTGCCATTAGGTTCAAGTGGGTTCAGAGAAGGGGCCTGAGCATCTGTGAGGGGAAGGCGCCACCTCCTGGCTGCTCCCGGAACTATAGGCCGAGGCTGAAGCAGAGCCCTAGTTGGGGTGAAGGTGGGTAGGGTAGGGAAGGAGCCCAAAAGTAAGGCTTGACCTGGCCCTGGGCCCATTTCAGTTCCTGGACCACCTTCTGACAGGCATCGAGGACATCTGTGGTCACTACGGCCACCACCACTGGAAAGACAAGTAGGTGAAGGTCTGGCAGGCAGGAGGGTGGAGAGGACAGTTAAGGGTCCTTGGGGACCTGGGCGTCTCCTCGTGCCTAGGAGCTAGCCCCGCCCACCTCCCTCCTCCCACAGGCTCAACCGCTTTAATAAGAAGTATGTGAAGAAGTGCCTGATAGCTGGAGAGCGCTCCAAGGAGCCGCAGCTCATTGCCTTCTACCACAAGATGGAGATGAAGCAGGCCATCGAGCTGGTGGAGAGTGGAGGCATGGGCAAGATCCCGTCTGCCGTCTCAACGGTCTCCATGCAGTGAGTGCTGCTGGCCAGTCTGGCCGCGTCTGTACCCCGTGCCGGCTCCCTCAACACTAGCCTGGGGTGGCCACCAGAACTGTGTTATCTAGCTAGTCAAGTTAGGTTGCAGGCCCCTGAAGCTATACTAAGGACTTTGGCCACCCAATCCTGCGCTGTCCCCCAGCATGGCCTTCTGCTGCCAAAATGGAGACCTAACCTGTGTTCTGCCATCCCAGGAACATCAACCCCAAGTCCGTGACTTCAGAGCGCATCTTGCCGGCACTGTCCAAGGACAAGGAGGAAGAGATCCGTAAGATCTTGAGGAGCAACCTGCAGAAGACCCGGCAGCGGGTGAGGCCCTGCCCCGGCCTGGTCCTTCCTAGCTGCTCTCTGTGCGCACCCTCGGCACCTGCTCCGCGTTCTCAGCCCATCTCCTGTCCCCCTGTCCCTGGCCTTCCAGCCCAGCTTCTAAGTCCTGCCCTCCCTGACGGCCGTTCCTCCCTCAGCTGCGGTCCTATAACAGACACACGCTCGTGGCCGACCCCTACGAGGAAGCCTGGAACCAGATGCTGCTCCGGAGGCAGAAGGCCCGGCAGCTGGAGCAGAAGGTGTGTGTCCGGCGGGCCTGCCTTTCCCAGGGGCTCGGGACTCAGTTCCCCCTCCTGTTCCCTCACCAGGGGCACCCCAGGCTCTCTTCTCTGGGGACACACACACCGAGCAATTTCAGAAACAGACTGGGGGGTTTATTGGCGGTATGAGGCTTCACCCCAGAGGACATGACGAAAGGGTGGGCATGTCAAGGAGAGAGAGAAAGCAGTGAGCTCAGGGGACACAGAGAACTAAAAATGGCAAGACTTCGTGACTGGGTCCCCAGTTTGAGGTGGGGCCACTGGGGTGGGAAAGGGATGTGAAGGGCTGGTAGACGTCATCTCAGAGTGCCAGGGAAGGAACAAGGCTTGACGAAAGGGAAGGAGTTGCTCAGTTGTGATGTGTTGGGTTTGTGATTCTAGGGGGGCCATACAGGACTTAGGTATACCACCCTGAGTTGCATTTTTTGTTACTCTATTTTTGTTTTAATCTTGGGGTCAGCTGTGGGCTAGAGCAGGGTAGATCTGTCTGAGACTGCCCAGGAAGGTGGCACAGCATGCTGAGAGCCTGGGACAAGCCTCCAGAAAGCCCCAAAGTACCATTGTGGGTGCTGGCAAAGGCAAAAGGAGAGGCCAGTGAGGAACTACTGCCTCGGTGTCTCACAGAGAACTTGTGCCAGCCCACTGCCCACACTCACCTGTCCACTCTTTCTGTCAGATCACCAACTACCTGACGGTACCGGCCCACAAGCTAGACTCGCCCACCATGTCGCGGGCCCGCATAGGCTCAGGTAAAGGGCTACAGAAGGGCCCTCAGCTGGGTGTTCGGTGCGGGGGACAGGCCTCAGAGAGTCTAAGAGGAAGACAAAGAGGTCTCCTATGATGACCTCGTCTCAAGCCATGAGCTGTGTTTACATCCGGAGGACCGCATAGCCCTGCTGTCCACCCCAGCAACAAAGGTGGTGCCAATGGGGCTCAGGATGAGGGCTGTACTGGAGCTATGACCCAGAGCACCTGGCAGGGAGGGAGAAGCCTCTGGTCCATGAAGAGGAGCAAGGGCAGGCCTTCTTGTAGGCGTAGGCCCACAGGTCATGACTCAGGAAAAAGCCCTATGTCTTAACCTGTGGGAACCACTGATCCAAGGACAGACCCATCTGATGGAAGAGAAGCTGGTAACAGAGGGGCCGCTAGGCTCATGGGGACAACTCTGTGGAGCCCATAAACACGCTTGCACTCATGGGAAGGGCTCAGGCCCATGTGGACAACACTATGGAGCCCATAGACACGCTTGCACTCATGGGAAGGGCTGAGAGCTGCTAGTATAGCAGGGCCCTTGACCTGTGGCACATGCTGAGCAGAGCTGTGGGACTGAACCTGCCTGTGCTGTGCTCTCAATCCACAGACCCACTGGCCTATGAGCCCAAGGCAGATTTGCCTGTTATCACCATCGACCCAGCCTCCCCACAGTCACCTGAGTCTGTGGACCTGGTGAATGAGGAGTTGAAGGGCAAAGTCCTAGGGCTACACCGGGATCCACCAAGGGTACCTCGGGAGGAAGAAGATGAAGATGAGGATGGTGTCATTATGATGCGGAGCAAGGAACCCTCATCCCCAGGCACTGACGATGTCTTCACCCCTGGACCAAGTGACAGCCCCAGCTCCCAGAGAATACAGCGCTGCCTCAGTGACCCAGGCCCCCACCCTGAGCCTGGGGAAGGAGAGCCTTTTATCCCTAAAGGGCAGTAGAGCCAGTCCAGTGGGCGTCCCATAGACTCTCCCACAGGAGTTGGGGCTGGGAGCTCCCTTTACCTCCTGATCTGGATTGGCTCTGCCCCCTTCCTACGCATGGCAGCTGGGTCCACAGCCCCCACTGCAGCACGGCTTGCTCCTGCCTCTGGGAGGCGTCCTCTCCTACCAGAACTGCCTTCCCAATCCATTTGGCAGAACAGCTGGGCTAGTGGGGCAGGCCCTGCCCCATCTTTAGAGCCAGGCTCTCCCGTACTAGAACTGGGGCTTCTCAAGGCCCGCCCTCCGTTCCCTCCCTCCCCCTCCTCATCCAGACCAACTTTCCATCTTTGATCATTTCTAACCAAAGAGCCACTGGCTCCACTGTGGTCCTACCAGGAAAGGAGGGAGCCGAACCTTCCTTGGCCTTGAGTGGGCCCTCCTATGTCAGAGGACAGCAGGCATGTGGCTGGGAGGCAGATGGGTGACCCATGGCAGACCCACACTACTCCTGCCAGCCATGGTACCCCAGCCAGTCGCCTGAGCTGTCCACACTCAGAGCTGCAGGCCGAGGGCATCTCTGAGCTTCTCTGCCAGGAACTGGGGCACTCTCAAGAGTGAAGTGCCTTGGGTGGTGAGGACCACTGGGCCTTTCT
Source organism: Acomys russatus (assembly GCF_903995435.1). Lineage (NCBI taxonomy): Eukaryota > Metazoa > Chordata > Mammalia > Rodentia > Muridae > Acomys > Acomys russatus. Next base: position 27,543,137 of record NC_067165.1, read on the forward strand.
GGGGCTGCTCTACGGGAGGGACTGTCCAAGGCTCCGGAAAGTGCTGCCTTTTCATGTTTTGTTTATCCGCGCCTCCACGTAAGTACGATTCTGTTTGCACAGAGGCACTCCTGTTTTCAGACCCTTTGAACCTCCCCCCCCCCCCCCCCCCCGTGCCAGTCAGAGCCCCGCCCCCTGCCCCTCCTCCTCATGCTAATTCCTTCCCTTAAATTGAGCCTCTGCCGGCTGGGCTCTTGGCCCAGGGCAAGGATCCAGGCGTGGCCCAACTTGTCATGAGCAAGTGGCCTCCTGGCACTGACCTTGCTCCTGGGCCTGCCTTTCCTTCTGTTGACCTGGTCTACCACCACCCCTTAGACAGACCACTCTCTCACCTGCATAGCCAGCTTGCAGTGCAGCCCAGCCCTGGAGAGTAAGGCTTCCCCTAAGGGCATCCTGTCCTGGCCAGGGCTGCTAGAGTAGACAGAGTACTGGACCTCTTCAGGCCTCCGCTCACAGGCACATACTCCCTCCCGCCACCATGGCTGGGCCCAACCCCCACCCCCACCCAGCACTCCCTCGCCAGATCGTGCAATAGTCAGAGGGGTCCCTCCAGGGGGTGGGGCCGTGGGTGCTTGGCCCAGCTGTCTCCTCTCCATGGCTGTTTGGGGTAGGAGTTGCCATGCAAGGTGACATCGACAACCATGTACAAAGCCACCACAGCTGCTGCTGCTCTGCTGCCTGTACAAAAGAAACCGAACCTTTTTCATATTCTAATAAATCAATGTGAGTTTTTGATAAGAGTCCAGGGCTGCTTCCTGGGAGGGAGGGACTTCGGAAGGAGGGCGCTAGGGAAACAGTGCTCCCATCAACTGTTAGTGTGGTTGATACTATGGTTAGTGCTGGAGAGAGTGTGATAACGTAGACTGTCTGTGCTTGGGTCGCAGTTCACACAACTGGAGACCAAGACCGCTAGTCAGCAGGGCACTGTCAGGAAGACTCCTGTCTGTGGTGTCCCAGAACTGATGCCTGCAGAAGCCAGTCAGCTCGGAGACATCCACATATAACAGTCCTAACACATGCAGGCCTGAGAAAGACCAGGGTGTGACATCCATTTTTCCTTAGTAAGTCGACCCAGTGAGTCTATCTCAGAGTAACAGAGGAGGGAAGGATGGACCTTGTAGTTTATGGTCGGGGTCAAACTCAGGGCAGAGCAAAGTCTCTGACACTCTGTGTCCTCACCTGGGAAAGAGGGACTGCACCCTGTTGGAATAAGGGTTCCCTGTGTAATGCAGAGGTAGGAAGTAAGGTGCAGTTTTAGGACCCGACCACTAGAGGGCAGGGAGGTCACAGCACATAATGACACATAAGACTCAGCCCAGCCTATAGGGCCTGCCTGGATCCTGAGCTGACTTTACTTAGGATGTTGGAGGTGGGCCACGACAAAAGGATTATATGAAAGAACCACACTGTGCATTCCTGCATTGACATCCCAGCAGGAAACAGCTGGACCGAGTCAGGGTGTGGGCACCATTGGATGGGGCCAGTGGAGCTCCCTTCAGGAAAGCATACCATCCTCATCTCAGTAGGAGGGTTCCTGGGGCCAACTGGGGTTCCATGGCCAGATCCTGTCCCAAGGAGAGCAACAACAATAAAAGGCTCCAGAGCTGAATGGACGAGGCGAGGGCTGCGGTTCTAGACGGTGCTGGAGTCTAGCTACGGCTGTGACTGCCACAGATGTCAGCACAGAATTTTCACTCAGATTTTCCCAACTGGCATGGCTCAGTGGGTAATAGCCCAACTCCAGCTCCAGAGGATCCAACAGCCTCTGGCCACTGCACACACGTGCACATAAACTCATACAGATACTCACATATACATGGATAAAGAAATAAAACTTAGCTCACAGCACACGTTAAATCCCAGCACTTGGGAGACAGAGGCAGGCTGTTCTCTGTGAGCTCGAGGCCAGCCTGGTTTACAAAGCGACTCCAGAGCAGCCAAGGCTACACAGAGAAACCCTATCTAAAAAAGCCAAATAAATCTTGCCTTGGTGATACACGCCTTTAAGCCCAGCCCTCGGGAGGCAAAGGCAAGTGGATCCCTGAAGCCAGCCTGGTCTACCAGGACTTCACAGAGCCTACCTCGGAATAAACAAATAAATGAAGTTTTTCATGTCCATTTTTCTTTCATGGAAAGGGAAAAAGCATCCTCACCGTCAACATGGGAAACAAAGTCTTAGTGACAGAGCATGCTGTCACTCTCAGTCCTACTCAGAGATGAGCCCGAAACATCAGTCATTGCAAGCTGGGTGTGGTGGCTCATACCAGTTACTCCCAGCACTCCCAGAGGCTGAGGCAAGAGAATTGCCACAGGTTTAAGGCAGCCTGAGCTATGGAGGGAGACACTAAAATAACTAGCTGGGAATATGGCTTGGTAAAACAGTATCTGTCAGACAGCACAGGGGCCTGAGTTCAGATCCCCAGGGCACACATAGAATCTCAGCTTGGCAGTACAGATTATTCCAGCACTGGTGAGGCCCAGCCAGGTGGACCCCGGGAGCCAGATGGCCAGCCACCTTGATGTACTTCAGGTTGGGGCGGCGGGGGGCGGAGACTGACTCAAAAATTAAAGTGGAAAGCAATTAAGGAAGACACCAGGTGTGTCATAAAGACCTTTAAAAAAAAAAAAAAAAGAAAACTTAATCACTGCAACTCTGTGGACAATGGAGCACAAAACATAAAAAAACTTCAGTGGCTTTCACTCTTCTGGCTGGCCATAGGAGACCTACGATGGTACTTTCTTTTTGATATAGGGAGGATCTCACTGTGTATTTGTAATCCTGCTTCAGCCATTTGAGTGCTGAGATTAGCGCGTGTTCTGCCATGCCTGGATTGTGTCGTCTTGCCACAGGCAACGCTCTGGCTCACTGGGCTTTTCACCTGGTGGGCTGACGGAGGAGGAGGAGTCGTTGAAGCCAGCCCGAGCCTATATAGCCACACCCATCTCAAAAACAGCATGGATGACAAATTCTAGAGCTGGAAGGTTGAAAGAAGGGACCTGTGCCTATTGGGTGGTCCCCATCTCCCAGTATCAGCACTTGGTACTCGTGTGGTGTTTGTTGGGTTCCTGATCCCAACAACTATGGGTCATGGAGGAACTGGGAGGCCTCTGGTGACCCCCACCCCCACCCCCATCCCCATTGTACCATAAAACTTAGTTTCCTTCTGATCACCCAGACTGATTATCCTTCAACTGATGCACTTGGTCCTCTTTTTGCCTTTTGGCTAAGACCCACACAGAATTCAGCAGGACCACAAGTCGGGGATAAAGGCAGACATCCCTCCAGTAACTTGGAATAATAGAGACACTGCTAATACGCTCCCTTGTTCCCCAGGCTTGTGAGTCTGGGCTGTGAGGACAATGGTGCCGTATACGGGCTACTGACTCGAGGCATGCACAGCATCCTTGCCCGTGTGAGGCGCCCAAACTTAGGGTGAAGTCTCCCAGCTTGCAGTGTTCTATCCAGTCAGTGCTGCTGGTGGCAGCATTCATTGGGAGACCGCAGACAGTCTCCATCAAGTGGCTAGATTCCGAGGAATCCACAAATGAAGGTGCTGGCAGGAGCAACCAGGTGGGAGGACAAGTTGGGGTCACTAGGATGCTCTTAGACCCCTGAAGTGATAACTACTGCTTGGCAAAGAAAGGGGTGTCAACCTCCCAACAGGAAGGAACTGCTACCCCAGGGCTATGGTTCTCAAACTTCTTGTGTGCTTGCAGTGCATGCGTGCGTGTGTGTGTGTGTGTGTGTGTGTGTGTGTGTGTGTGCGCGTGTGCGTGTGTGTGTGTGTGTGCCCATGCATGTATGCATGCGTGCGTGTGCATGTGATAGCAGAGATTGAGCTCAATGCCTTACACACACACAGCAAGCACTTAACCTGCAACGCCCTCTATTTTTAAAGTCTCCTGATTAGTATGCACATTGTATTCAGATGCCCAACACTCATGTAAAGAACTGGCCTGCTTAATCTCAGCACTGAGGAGGTAGAGACAGGTGGATGCCAGAAGCTTGCTAGCCAGGCATTCTAGCTGAATTAGCAAGTTCTTTTCTTACTTGTTTATTTATTTATTTATTGGGTTTTTTTTTTTTTTTTTTTCGAGACAGGGTTTCTTTGTGTAGCCCTGGCTGTCCTGGACTCACTCTGTAGACCAGGCTGGCCTCGAACTCACAGAGATCCACCTGCCTCTGCCTCCCAAGTGCTGGGATTACAGGCGTGCACCATCACACCCGGCTAGCAAGTTCTTTCGGTGAGAGTCCCTCTTCCAAAAAATAAAGTGGAGGAGCCTGGGGGTGGTGGCATACACCTTTAATACCAGCTGTTGAAGTGATTATTAATGTTTTATATTGATTTTTGTTTTGTTTTGTTTTTTGAGACAGGGTTTCACTGTGTAGCCTTGACTGTCCTGGACTCACTTTGTAGACCAGGCTGGCCTCGAACTCACAGCGATCCACCTGCCTCTGCCTCCCGAGTGCTGGGATTAAAGGCGTGTGCCACCATGACCAGCCCTTGATTTCTTATTTTAATAAGTCAACAGATACTCCATAACCAGCTTTATACCCAATTAACCATACATAGAGACTATTATCTATTTAATTAACCTAGAGCACAATGCTGTGCATAATTACTGCGTCCTAAACCTCCAAGCTAATACAGTTTCCTCCCATCCAAATTTCCCACTTTAATTTTGCTGTTTACTCATTTTCGAGGTCTGGTTCATTCCTCATGGTGTTTGCAGGTCCTGCCCAAGTGCATCCCTCCTGTCCTTTCTGCTCTCTCTCCTCCCCTCACTGGACCAGACAGATGTCCCACCCTATTTCTCTGTATTGCTCAGCATTGGCTAGTTGGCTTTTATTGGCAACACAGAGAACAAACAGTGGCATGTTTACACAAACTTGAGACGGGAGATACTTAGAATAAACATCATAAGGGAATGCCTGGATTCATTGGGGGGGCGGGGTTGGGGTTTTGTTTTTGTTTGGTTTGGTTTGGTTTTTTCAGACAGTTTCTCTTTTAGTCCTGGCTATTCTGGACTCACTTTGTAGACCAGGCTGGCTTCAAATTCACAGAGATCCTCTGCCTCTCCCACTCTGCCCCCCTGCCCCTGCCCCCCTACACCCCTGCCCCCCTACACCCCTGCCCCTGCCCCTGAATGAACAAGGGTAAACTGTACACAGTCTATAAGAATATTATGCCGACAACCAGCACTTGGGAGGCAGAGGCAAACCTGAGAGAATACTGAGTGAATTTCAGGACAGCCAGGCTGCAAAGAGAAACACTGTCTCAAAAAAAAAAAAAAAAAAAAAAAAAACTAAAGAAAAAATAAAAATAAAATAATAAAATGAAGGCATGGGACATGGTGACGCACACTTGTAATCCCAGCACTTGGGAAGTAGAGGCAGGCAGATCTCTGTGAGTTTGAGGCCAGCCTGGTCTATAGATTAAGTTCTAGGACAGCCATAGTGAGACCTTGTTTTTAAATAAAGTGGAGTGCTGGTGAGATAGCTCAGTGGGTAAGGTCATTTGTCACCAAGCCTGATGACTTGGGGACTCATATGGTGGAAGAATGGACTTTATACTCTGCTGTCCACTGTTGTGTTCAGATGTATAAATGTCGGGTGGCAAGTATAACCAGACTTTCTTAGACCACTAGCTCCCAGTAATGACACAGAGGCCTTTTATTAATTATTAATGCTTGGCCTTAACTTAGGCTTGGTCCCCAACTAGTTCTTAAATTAACCCTTTATATTAATCTACTTTCTGCCACGTGGCCTGTTACCTCTCAATCTTAGACTCAGTCTTTCTTCCTCCCTGGCTGGTTGGCAACTCTTGTGTGCCCCTGATTCTTTTTTTTTTTTTTTTTTTTTTTTTTTTGGTTTTTGGAGACAGGGTTTCTCTGTTTAGCCTTGGCTGTCCTGGACTCACTGTGTAGACCAGGCTGGCCTCGAACTCACAGCGATCTGCCTGTCTCTGCCTCCCGAGTGCTGGAATTAAAGGCGTGCGTCCCCTGCTTCTTTCCCAGAGTTCCTGTCTCTGCCGGAAGTCCTGCCTATCCTCTCCTGCCTTTGCTATTGGACGTTCAGCTCTTTATCAGACCAATCAGAAGGTGTTGGAGGGAGTGTTGACAGGATGTGGTGCAGGCAAAGAGCCTGTGCTCTGCTCTCTGCTGCTACAGAAACCAGCATTTAAGTAATACAATCTTGGGGGCTGGACAGATGGCTCAGCAGTTAAGAGCACTGACTGTTCTTCCAGAGGTCATGAGTTCAATTCCCAGCAACCACATGGTGGCTCACAACCATCTATAATGTGATCTGATGCCCTCTTCTGGCCTGCAGGTGTACATGTAGGCAGAGCTCTATATAAGATAATAATAAATAATAAATCTTTAAAAAAAATAAATAATAGAATCTTTACACAGTACACAAGAGATCACCCCGACATCCACCAGAAGAGCTGGCCTGGGGTGTGCTGCAGTAATATCACTGTAGGGAGGTGAAGAACAGGAGGATCCAGAAACGTGCCCTGTGGCATGCATGTGCAAGTACATACTATAATTTAAAAACCTGGACAAATATCTGTATGAAAATAAACTTTAAGGGCCTGGAGAGATGGCTCAGGGGTTAAGAGCACTGGCTGCTCTTTCAGAGGATCCAGGTTCAATTCTCAGCACCCACCTGGCTGCTCACCACTGTCTGTAACTCCAGTTCCAGGGAATCCAACAGACACACATCCAGGCATAGCACTAATGCACATAAAATAATTTTTAAAAATTAAAAAAAGGAGCTTAAAGTTTTAAGGTGATTAAAAAAATAAAGTGATAAATAAAAGTGATAAAGACAAGCCAGTGTCAGCCTCTGGCCTCCTTGCATAAGCCCAGACATACACACATACACATGTGTACGTGTATGTGTGTACATGTGTGCACCTGCACATGCACTAAAATTTTTTTAAATAGGGAGATTAGCCTGAATATTGTCAGAAATATCCTTGCAATTAATAAAGTCACCAGAGTTTTTCTTTGTTTGCTTTGTTTGGTTTGGGGGTTTTGTTTTGGGGTGTGTGTGTGTGTGTGTGTGTGTGTGTGTGTGTGTGTGTGTGTGTGTGCGCGCGCACGTGTTGGGGAGTGTTGGAGAGATGCCTCAACTGTTAGGTGTTCTTCCAGTTCTTGCAGAGGACCTGAGAGACCAGAGGACCAGAGACAGCACCCATGGCCAGTGCCTCCAGCCCCAGGGAATCTGACATCTGAGCACACACATAATGCAGGCAACACACACACAAAATTAAAATATAAAGAAAGCCATCCTATCTGTGCCTTTTCTCCAAGTTAATGGAACAGCAGCTTAAGTGTGAGCTAGGGAGAATTGTCTTAGCAGCAAATGTGATGCCAGGGGAATTTGAACCACCTGTTCATGCAATTTCCTGCACTTTCTGGACTTGTCCAGACCTGATCTCGTAGTTGCTGTTTAATAATAGAATGCCAGCATGTGTGTTCAATTTTATGAGATGGGTCAGATAACCTTCAGTTCTGGTTGCAGGGGTCGAATGGTGTCCCACAATCAGCCACTCTGTTCCTACTGTGTCCAAAGTGAGCAGGGGGCTACTGTTCAAATGGAGAATAATTATTGGCACAAGTCACTGCTCTGGTTTAATACAAAACTCTAAGGGTCTATAGGACCATGAGTCTCAAGTTAGAGCTTGTCTACCCAACATCTCTCTCTGCTGTGGCCTCTTCTCACTCAGAATGCTCCTGTAGCTGGGCAGCATCCTCTGCAGCCTGCACTTGCTTTGGGGCCTCTCTTCCCTAAGACTCTGCAAAGTCACAGTCTCATGGAGTGCATAGGAAATGGCTACGGGAGTGTTTCTTACCGCTGAGCCATCTTTCCTGCCCCAGGACCAGACGCTTAACAAAAATTGCAGCTTTCCTCCTCCACACTCGAAGATGCTCTACTTTCTTTTTTCTTTTTCTTTTTTAAGATAGCTTCACGCCGGGCATGGTGGCTCATGCTTTTAATTCCAGCACTTGGGAGGCAGAGGCAGGCAGATCTCTGTGAGTTCGAGGCCAGCCTGGTCTACAAAGTGAGTCCAGGACAGCCAAGGCTACACAGGGAAACCCTGTCTTGGGGGGGGGGGGTGAAGATAGTTGCACATTGTAGCCCAGGCTAGCCTGGAACTTACTATATAGCCCAGGCTGGCCTCCATCTCATGACAATATCCCAACCTTAGCCTCCTGAGTGCTGGAATTTCAGGTATACATTACTGTGCAGAAGTAATATTTTTTCACTAATGTAATAAACTGGTGCCAGGTGTGTATGATCTCTGCACTCAGAGGCAGAGGCAGGAAGATTCTAAGTTCGAGGCTATCCTGGGCTTCATAGCATGTCTATGACAGTAATAGACAACTGGTAAACCTTCATTGTTTTCCTGAGTACTGTGAACCACCAGCAAAACGATTTAACTCAGAGACAAGCGCTGGTGGGCACCATAGTTTGCATCTGGTTGGTCAGAAGTGGAGATAACCATCTTCCTCCTGGCACCTGCCGCGAGGCAACTCATCAGGCCAAGCCCTGAACCTGTGGGATGTTATATTCCCCCTGCAGGCAGCTCACAGCAGACCTGGACTGAATCAAAGGACTGCGGCTAGGGTTTGCTCTGGAAATAGCAGGTCTCCCTTGCTTCGCATTGTTAGGGCAACAGAGGCTACATAGATGGCTCAAGGTAACAGCACTTGTTGCTCTTGCAGAGAATCTAGCTAAGGGTCCCAGCACCGACGTGGTGCCTCAGAACTGTCTGTGACTCCAGTTCCAGGTGATCTGCTGCAGTCTTTTGGTCCCTGACGGTACCTGGGCACACGCATGGTGCACATACGTATGCAGACAAACAATCATACACATAAAAAAAAAAAAAAAAAAGAACACAGCCGGGTGTGGTGGCGCGCACCTTTAATTCTAGCACTCGGGAGGCAGAGGCAGGTGGATCTCTGTGAGTTCGAGACCAGCCTGGTCTACAAAGTGAGTCCAGGTCAGCCAAGGCTACGCAGAAAAACCCTGCCTCGGAAAACCAAAAATAAAAAATAAAAATAAAAGAAACGCTTTAGGCAGGGGGCATGGCGGCACATGTCTGGAATTCCAGCACATGGGAGGCAGAGGCAGACAGATCTCTGTGAGTCTGATACCATCCTGGTCTGTACAGTTGTGGAGGGTAAGACGGTCCTTATACACACAGATAAACACCAGAGAAGCCAGGAAAGCTGTTCACACAGGCTTGTCCCTGCGTAGGGAAGGATGACCTTGGACTTCCGGTCCTCCTGCCTCCTTCTGCCAAGTACTGGGATTCCGGGAATGCATCACCAGACCCAGTTTTATGAAATACTGGGGGGGGGGGGGGATCAAATCCAGGGCTCCAGACACGCGGCAGGATTCTACCAGCATCTCTACCGTCCTAGCCCGTTCGGAGCTTCTCGTCAAAGGCTGTACTTTGGTGCGCAGTCAAGTGGGGCGAGCCTGCTTTCCTACATCGGTCCTGCCCATCTAGAGAAAGAGTGACGGTACAGACCTGGGCCTTTTCTTTCCCTTCCGGCCAGGCGCTGCCCTGGACAAGAGCAGAAAGCTGCAGGGCTGCCTGGAGCCTGGCCCAGGCCCCACACTGCCCTGGCTGTTTCCCTGGAGGCTTCCTTCTCCTGGCTTACACTCAGGGAGGCAAGCCGCAGAAGCATAGCAATTGCTCAGGGCTTGGGGCGGGTGGGGGAGGAAAAGGGGGGGGAGAGCATCTGTTCACAGGTTGTGGGGAGGCTCAGAGCTGTCTGAGAAATGACCTCGAAGGCTCATCCTGGGTTGCTTGGCAACGAGCAAGCAGAGACAAGTGGTTTCTTGTCCCTCAAGGCAGGCAAGACGGGATGAACGGCCCAAAGGGCCACCTGCACAGGTAATACCTCCAATTGCTCAGCATCACATACAACGAACGAATGCTCCCGGACTCCAGCACGCCATGTCATTCTCCAGAAGAGCAGCGGGACGGACACTGTTCAAATGAAGACCAGGCCTCACACACAGATCCAGTGCCAGTTAGCGCTTTTGCCTCTGGGCCTGGTCTCTGCTGAGCTGTGCGTGTGCGCCTGCGCCAGGTCTCCAGCCTCGATCAATTAGGCCTGGAGAGCAGAGTCTAACGCTCAGGTGGAGGAGGGGCCGCTGGAGGCTGCAGAACGGACCCGAGGGAATTAGCTCAGCAGCTCCCCCGAGCTTCCTCCCTCATCCTTGTGCCCTCTAGTCGCAGAGGCTGCCAGGCACACATGACTTTGTTACAAGGTCATACAAGCATCCCAATCTAACACAGCCCCAGCTGCCCCACCAGGCTGCCGGGCTTCTGGGCCCACCAACAGTGGCTGACCGGTGTGGTGGCACCCACCTTTAAGCTCAGAAGTTGGTAGGTCAAAACTAGCCTCAGCTATGAGTTTAAGGCCAACCTGAGCTGTACGAGACCCTATCTCAAACCAACCTGCATCTCTTTTTTTGAGAAACACTGGTCGAATGTATCAGAAAGAAGCAAACCTGGGACCAAATCCAGTCTCAGCTATGAATGAGGGAGACCTAAAATAACAGGGACCTAAGCGCGATGAAAACGGACATCTCCATTTAGAGGTCTGGGAACACAGGCTGGGTGTGGTGGCCTAAATCTTTAATCCCAGCATGCATGAGGCAGAGGCAGGCAGATTTCTGTGAGACTGAGGCTAGCCTGATCTACAGAGTGAGACCCTATCTCAAAAAAAAAAAACAAAAACAAAAACAAAAAACAAAAAACAAAAAAAACCCCACCAAAACCTGGAATTCAGTCCAGGAAGATATGATGATAACACAGTCACAGTCGTTGGGGGCCCCCTCTGTCTTTTTCCTGAATGGTCCATATTTGCCTTTTGCCGCATGGTCTAACCTGGCTGCTGCAGCGCCCGCTCTAACACTGCGGCGGCGGCACCCCGCCCGCTCCGGCATCGTGGCTGCATTTCATCCAGTAGGAAAAAAGGGAAGGAGAGAACATGTCTTCTGCTTAAGAGAAATTCATGAATGCATTTCAGCTCATACTCCTGCCAGAACCTGGCCACTTCAGACAGATGTACAGCAAGGGAGGAGTGAGGTGTGTGTGTGTGTGTGTGTGTGTGTGTGTGTGTGTATTGTATGGTATCTGTGGTGTCTGGTGTGTGTGTGTGGTATGTTTGTGGATGTGTGGATGCATCTGGGGAGTGTGCTGAGTGTATGGTGTGTGTGTGTGCTATGTTTGTGTGTTTGGTGTGTCGGTGGCATGTGTGTGTGTGTGTGTATTTGGGGGGGTGTTGAGTGTATGGTGTGTGTGTATGTGGTGTGTATATACGTGTGTGGTGGGTATTTGTTTATTTGTGGTGTGTATGTGTGTGTGATGTGTATATGTGTGTGCTTGGTATGTATGTGTGTATGTGTCTGTATTTTGGGGGTGTGCTGCGTGTATGGTTATGTGTGGCATGTGTGTGTGTGGTTTGTGGTATGTGTGTGTATGTGGTCGGGTATATGGTGTGTGTGGTGTGTGTATGTGTGCCCTGTGTGTGCGTATGTGTGTGTGGTAGGGTATGTGGTATGTGTGTGTGATGTGCGTATGTGTGTGTGTGCTGTCTGTGTGTTGCGGTATGTGATATGTGGGGGGGTGGGGTATGTGATATGTGGGGGGGTGGGGTATGTGATATGTGGGGGGGTGGGGGTGGGGTATGTGATATGTGGGGGGGTGGGGTTATGTGATATGTGGGGGGGTGGGGGTGGGGTATGTGATATGTGGGGGGTGGGGTATGTGATATGTGGGGGGTGGGGGTGGGGTAGTGATATGTGGGGGGTGGGGTGGGGTATGTGATATGTGGGGGTGGGGGGGGGTGGGGTATGTGATATGTGGGGGGTGGGGGTGGGGTATGTGATATGTGGGGGGGTGGGGTATGTGATATGTGGGGGGTGGGGTGGGGTATGTGATATGTGGGGGGTGGGGTGGGGTATGTGATATGTGGGGGGTGGGGGTGGGGTATGTGATATGTGGGGGGTGGGGGGGGGTATGTGATATGTGGGGGGTGGGGGGGGGTATGTGATATGTGGGGGGGGGGGGGGGGGGTATGTGTATGTGATATGTGGGGGTGGGGGGGGGGGGGGGGGGGGTATGTGATATGTGGGGGGTGGGGTGGGGTATGTGATATGTGGGGGGGGGGGTGGTATGTGATATGTGGGGGGTGGGGGGGTATGTGATATGTGGGGGGTGGGGGGGTGGGGTATGTGATAGTGGGGGGTGGGGTATGTATGTGGGGGGTGGGGTGGGGTATGTGATATGTGGGGGGGGGTGGGGTGGGGGGTATGTGATATGTGGGGGGTGGGGGGTGGGGAGTGTGGCTTGTGGGGTGTGGTGGGTATGTGATATGTGGGGGGTGGGGTGGGGTATGTGATATGTGGGGGGGCTCTGGGGGGGTATGTGATATGTATGTATGTATGTGTGGTAGGGTATGTGGTATATGGTGTGTGTGTGTGTGTGTGTGTGTGTGTGTGGTGGTTGGGTGTGTGGTATGTGTGTGATGTGTGTATCTGTGTGTGTTGGGGTATGTGATAAGTGTGGGGTGTGTGTGCCTCACAATTTGCAGATGATGATTTACAGCACAGAAAGCATTCAAAGTAGTTGAAACAGAGAAAAGGAAAAAGTGGGAACTAAAGAATATTTCTTCTGCATCAGATGCAGAGAGAACACTCAGCCATAAATTCAGCTCTTCTGAGGACCCTGCAAGGCAGGCTGCACTGGTCTTTGCTAGACTAGGGACTCCCATACCTCCCCTAACAGATCAGAAGATTGCCTTTGCAGCTGGATGTGGGGGCACATCTGTAAGCCAGCACTCCACAGGCTGAGACAGGACAGCAGCAAGTTTAAGGCCAGCCTTGGCTACACGGTGAGACCCTGACTCAAAAGAACAAACAAAAGAAGCTAGGAAAATCCCAGCACCGGAGAGGCAGAGGCGGGAGGATCGCTGTGAGTTCAAGGCCAGCCTGGTCTACAAAGTGAGTCCAGGAGAGCCAGGGCTACACAGAGAAACCCTGTCTCAAAAAACCAAAAGAAGAAGAAGAAGCAGCTAGTGAGATGGCCTAGTCAATAGCATGTTTACTTGAACAAGCTTGAAGATCTGAATTAGGCTCCCCAGCGCCCACATAAAAAGCAGGGCATGCAGAGGAGACAGAGAGAGGAGTCCTGGAGTTTGCTTGGCAGGTAGCTCATCCAAGTCAGTGAGCTCCAGGTTCATTGAGAGACTGCCTTAAAAAATGAGGTGAGAGATGGAGAGATAGTTCAGCGCTTACGAGCACTGGCTGCTCTTCCAAAGAACCTGAGTTCAATTCCCAGCAACCACATGGTGGCTCACAACCATCTACAATGAGATCTGATGCCCACTTCTGGCCTGCAGGTGTACATGCAGACAGAGCACTGTATACTTAATAAAGAAATAAATCTTTAAAAAAAAATAGAAGGCACCCAAGCTGGGCTCAATGGTGCATGCCTGTGATCCCAGCTCTTGGGCAACAGAGGTAGACAGATCTCTGTGAGTTCAAGGCCAGCCTGGTCCAGGATAGCAAGGCTACACAGAGAAGCCCTGTCTCAAAAACAACAACAACAACAACAAAAAGCACCATTATTGAAGAAGAATGAGAAGAAAAGAAAGGAAGGGAGAAAGAAAGAAAAGTGCTCTGCAGGCCAGGCTCAGGGCAGGAACCTCGCCTGTCCAGCCAGGTTTCATCCCCGTCACCCCCCAAATAGTCTTGGAAGAATCCTTATAGTGACATGGTGAGGTAAGGGACTGGGCATTGTGGCTGTCCCAACAGCATTTGCCCCCAACTCACCTTGGTCCCTGCCAGAGAGTGATGCTGAGCACACAGGAACCGAGGCAGAAGAGCAGGCCTCCCAAGTGCGTCCAGCCCGTTGCCGGCCACTGGGGAGTTTTATACACCAAGCGTGAGAACAACAGCTGAAAGCCTGAAACCTTCAATGCCTTCCCACTGTGCTGAGGGAAAACTCTGAGGTCTCTAGGGTGTCCTGCCTTGCTGTCCAGGCTCAGGACTGGCAAAGGCCTTCCTGGGTCAGGCTCAGGACTGGCAAGGCCTCCCCTAGTCCCAGTACTGGACCTTGATAGTGTGTGCAGAACGTACCAACCAGCTTCCACCTCCAGGAGGTCATAGCCGATGCTGCTCCCTGCTGAGTCAGCTCACCTCCTCCTTCAGCTGCACCTAATGAGCTGAGTAGGAAGGTCAGCTGGGTACTTTCTCTGCCCTCTGAGCTAGCAGGCTCTCACCCCAGCATCTGGCTCCTGAGTCTTTATTAGTAAAATTGAACGATTGGGAATAACCCTTGCATTCTTATTTTGTTATTTATGACCTAGCAAGAAACAAAAACAAAACAAGACAAAACAAACAACAACAACAACAAAAAAAAACCCCAACCAGTTTCAGGTTGTTTGCATAAGTCCTAGAATGTTAAAGATAATTTTAAAATAGAAAGAAAATCAAGATGGGAGCATGGGAAGGAAAGATGGAGAACGGGGGGGGGGGGGGCGGGGGGGGGATCAGAGCAAAAGGCTTGGGTATTGGGAGCATGTCCTTGCCAGGAGAGGAGCATGGTGGCAAGCATGGTGGATTGAGCTTGAGGCGCTGGCACACACCTGTAATTCCCAGCACTCGGGAGGCAGAGGCAGGCAGATCACTGGGAGTTCGAGGCCAACCTGTTCTACAAAGAGAGTCTATTCTGGGGTTGGGGGGGGGGCAGAGATGAGGTCAATGAGATGGTCAAGGAAGATTCCCAACCCAGGCTCATGTATGCAATATTTTCTTTTTGTTTTGTTTTGTTGTTTTTCCAAGACAGGATTTCTCTGTGTAACAGCCCTGGCTGTCCTGGACTCACTCAGTAGACCAGGCTGGCCTCGAACTCACAATGGTCCACCTGCTTCTGCCTACAGAGTTCTGGGATTAAAGGCGTGTGTGCCACCACACCCAGGCTTCATGTCTGTATTTTTGGAAGATTTATTTACTTTATGTATATTTTTTACTGTAGCTTGTATCATTGACAGAAAACTCATCAAGACCACGGATGTGTCTGTTTTGTCTGCATATATGCCTGTTCTCTCTCTCTCTCTCTCTCTCTCTCTCTCTCTCTCTCTCTCTCTCTCTCTTTCCAGACAGGGTCTTTCTATGTAGCCTTGTAGACCAGGCTGGCCTCGAATTCGGGGATCCACTTGTCTCTGCCTCTCGAGAACTGGGATTAAAGGAGTGCGCCACGGTCTCAGCCGCCGCTACCTGGCTTTTGAACCACATTTAAAGAAACTTTGCAGTGCCTAGAAGAAAGCTGGAACTAGGGAAGGAAATTCACAGGCAAAGAATGGAGGAGAATGACTTGAATGTTCTCAGAGGACCAGGAAGATTCTAGAAAGGGCGAGCAATGAACGTGTTCTGGGCACATGCTGAGAGCTCAGATCACTCATGACAGCAGAGAAGAAGCTAGCTACCTTAGCATGTCACCTGTCCTAGGCCCCGCCCACCTGTACACTACCGCGGCTATGGCTCCACCTCTTCCCTGGTCACGGCAGATTGGACCAGAGGTAGACACCGGGCTCAGCTGGACCAATCAGATTCTTTCGACCCCTAAATCGGAGCCGTGGTGAAGTGACTTGAGTGTGCCTGTGTAGTATGTATGTGTGTGCTAGTGTGTTCATGCGTGCGAAAGTGCGTGTGCTAACTTCCTCTTCCTCTTCTGCTGTGTCCTGCTTCATCCTTACAAGAGTCAAAATAAATCAACAACCCCTTTAATACTCAAAGTAGTAGGATTTCTGACAGCGCCTACACCGGTTGTCAGGAGTCTACCTGACTGGCTTGCAAAGATGCCATCCAATGTAGTCTTTCCAAGCAAAGAAAGAAACCAGAAAAAAACTCATGTAGATTACTGTAGGACCCAGACCAGAGCCCAAACTAGAACTTCCAGCGGTTTTTAGAACATTTTAAATGAAACACTATATTTGTAAAACACGCATGAACTCTCCTGTGGGTTCCCGGTCGGCTGTAGCTCAGTGGCAGAAAACCTGCTTAGTGTACATGAGGTCCTGGGTTCAACCCCCAGCGTTGTAAGCTAAAGCAAACCACAAAGAAGCCAGGTTCTGGCCCAGAGCTGAACTCCTACCTCCATCAGGGAAGAAAGCAAGCTCCAGGCCGCACTTGACACGTGCACACTTATGAACCAATGCCATTTCCCTCAGGGAAAGGTAGGCACAGAGAAATTCATGATTGTTTCCTGACGGCCTCCTAATCCTCCATACATACATATTTTCGGCTCTGGTGTGTGTGTGTGCATGTATGTGTGCGTGTGTGTGTGTGTGTGTGTGTGTGTGTGTGTTTACACAAGCTCTCCATCTATAGCCTTTGCCTGGAACTTAATGTGTAGCTCAGGCTGACCTCAAACTTACAGCAATTCTCCTGCCTCCGCCTCCGGAGCGTGAGGATTACCGCATGAACCACTCCACCTGACCGTCCTCCCGACCCTCGCTACTGTTTCCTTTCTAGGCCGTGCTCCCTAGGGCTTCTTGGAGCCATCGCCTCCCTCCCGCCCAGAGGTTTGCTTCCCAAAGAACCCCACTCTGGTTTCCTCAGGCCCTTCTCCTTTTGGGCAATTCCTGAGGCTTGGCCTGTACGGCACTGTGGGGACCACTGCCCAGCTGTCATAGTCACTGGTGGTGGGACTGTCACCCTAATCCACTGCATTCTCATGGCGGAATTAAGTTTTTCTTCCCCTGTGTCACAAAGTCCATCATTTAGGAAAGAACTAAGAAGTTGGGGTACCCTGTCCAGTCCCCAGGGAACTAGTGCCTCCTCTAAGCACCCCATTCCACGATTGCCCTCAGACCCTTGTAATTATCCCAGCACCAACCAGTCTCATAAATATGACTCTGTGTGTGTGTGTGTGTGTGTGTGTGTGTGATGGGGGTGTGTGTGCTCAGAGTCCCTACCTAACACAGCCAGGGCACCAAGTCCTCAGCACAAAGGTGACTTATTACCCCAAGGGACAAGCAAGGGGGCTGCCTCTGGATGGGACACAGGCGGCAGCCGGCATGTCTGCAGATGAGGGAAGGCTGTGCGAGGATGAGCTGGTTAGTCCCAGTTGGACAGATCAGCCAGAGTAGGCAAATAAGGAGTGTTGACAGCTGGACCTTGGTGTTTAGTCTTGAGAAGGAGTCAGTGGCCAAATAAGGGAGTAGACCTGGGGGCTAGCTTTAGGAATGTAATCTAGGGCTGGAGAGATGGCTCAAAGGCTAAGAGCACCGCCTGCGCTTCCAGAGGTCCTGAGTACGACTCCCAACAACCACATGGTGGCTCACAACCATCTATGATAAGATCTGATGCCCTCTTCTGGCCTGTAGTTGTACATGCAGGCAGAACACTATGCATAGTAAATTAAAAAGTAAAAAAAAAAAAAAAAAAAAAGGAATGTAATCTAATGGTTTAGCAAGGGAAAGGGCAAAACCTATCAGCACCATGTTTGCTGTGCTTGGGCCTGTTAGAGAGCCCTCCAGTGATGGCTGCCCACCACCCCTATTGGTGCCACCATCCCTGGGCCCACTGAGGGGAAGCATATTCATGCCAGCACTCTCTGCCTGCTAAACTGAGGTGGGCTGAGTCTAACCTACTCCTGCAGCCTTTTGGAGAGCTGGCAGATGCCGGGGAACTTGTTTTGTTTTTTGGTTTTTCGAGACAGAGTTTCTCTGTGTAGCCTTGACTTGACTGTCCTGGACTTGCTTTGTAGACCAGGCTGGCCTCGAACTCACAGCAATCCACCTGCCTTTGCCTCCCGAGTGCTGGGATTAAAGTAAAGGCATGCACCGCCATGCCCAGCTGGGGGGAGCCATTTTTTATGATGTGGGGCTGAGACAACGTTCAGGGACAGGCCAGGGCAGGTATAAATGCTGAGACACAAGGGAAATTCCAGCTATCCTCTGACCTCAGATGTCGGGGCTCAAGCCTATAATCCCGGCATTCGGGAAGCTAGGCAGGAGGACTGCTGTGATCCCAAGACCATGTCTGTATAGCCTAGTGGTGGCATCTCCCTCAGTCTGGATGGCCCCTGAGGAACAGAGAGGATCACCTCTGGACCCCTGTGAGGTCAGAATCATAAGGACTTGAGGGAAGTTACAGAAGGAAAGTCTGTTAGTCATCCTCCAGTGAGGAGAATTTTCCAGAAAGAGACACCAGAGGCAGGCAGAGGTAGATTGGATGAACCACAAGATGGCAGAATTCAGTCTCGTGGAGTCAACACAGACCAGAGAACTCAGGAGTGTGATGTGCACAGCTGCATGTTTCCAGCACTTAAAAGAAGAACTGAATCCGTGACCGGCCAGATATGTGGCCCTGTGTAATGCTGCAGTCCTGCAACCAGACTCCTGGAGGTCAGCAAGGGTCAAAAATTGGGTGGCCCCACTAGGTGCCAGTCCATCAATTCCCACCGGTATAGTGGTGCATTTCTTCCACAGCGCTACCTACTGGCTGACAGTGACTGTGGCCAGATTTGGAAGTTTGTTGCCTGAATGGGGATGGGATGATGGGAGAAGGGGACTCCCTTCAGATGACCTGGCCCGCTGAGCAATAACTAGAAATAACTAGATCCTGATCCTCCTGAGGGTCAGGCAAAGACAAACAAAAGAACTGGGTGTAGTATGCAAGCCTAGAATCACAACAACTCTTGGGAGGTGAAGTCAGGAAGGGTCATGAGTTCAAGACCAGTCTGAGCTACACAATGTAGACCAGGCTGGCCTCGAACTCACAGCAATCCGCCTGCCTCTGCCTCCTGAGTGCTGAGATTAAAGGCATGCGCTACCACCATGCCCGGCCTCATGACACATACTTCTAATCCCAGCATTTGGAAGGTGAAGGCCAGGACACTGGCTGCTCTCGCAGATTCTGTTTCCCACACCCATATGGTGGCTCACAACCACTGCACCTCCAGTCCCAGGGGCTCCTGTGCCACCTTCTGACTGCTTTGGGCACCAGGCACGCACTTGGTACCCAGACATGCATGCGGGTGCAGCACGCAGACACATAGAGTAATCTTTAAAGGGATTTTAAGGGGCTGGAGAGTTGGCTCAGTGGTTAAGAGCACTGCCTGCTCTTCCAAAGGACCCAGGTTTAATTCCCAGCAACCACATGGCAGCTCACAACTGTCTGTAACGCCAAGATCTGACACCCTCACACCAATGCACATAAGTTAAAATTAAATAAAATATTTAAATAAATAAAAGGATTTTAAAAATGGAAGTTAGTCTGTGCTTATGTTACCTTTGGTCCTGATGGCTCGCTCCTTCTGTTTCCAGTCTGTTTGGGTGGGACAGCAATTGTCCCCCACTGTGCTCCAACTCCCCTAGCCCTCCAGGCAGCCAGCTCCTGAGGGAAGGGCACCAGCAGAGCACCATACATGGGTGAGCCATTCCCACTGCAATGCCTGATGGACGGAACAATTCGTGTACAAATGTACTCGGCGTAGCCCTTCATCTCTGTTTCTGTGAAATGCCATGCGCTGAACATCCAGATGAGATTACACCTTGTTTTCTTTTGTTGAGAAAAGATCTTCATATGCAGCTGAAGCTGACCTCCATCTTGTGATCTTCTGCTTAGATAGACAGACAGACGGACAGACAGACGGACGGATGGGGACGGACACACACACACACACACACACACACACACACACACACACACGACCAAAGAAGGAAGTCTTATGTAACTTTGGTATGCTTTCCATTTCTCTTGAGGGTCTGCTCAGAAGAAAATGGGTGGAGGCTGGAGAGATGGCTTGGAGGTTAAGAGCATTGGCCACTCTTCCAGAAGTCCTGAGTTCAAGTCCCAGCAACCACATGGTGGTTCATAACCATCTATAATGAGATCTGGTGCCCTCTTCTGGCGGGCAAGCACACATGCAGGCAGGACATTGTATACATAATAAATAAATCAAAAAAAAATTTTTTTAAGAAAGAAAAAAAGAAAAAAAGGCGTGGTGGCACATGCCTTTAATCCCAGCACTCTTGGGAGGCAGAGGCAGGCAGATCTCTATGAGTTCAAGGCCAATCTGGTCTACAAAAGGAGTCCAGAAACCCTGTCTCAAAAAAACCAAAAAATTTAAAAAAAAAATAGGCCCCAACACTGGAGGACTGAGGAGGAATTTGGGGACTGGAGGCTTTAACATAAACATGAACACTCAGGAGACAGACTGAGAGGAGGAGAGAGGCCACAGTAACTGGACTTTCTGGCTCAGAACGACACACCCTAGCTGGAGCAAACAATCTGCTTATTTAGTCTTTATTTAAGAACTAAAAACTTCCTCCACCAAGAATTATATACTGAATCCCACATCAACTGGGATCTTGGCGCCACCTTGTGGCTCTTTCTGGAACTGCGCATTTAGTTCGAGCCAGGACAATCCTCCAATTATCAGGTCAGATCGTGTGCTCTTCTTGTGCCCATTTTCTCTTCTCTCGTTTTTCTGTTTTCCTTTTCTTTTTACTTGTGGCCATGGGTACAAGTCCTGGGCCTCTTCACTTGCCAGAAAGTGCTCTGCCACTGAGCTACACTCCCACCCAGCCTTCTTTTCTATTTATTGTGCTCAGACTATATGCTGGGTTCTGCACACACTTGTTTGCTTTAGAATAGTGATAAAGGAAACCCAGCCCAGCTTCCTGATGGGCCAGTGTTGCTCCCACTTTACAGATACAGAAAATGAGGCCCAAGCACATACAAGAGAGGAGCAATGGTCCTGCATGTCTGAGCTTGGGGCAGTTCGGCCCAAATACAAGTGGAAAGGGTGCTATAGAAGACCCTGATCTAGGTCGGGTGTGGTGGCACACTCTTTTAATCCCAGCACTCCACTCAGGAGGCAGATCAGGCGGATCGCTGTGAGTTCGAGGCCAGCCTGGTCCACAAAGTGAGTCCAGGACAGCCAAGGCTACACAGAGAAACCCTGTCTCGAAAAGCCAAAACCAAACCAAAACAAAACAAAACAAAAAGAGGCCCTGATCTAGACACCAGAAGTCTTGTCACCTGGTCTCAGATCGTGACAATCCCCTCCATAAGCCTTACTACCAGTTGTACAATTTTGTTTACTCACTATGTGTTTGACTCACACTCAGGGCTCTAGACTTTCTGAGAGTTGGGGGTTTAGCTGGTTCCTTCCTGTGTCCCCAAAAATCAAAATTTCAGGATACATAGTATTTTTCCTTCTTTCTTTCTTTCTTTTTTAAGTTTTTCAAGATAGGGTTTCTCTGTGTTATTTTGGCACCCCTAGACTCATTCTGTAGACCAGGCTGGCCTTGAACTCACAGAGATTCACCTACCTCTGCCTCTTGAGTGCTGGGATTATAGGCGTGCGCCACCACGCCCGGCTCAGTACACGCTCTTAATCCCAGCATTCAGGAGGCAAAGGCAGGTGGAGATCTGTGAGAGTGTGAGAGCTCTGTAAGCCAGGTCTACAGAGTGAGTTCCAGGACTCCTAAGGCTACACAGAGAAACCCTGTCTCAAAACCCAAACGCTAAACAAACAAACACACACACACACACAACCAACAAAAGAAACAAAATCAAGTTAGCTAAACAGTGACAGAAAAAAGAGGAGACTTGTCTTTACCCAAGAGGTCTTCACAGTCTAGAAAAGGACAGGACAGCCAAGGCTACACAGAGAAACCCTGTCTTGAAAAACAAACAAACAGAGCCAGGCATGGTGGTGCACGCCTTTAATCCCAGCACTCGGGAGGCAGAGGAAGGTGGATCGTTGTGAGTTCGAGGCCAGCCTGGTCTACAAAGTGAGTCTAGGACAGTCAAGGCTACACAGAGAAACCTTGTCTCGAAAAACCAAAAAGAAAAAGAAAAGAAAAGAAAAACAAACAAACAAACAAA
This sequence comes from Acomys russatus, assembly GCF_903995435.1. Lineage (NCBI taxonomy): Eukaryota > Metazoa > Chordata > Mammalia > Rodentia > Muridae > Acomys > Acomys russatus. The sequence continues at coordinate 27,565,116 of NC_067165.1, forward strand.
GAAATGTAAAGTGCTGGGGAGGTGGCTCGGGTGGTAATACGCTTGCCACACAAGCATGGGGACCCAAGTTCAGGTCCCCAGCACCCATGGGACAAGCACAGTGCAGCAGTAACCCAGTGCTGGGGACAGAGAGGCAGGAGGGTCCAAAGAAGCTAAAGTTTTAGTAAGACCCTGCCTTAAAAAATAAGGTGGTACACATTTGAGAAAGGCACCCCCTGCCACCCTGTGGCCTGCACGCACACGCACACTGGTTAGTCATTTTCTAGTGCTGTGACCAAACACTGTGGCCAAGGCAACCAGAGAAGAATTTATTTATATCTAGAGTTCCCAGGGGGATATGAGTCCATCATGATGGGAATTGCGACAGCAGGGGGGCAGCCGCGGCTGCCGGCTCACCGTTGAACTGTAAGCAGGAAGCAGTCTCTAAACTCTCAAAGCTGGCCCCTAGTGTCACTTCTTCCAACAAGGCCTCCCCCAAACAGCGTCACCAACTGGGAACCCAATATTCAAAAGCCGGAGACTGTGGGGGACAGCTTAGTAAAACCACCACACACACATATACATGTGTGCGCACCTGCACACTAAGAACACACACACTCAAAGGAAGATGGAGGAGCGGATGAAAACAGCCTGGCAGGTGAAAACTCAAACCTGATGACGTGAGCCTGATCCCTGGAACCAGGTGAGACAAAGTGGCACACATCTGCAACCACAGCTACGGCAAAATGGGAGGCGGAGACCGAAGAGTCGGCCAGCAGCTGCTCCCGGGCCAGCCAGCCTGTGGCACACAGCACGGCAGCAGAAACAGCGAGACCTGGCCTCAGAAATAAAGTGGAAGGTGAGACACACCTCTCAGTAACTGCTACCTGACTTTCACGCATGCACACATGCACAGCTGTGCACACTCAGGAACACATACACCAAGCACTATTTTTTTTTTTTTTTTTTTTTTTTTTTTTTGGTTTTTCGAGACAGGGTTTCTCTTTGTAGCCTTGGCCATCCTGGACTCACTTTGTAGACCAGGCTGGTCTCAAACTCACAGCAATCCGCCTGCCTCTGCCTCCTGAGTGCTGGGATTAAAGGCATGCGCCACCACGCCCGGCTAAGCACTATATTTTTAAAGACTTTTTTTTCTTTTTCTTTCTTTCTTTTTTTAGGCAAGGTTTCTCTGTGTAGGCTTGGCTGTCCTGGAACTCACTCTGTAGACCAGGCTGGACTTGATTGAACTCAGAGATCTGCCTACTTAAAGGCACGCACAGCCACACCAGGCTTTGCATTACACACTCTTAACTGTTGTGCCATTTCTCCTACCCCCTTAACTAGTAATAGATAAAATTAAATTAAAAGGGAAAGAGGGGAGGGGGAGGGGAATTCCAGGGAAAGGTTTGATTGTTGAGTCAAGAAAAACAAAAAGGAAGAAAGACCAGTAGGTGACTGATCTAGAGAGCCATAAAAACCAAATTCTTCCCTTGACAGTGCCGTGACTCCTCCTGTCTTGAGGATGCTACACAGATGAGATCCATAACATAAGAAACCTGAGACAGCAGGGCACGGTGGCACACGGCTTTAATCTCAGCACCCAGGAGGCAGAGGCAAGTGGATCTCTGTCAAGGCCAACCTGGTCCACAGAGAGTCCAGGACAGCCAAGGCTCTTACACAGAGAAACCCTGTCTCGAAAATCAAATAGGGTAGCATGGAAGACATACTGCAAAGAGATCATTGTTCATGTATGTGATGCACGTTAGGTCAGCATGGTCTATATAACAAGTTCCAGGGCTGGAAAGATTGCTCAGTGGTTAAGAACACTGGCTGCTCTCCTAGAGGTCCTGAATTCAATTCCCAGCAACCACATGATGGCTCACAACCATCTATAATGAGATCTGGCACCCTTTTCTGGTGGGGAGGCACACATACAGGCAGAATATTGTATACATAATAAAGATAATAAAGAGAGAGAGAGAGAGAGAGAGAGAGAGAGAGAGAGAGAGAGAGATTTGGTGCTTTCTTCTGACATTCAGGTGTACATGCAGGCAGAATACTGTATACATAATAAATATATTAAAACAAAACCAAAATAAAACCAAGTTCCAGGCCAGGCTGGGCTCCATAGAGAGACTCTGTCTCAAAAAAAGAGAAAGAGAAAGGAAGCCTTTGAACAGAAGGCAGCGGGGGCGGGGGGGGGGGGCAGCGTGGTGGTGTGGTAGGGAAGACAGGAGGACCTTTGAGGAAAGGATGTCTCAGGTAGACTGGGCAGTAAGTACAAAGGCCCTGAGGTAACATGGTAACACAAGTGGGTAAGTTTCTGAGTGGGTGGAGGTGGGTCAGGGAAATAAAGCGAGGAGGGAGACAGAAGATGTGGAAAGGCTTCACAGCCAGTGGGTGCCCAGAGGAAGCTGAGGCGTGTGTGATAAAGACCTGCATGGGAGAGAGGAGGCACAAGACTGCCTCCAGCTTTGAGTTTGCCTCCCGTTCCCCCCCCCCCCGACCACACCTCCCGGGGTGCACAGGAATTAATATTTCCTATAAATCCTGTAATTATCCTGTGAACAGCACAATTGTGCTGCGTTACACTCGGTGCCTGGTCTAAGCATTCATTTGTTCGATGGAAACATTTAAAGGGTGCTGGGTTCTCTGCAAACTTTTTCTTTTCTTACTTTTTTATTTAATATGACGGAAACCTAAATGAAGAAGCAATGGGGGCTCTACTTGACCTTCAAGAGGCCCTGGGGGGAGAAAGGTTAGCACTCACACCCACACACAAACACGCAGCCTCCCATCTTCACACCAACCCTCACTCACTCACAGAGCTCAGCCAGAGCTGACACCTAGTGCCCTGCCAGTTCAAGGTGACCTTGGGCAAGTCACAGCAGCAGCATTCCCCCTAACTTCCTTCCCCACCGTCTCTGCCTCCCTTCCTCCTTCTCCTCTTCCTCTTCCTCCTCCTCTTCTTCTCTCTCTCTCTCTTCCCCGCCACATCCCCCCAAAGCCCTTGACACTTTCACACAACTCATTTTGGCATTCATGATTTTTTTTTCAAGACAGGGTCTCTCTGTGTAGCCTTGGCTGATCTAGACTCACTCTGTAAACCAGGCAGTCCTGGAACTCACAGTGATCCGCCTGCTTCTGCCTCCAGAGTCCTGGGATTAAAGGCATGCGCCACCACGCCCGGAGGCATTCATGATCCTTAACTACAAAATGGGCAAAGATCAGTGCAGAAATTAGTGTGTCTGTTTCACAGACAGGGAAACTGAGGCCCCGAGAGGTATCCGCTCATAGCTGTAGAGCAGGAAGTCTGAAGGAGACAGGATTGGGGTGTGGCTCAGTAGGGGTGAGGCTTGCTTCTCTAGTCTGTGTGGGGCCCAAGGTTCCATCCTCAGCGGAGGCAAGAAGATGAAGTAAGAAAGGGCAGAGCAGAGCTGACACCTACTCTCTGGGGCACAGGACCTCAGGCCAGCCTGGGTTTGAGTCCTCACCGCACATTTATTTATATTGGCCCAATGATTAAACCTTCTGGCGCCTCAGCACAGTGCCCACGATGGGAGTGATGCTTGCCCCCAGCTTGTGATTCTGTTCTGCTGAGAGGTTAGGGGTGAAACCGCTGCCCTGGTTACTGTTATTATTCAGTCTTACCAAGTCCCATGATCCTGGAGGGGGTGCCAGGCAGGATGGGAGGAGGCCGCTCGGGTCAGACCCCGCCTGGCCACACCCACCCGTCTGTGGGGACAGTGGTTATTTTGCAGTCGCTCCTACCTGCTCTTCCGCTCACTCCTGCGGGACGATTTGTCTTGTTTGGTTTGGTTGTTTTGTTTTGTTTTGTTTTAAACCAGGGTCTAAGGCTGTCCAGGAACTTGCTTTGGAAATGATGAACTTGAATTCTTGGTCCTGTTGTTGCCTCCCTGTACCGCCATGCTCGGTTTAGCGTGTGCTGGGCTTTGGACCAGGGCTGTGGCAGCATGCTGGGCAAGCGCCCTTCCAACTGAGCCACAGCTGCAGAAATCTGCGGGTGTTTGTGTTCACTCACCCTCCAGCCATATCCTAGCACTTCCTGAGTGAAGCCCGCATAGGGGTGGGGTCCCACGCTGTGCAGGAAGAGTAGGACAGGCACTGTCCAGTCCACACCAGAGGGCTGAAACTAGGCAAGGGCCAGTGGGGAAAACCAGAGGCAGTCCCTGGGAGAGACTCTGAAGGGGTCCACGTTTAACCTCAGCTAACCTGCTCACCAGCAGCTGTAGAGAACCCTCACCTCCTTGCAGTTTATGGAGACCCCAAATCTCACAGCGGCCAGGCCTCTGCCTGATGTCCCTGGAGGGGGTGAGATGAAGAGACTGGGATGCGACCAGTCAGATGACTCCCGATGCCCAGGTTGGCCCAGGGAGGAAAGCTCAACTCTATCAGAGAGCCCATCAGCTGCCCCCCTCCCAAGTCTGCAGAACCTTCTGGAAGGGAGTGGACATGCTTGGAGTTCTCTGTCCCCTCTATATTGCCTTTGTGGCTCCTGGTTGGAAGTGAGGGGTGGTCCAAGGACTATGTACCCTCCCATAGGCACTAGCATGGGCACCGCTGCCTACCTTTTGCCCATCACTGCTCTAAGTTTAGGCTCCCAAGCCTCACCTAGAGCAGGGCCTTGTCTCCTGTGTGTTAATGGGCCAGAGCTTGAGCAACTCCTGGACACAGGCGGTACCCCATAAATGTGACTGAGAAAGCAAATGAAGACCATGCTAAGGTGGGAGCTTGCTGCGGAGAACAGGACAGGAAGTCCCTGGGAACAGGCTGAGGGAGCTGAGGGTTGGTCAGGGCGGCTCTGAGGAGCTAGGCAGCCCTCCAGAGTTGGCCCAAACTGAGGCAAGGCTGGAGGCCTCTGAGCCTCCTTGGGGAAGAGGGTGTGCCCTTGTCCCTGAGGAAGGGACACTGAGCTGAAATCTAAAGGATAAGAAAGATCCTTGCAGGAAGAGGGGACATGTCAGGAAGTTGAGGGTTGGGGACGACAGTTAAAGAGGTGAAAGAAGCCAGCTAAGAGCCGGGTGGTGGTGGCACAGCCTTTAATCCCTGACTCAAAAGAAGAAACAAGGGGCTGGAGAGATGGCTCAGTGGTTAAGAGCCTGCTCTTCCAAAGGACCAGGGTTCAATTCCTAGCAACCACATGGCAGCTCACAACTGTCTGCAACTCCAAGATCTTACACCCTCACACCAACACACACAAATTAAAATTAAATAAAATATTAAAAAACAAACAAACAAACAAACAAAAGAAGCTAGGGAAATCCCAGCACTTGGGAAGCAGAGGGAGGTGGATTGATATGAGTTCAAGGCCAGCCTGGTCTACATAGTGAGTCCAGGAGAGCCAAGGCTACACAGAGAAACCCTGTCTAGAAGGAGAAGGAGAAGCAGAAGAAGCAGCCAGCTATGAAAAGCTAGGCAACAGGAGTCGGGAGTCCAGTTTATCCTCGAATCAATATGAAGCCTTGCGGGGCTTCCTTTGGGAGATGGGCTGCCTAGTTTCCCCGAGTTAAAATCCCAGTTCTAGCACTAGGCAGCTATGTGACACTTACCCTGTCTGAGCTTCTCCTCATCTCTTGCATATAATGCATATGTAGAATTGTTTGTTTCTATACATTCTCAAATAACCCAGGCTCAGCCTGGATGACTGAATTTCTTTCTTTCTTTCTTTCTTTTTTTTTTTTTTTTTTTTTTTCAAGACAGGGTTTCTCTGTGTAGCCTTGGCTGTCCTGGACTCGCTTTGTAGACCAGGCTGGTCTCGAACTCACAGCGATCCACCTGCCTCTGCCTCCTGAGTGCTGGGATTAAAGGCGTGCGCCACCACCACCTGGTGACACTGAATTTCTGATCTTCCTGTATCTGCCTCTAGAGTGTTGGGACTACAGGTGTGTGTGTCCACACCTGGCTTTCTATGAGCTATAAACAGGAGCCAATATCAAGATTGTCTCAAGAGCCCTTATACAGTTTAATCGTCCGAGCTGAACCTGCAAAGTGCTCAGAACAGTGGCTGGCACAGCGTGAACGCCATTTAAACATGTGACACAAAGGGGCTGGCAAGATGGCTCAGCAGGTAAGGCCATTTGCCATGCAAGTCTGACAACATGAGTCCAACTCCGGGAACCCACAGGAAGGTGGAAGGAGAGAAGTGACCTCACAAAGCTGACCTGTAGGCCTGGGTGTGGTGGCACATGCTTTTAATCCCAGCACTCGGGAACTCTGCGAGTTTGAGGCCAGCCTGGTCTACAAAGCACATCAAGGACAGCCAGGGTTGTTACACAGAGAAACCTTGTCTCGAAAAAACAAAAAAACAAAGCTGACCTGTACACTGTGACACCTCCTCTCTCTCTCTCTCTCTCTCTCTCTCTCTCTCTCTCTCTCTCTCTCTCTCTCACACACACACACACACACACACACACAGAGTAATTATAAAAAATAAAATTTAGAGCCACACAGTGGTGATGCATACTTTTAATCCCCGCACTTGGGAGGCAGAGGCAGGCAAAGCTCTGAGTTCAAGGCCAGCCTGGTCTACAGAGGGAGTTCCAGGACAGCCAGGGCTACACAGAGAAACCCTGTCTTGAAAAAACCCAAATAAATAAATTTGGTCTGCATGGTGGCATGCTCCTTTAGTCCCAGCATGGGAAGAAGAGACAGATGGATCTCTGCGAGTTCCAGACCAGTCTGGTCTACAGAGCAAGTTTCAGGCCATCCAGGGCTACATTGTGAGACTGTCTCAAACAAAACAAACAAACAGATGCCAGGTGGTGCTGGTGCAGGCCTTTAATCTCAGCAGTCAAGAGGCAGAGGCAGGCAAATCTCTGAGTTTGAGGTCAGCCTGGGCAACCAAGTGAGTTCCAGGACAGCCAGGGCTACACAGAAAAACCAAAACCCAAAGAAAACCAAACCAAAAGGAGAACAAAACAACAACAAAAATCTCATTTTGACACAAGAAAGAAAAGTTGGGGCTGGAGAGATGGCTCAGAGGTTAAGAGCATGGTCTGTTCTTCCAAAGGTCCTGAGTTCAATTCCCAGAGACCACATGGTAGCTCCCAACCCTCTGTAATGAGATCTGGTGCCCTCTTCTGGCCTGCAGACACACTTGGGGGTGGGGGGGAGGCAGAATACTGTATAAATAATAAATAACATTTAAAAAAAGAAAGAAAAGAAAAGAAGTTATAGGGACAGACTCTACCTGAGGGCCAGGTTCTCTATGTCCCCAGGGCCCCTATCACCCTGTACTGCAGCTCTTTGAGTCCTAACCTTACAAATGAGCTAATGGGGGGGGGGGGGGGTTGGGTTTCTGGTGTCCAGGTGAGGTCACTTGCGGGCAGAACGACTCACCCAGTAAGTGCTCCTTGTTGTCGTTTGGTTTGGGTTTCAGTTTTTGAGCCCGATCTTACACTATAGGCCAAGCTAGCCTGGAACTCAAAGTAATCCTCCTGTCTCAGCCTCACAAGTACTAGGATTTACAGGCATGAGTCACAGGCTGCTGCTAGAAGTCTTTTTTATTTTTTAATTTTGTTTTTTGTTTTTTGTTTGTTTTGAGACAGGATTTCTTTGTGTAATAGCGCTGGCTGTCCTGGAACTCTCTTTGTAGACCAGGCTGGCCTCTAACTCACAGAGATCTGCCTGCCTCTGCCTCCATAGTGCTGGGATTAAAGGCCTGCACCACCATACCTGGCTGGGACACTAGAATTCTAAACTGTCCCAGGATGCTGCTTTTCTCTATACAAAAACAAAGTGATAGTGAGGCAGGAGGATGGACAGAATGTGTTAGGATTCTGCTTCAATCTGCCCCTGTGATGTCACTGCCGACCTGCCACAGGACATGGCCCTACCCAGGGCTGTATAAAAAGCAGACACATCTCACCCCTCTCTCTCTTACCTCTCTTCTGTCTCACCTCTCTCTTTCTCTCCCTATGTCTCTGTCGCTCTCTGGGGTACCCCTCCCCTGTTTCCCTCTCTCCCCATGCTATTCCATGTCATATCTGTTGAGTGGTGCATATTATATTTCATAAAAGAATGACCTCCTGAGGGCTCTTGGGATCCTTGAAGTTATGGTCACAACCACAGAATCTGGGAAGATTCCCACAGAGCGCAGGTAAGCAGCATGCTAGGGCACAACCACCTCATTAAGCAAGTACCGTGTGATGTGAGTGCCAAGGCCAGGAAGTGACCTCGCTGCGGGCTGGATACCCCCACTGCTGAGAAGCGACATAATGAGAGCAATCACAGCAGCAGCAACGGTGACATCACCGGTGACGCCGGCCAGAGGTGGAAAAGGTGACAGTAGGAGAAGGGACTATGCTGGTAAAGAGTAAGTGGTGGTTCTGTGTAGCCTTGGCTGTCCTGGACTCGCTTTGTAGACCAGGCTGGCCTCGAACTCACAGCGATCCCCCTACCTCTGCCTCCCGAGTGCTGGGATTAAAGGTGTGTGCCACCACACCCTGGTGTTGAATGCTCCTATGATACCCTCCTTGCCAGAGAGGCAAGATGGGGCACAAGACCTTCAGGGCAGGCTTGCTGGAGGATGGGGGAGTGGAGCGGAGACCTATAAAGAAATGTAAAGCAGCCGGGCAAGGTGTCCCTTGCAGTGGCTCAAATCAAGCAAGAGGCAGAGGGCAGAAATGGGGCACCACCCTTCTGGCTACGTTCTCCGTTGTAAAATAGGGATAGCTGGGTAGGGTATAGAGGGCTTGCCTGAACACCCATGAAGCCTTGGGTTCTATCCCCAGCACTCAGGTGGTGGAGGCAGAAGGATCTTGTGTCAAAGTCATCCCCAACTATGTAGAGCATTTGAGACCAGCCTCAAAAAATAAATGGATAGAGCAAGGATGGTCACGAAACAGGAACGGCTCCAAAAAAAAAAGCACCATCACTCTCTGGCTACCGCCTGCCACTGGGATTGTGTGTCTAGCATTTCCTGCCACCCTCTAGCTGTTTCACCAGCCGGCAAGTGCAGTAACACGAGGCTTTTTTGCAGAGCCACCCAGCGGCTATGAGTGATGTCAGTAGACATTTAGGCGTCCAGCTTCCTGCCTGCCCAGCTCCAGGTGCAGTGACGGGGAGGGGTGGGGAGGATTGGAGGGGGGGAAAGGAAGCAGTGGTGGGCATTTCGGAGACCCAGCTTTCAGGGCTCTGGAGTGACATTTCCGGGGTGCTCATCTGCTTGGAGCTCTGGGATTGCTTGGAGCTCTCTTGGTAGGTCAGTGCTGTGTGGTATAGAGCTCATTACGGGGAGGTCTGGTTCCCTTAGCCTCCCTGGTTAATGAGTGAACAAGCCCCTACTTCCCTGGATTAAATGCCTGTCTAGCAGCCAGGCCTGGAATCGAAGCTCTTCAGAAAGCTGAGGCAGGAGGATCCGAAGCTGGAGGTTAGCCTGAGCTACAGAGGTAGATCTTGCCTCCAAACCAGCAATAAAGAAAGCAGACCAGACAAAGTGGCAAGGGACAGGGTGGGATGCTGAGCCAGCTGGGGGAGGTGCAGGTGGGGGTGGTTGGGGAGTGCTGTGGAGAGGGCAGGCAGGGTTGGAAAAGCTTTTCTGAGCTAAGGTTGAAGGAATGAGGAACTAGACACTGGGGAAAACTGGGGGACAGGCGTGCCTTAAAGTCCCCAAGCGGAGCAAGCCTGCTGAGTTTGCAAAGCAGAAACATGGCAGCAGAGTGCAGAGCAGGAGCAGGAAGGAGAGGGAGACGGACGGCCAGGGGAAGACCTAGTATTCTCTTCTTGTCCACCGGAAGCCACGGAGGGTGTCCTTTAATAAATCAAAGGACATGTCCTCAGGTATAACTGCTTTTAAAAAAATGGGGAACATGAGCAGGGTGAGGTGACAAATACCTGTGATCCCAGCACTCAGGAGGCAGGCGGACCTCTGTGAGTTCAAGGCCAGCCTGGTCTACAAATTGAGTCCAGAGCAGCCAAGGCTACACAGAGAAACCCTAAGAAAAGCAAAAACAAACAAAGAAATGGGGACATGGATTCAAAAGGAGCAGAGTGAGGTGGTCTCCTGTCTCCTCAGTGGGAAGTGAGGCCAGGACATCACCACAGAGAGCAGGAGGGGACAAGGGTATGTCACTAGTCATATCAGGCAGGCCAAGTGTCTTAGCTGGAGTCACGGTATGACCCTAAGTGACTTGGCTCTCAACTGGCCTTTAAGTTCCTGGACATTGTCAGTTGAATGACAGAGACACTCTTTGTCACTGGGACCAGAAAGGAGAGCCTCAAGAATCAAAACCACAGCCTGGCATGGTGGCACATGCCTTTAGTCCCAGTACTCGGGAGGCAGAGGCAGGCGGATCGCTGTGAGTTCGAGGCCAGCCTGGTCTACAAAGCAAGTCCAGGACAGCCAAGGCTACACAGAGAAACCCTGTCTCAAAAAAAAAAAAAACAAAAACAAAAACAAAAAAAACCACAAAACAAAACAAAACCAACCAACCAAACAAACAAAGAATCAAAACCACAATAGCAACTAAAGCCCTCGAAAAGTGGTTACAGCCACCTTCCCAGGGTGCCAGCACCCTAGCCAGGCAGGTCACCAGGGGCCCAGCCCCTTCCAGAGCTGTCCTGGGACACAACAGGGAGCTGGGGGTGGGGAGCAGGGTGAGGGGGTGAGGGTGGGGAGCAACCGTCAGTTACTGTCTTCAACCAGTGGTTTCCCAGGATGCACACCTCTGTCTGAACAGAGTCCTGCACACCATGGCAGAGCTGGTCTCATCCAGCTATCCCTAGGCGGAGTCAGAGTGGTGCCACCAGCCTCTGCGAGCCGCAGAACCTCGAGTGGGAAAGCAAAGGAAGATGCCAACCACACACTTGAGTCCTGGCAGGTGTGTTCCGGGGTGAGGGATGCTCACCTGATGATGAGCCACACACACCCCACCCCACTGCCTTGCCAGGAGCCTAAGGCTATGGGCTCCAAGCCACTTCCCCACCTCAGTCTCCTGGAGTAGGGACCCTGGGCTGGGAAGGCCCAAGGAAGGTTGAGTCTCCCTGTTCCCATATCCTAGGATGAGCTCTGGTCCTGGTCACTTAGCTGAGCCTGAGTATGTTGGCAGGGAATGTACGAGGCTCAGTGGTAGCTCCTGTTCCAGCCTGGGGCCTGATGGGTGGAGAGAAAACATTTGTACCTCCATCCGAACCTAAAGCAGGCCCCAGCTCAACTCTAAAGTCATGACAAAACCTGGCCCATGAGCCCAAACAGGCTCCGAGGGCGGCTGCCTCAGCATCTCTCACCTCTACAGCCCAGGCCCCGAGTCTCCTGCCTGGGAAACCAAACATGCAAAAATAAAAATAAAAATAAGCCGGGCGTGGTGGCGCACGCCCAGAGGCAGGCGGATCGCTGTGAGTTCGAGGCCAGCCTGGTTTACAAAGTGAGTCCAGGACAGCCAAGGCTACACAGAGAAACCCTGTCTCAAAAAACAAACCAAACAAAAGATAAATAGAGCCAGATTAAAACCATGCATAGTGACATATATAGACCTGTGCTCCCAGCCCTTTGGAGATGGAGGCAGGAGGATTGGTCGGTAGAGACCAGCTAAGCCTGAGCTGCATAGTAACCCTATGCCTGAAAAAGAGCACGGGCTGGGGGTGTGGCCTAGTGACCAAGTACTTGCCCAACATGAGTCAGGCCTGGGTTTGCTCCCCAGCGCCACAGAATAAACAAGGACCAGTTAACCCCCTTACATCTCCCTCTTACTTTGTGATGCATCTTCATCTTAGGAAATAAAGCCCAAGGGCCAAATGCATCTTCTGAGGCGTTAAGTTCCTTTCCCTTCCAGTCAGGCTCCTCTTCTGATCTTTTGGAGAACTCTTACCCTAACCCTGACCTCCTGGATCCAACTGCCCCATGGGTGTGGGCAGGAGACAGACCTAGAGACTGAGAGCCTAGGGAGGGGTGGGGTGGGGGTGTGGTCTAGAACCTTACCTGACCTGAGAGTAAGACATCCAGAACTTAAAGATCTTGTTGGGCCATCAGAGCCTCAATGAAATCATGGCAACGGTTCGACTTCCTGTGTAAGCCAGGTCCAGGAGACCCAGGAAACTTATAAGGTTAAAATCCTGGACCCATTTCCTAGCCCATATACTTTGTGTTAGTGACTTGGCCTCTCTGGGTTTTAGTTTTGTCATCTGTCAGATGGCAATAACAGCAAGTCTGTGAAGGTGATGGAGTCGGGGAAAAATGGCTCAGTGGGTAAAGTGTGACACATGCCTGAGGACCTGATCCACAGCTGGAAGCCAAGTAAAAGGTAGCAATGGGCCGGGCAACGGTGGCGCTTGCCTTTAATCCCAGCACTTGGGAGACAAAGGCAGATGGATCACTGTGAGTTCGAGGCCAGCCTGGTCTACAAAGCGAGTCCAGGACAGCCAAGGCTACACAGAGAAACCTTGTCTCGAAAAACCAAAAAGTAAACAATTAAAATTAAAAAGAAAAGCAACCAAAAAAAAGTAGCGATGGAGCCGGACTGTACAGAGTCATTCTATGATCTCCATATGCCAGCCACCGCCGTCATACACAACATCATTTTCTTTTTAAAAAATATTTAGTTTTATCCTGTGGGTATGGGTGTTTCGACGGCATGGACGCATGGGCAGCACTCATGTGCTCGGTGCAGGTAGAGGCCAGCAGAGGGCGCCAGATCGCGTAGGACTGAGTTACCCATATGGGTCCTGAGAACGGAACCCAGACCCTCTCTGGAAGAGCAGCAAGTGTTCTTAACCGCTGAGCCATCTCTCCAGCCCCCAGATGCATTTAAAGATTTATTTTATTTTTCGACTTATATGTGCGGGTGTTTGCACGTGTATCCAGGTACCTTCGAAGGCTAGAAGCACTGGATCCCTTGGATCCGCAGCTACAGGTGGTTGTGAGCCGTTCAATGTGGATGCTGGGAACTGGACTCAGGTCCTCTGAAAGAACAGTAGGCACTCTTAACTGCTGAGCCGTCTCTCTAGCCCCACTTGGAAACTTTTATAATTAGAGCAGGCACTTTATAAGTGTAGAGTGTAGTGCTCGCTTCGGCAGCAGATATACTAAAATTGGAACGATACAGAGAAGATTAGCATGGCCCCTGCGCAAGGATGACACGCAAATTCGTGAAGCGTTCCATATTTTTTCAAACTAAGGCACCAGCCAAGGACAATACAGGTGGTAAACTTTAAACCCCTACCCAGATCTAGCCAATGGTCAGAACAGTCTCCACACTTGAGTGGAGAGTGGGATATGACTTTCTCACATACTCTGGTGCCTCACATTTGACCATGTCCCCTGGAGGGGGAGACCTGGTGGCACTCAGAGGAAGGACAGCAGGCTACCGAGAAGAGACTTGATACCCTATGAGCATATACAGGGGGAGGTAATCCCCCTCAGGAACAGTCATAGGGGAGGGGAATAAGGGGAAAAGGGGAGGGAAGGAAGAATAGGAGGACACAAGGGATGGGATAACCATTGAGATGTAACAAGAATAAATTAATAATAAAAACTTTTTTAAAAAAATTAAAAAAGAAAAAGAAAAAAAAATAAGTGTAGAGTGTAATCCTCCTGGCAGGAAAGGGCAGCAGTTGGCGTTGTCAGTATGGGCGAAAGCTTCACCAGCCAGCACAGTGCAGGGTGGGGATCATTCTGTGGGCTCACTCTGAAGAGCTCAGAGCCTCCCCAGAACGCACCCGTCCCTCACCTAGAACCATCACTAGCTCTTCGAGGTCGCCTTCCTGCAAGGGGATCAGGAATGGGACAGCTGTGTCTTCTCGGACTCCCCCCACTGCAGAGTCCTGGACCAGACAGGGCAAGATGAGCTGAGGGGCGAGAAAAGGGAGACAGGGGAATCTACGCCAGCCCGGGGATTTCCCGACCCAAGCTGGGACCTGGTAGAGGGTGGGACGGGTGGGTGGGGCACAGAGGCTCCGCCCCTCTGACGTCAATGCCCAGGTCCCCCTCCCTCGCCCGCGGTGAGTTCCTAGGACCCACGAGTCCCGTGGGAACTGCTGTGTCTGCAGTTGGTGCCCAGCCTTGTGGTGCGGGAAATGAGGTTGAGCGGCAGGGCGGGTCCAGGACGGAGGGGACAGCTCTGACGCGAGGGCCTTATACTGGGGACTGGGCGCCCTGAGCGCCGGAGCCGCCCGCAGCTGCAGGGGAGCGGGGTGCCTTTGCCTCCAGCTGGTGAAGCAGCAGCTGGGCCGCCGGGAGTGGAAATGTACTCTCAGCTCCCCCCACAGGCTGATAACTTCAGAATCTGCATCAATCGGTCCCCACGTGACTCGTAGGCACGCACGTGACAAAAAGTCAACCTGAGTACAGACCACTCAGAGAGACAGAGGGACACTAGTTATTTCCCAGTATTTCTTCACATTTCAGTCAAAACATTGATTTTTTCCCCTCCTCCTACCTGTTCTCTTCTTCTACCCTCCTCTTCCTCTTCTTCCTCCTCTTCTCCCTTCTCCTCCCTCTCCTCATGGAGCCTGGAGGGGTGGCACCAGCCAGAGCTCCTAGTAGTTGGGAGATGGAGGCAGAAGCATTAGAATTGTAGGACCACCTGAGACCCTGCCTCCTCCAACAACCCACACCCCAAATTGGGAGTGTATCCATAGGTTGTTAGGTATGGATTGATTTCTACTGCATGAAAGCAAGTTGCGATGTGTTTGTTAGGGAGGGTGGGGGGTTGGAGGCGGATGTGATGGCGCGTGCCTTTAATCCCAGCACTGGGGAAGCAGAGGCAGCCTGTTCTACAAAGCAAGTTCCAGGACAGGCAGGGTTGTTACACAGAGAAACTGTCTCGGAAAAGAAAAGAGAAAAGGAAAGGAAAAGAAAGAAAAGCAGAGGGTCCGGATGGATCGCTGAGACTGAGACTCGGGGACCCGTTCCTGCGCTCCTGTTTTCAGCCCAGCCAGTCCCCTGGGGACCGAAGTGGGTGCATTCAGCCTTTGAACCTAAAGAGCATCCACGCTGGGGGGAGGGCAGGATGAGAGAGGTGCAAATTGTCACCTTCAGAAGCCTCAGTTTCCTCACCTTCTTCACCTGGTCTCTGCACCTGCCTCCTCTCTTGACTGGATGGCCTGAGTGGCGCTCAGGGGAAGGCGGGCCTTCTCTAACTGCCAGGTTGAGGGAAGTGAGGTGAGACTGGTTCCTAGGCTTGACCCTGCCAGCTGCTCTATCTTCCTGTCCGGCACTACTAAGCTTTCAGTCCTCTGGTGCTCCCTAAGGGCGGTCTTCCCCTCTCGTCTCCCTCTCTCTATTTTCTCCACCAAAATGAAAACACACCACACCTGTCTGAAACTTGCCCCAGATTAGCATTCTCTGGAGATAGTCATCGTCGCCATATGGATAGAGAGTCAAAAATACATGATCTCATATATAACATAGAACCTAAAGAACGGTTCTTGGACTGGAGAGAGACCTTGGAGGTTCAGAGTCCTGGCTCAGTTTCCAGAAGACCTGAATTCATATTGGGCAACTCCCAACTTCCTGTAACCTCAGCTCCAGGGTATCCAGTGTCCTCTTCCGGCCTCCTTGGGTACCGCATGCATGTGTGCAGACACACACACACACTAATTTTTAAAATTAAATAAATCTTAGGTGATAGTGCTTTAATCCCAGCACTTAGGAGGTAGAGTCACACAAAGCCAGCCTGGTCTAACAAAGTGAGTTCGAGTACAACTAGTTCTATATAGAGAAACAAAAAACAAAAACAAAAACAAAAACAAAACAAAACAATACTAAATAAATCTTTTTAAAAAATCTTTTTGTTGTTGTTGTTGTTGTTGTTTTTGAGACAGGGTTTCTCTGTGTAGCCTTGACTGTCCTGGACTCTCTTTGTAGACCAGGCTGGCCAAATTTACAGCAATCTGCCTGCCTCTGTCTCCCCAGTGCTGGGTTTTTGGTTTTTTTTTTTTTAAGAACACTGTTCATGGTCTAGGCGTGGTGGCGCATGCCTTTAATCTCAGCACTTGGGAGCCAGAGGCTGGTGGATCGCTATGAGTTCGAGGCCAGCCTGGTCTACAAATTGAGTCTAGGACAGCCAAGGCTACACAGAGAGACCCTGTCTCAAAAAACCAAAAAAAAAAAAAGAAAGAAAGAAAGAAAAGAAAAAAGAAAAAAAAGAACACTGTTCTCATAGAAGTAGAGAACAGAACAGTAGTTACCAAAGATTCGGGGGAGCAGAATGAAGAAAAGGCAAGGTTAGACAGTGGATGCAAAGCTAGCAGTCGCAGGAGGAGTAAACGCTAGAGTTCTGTTTAGGAAGATGTGGGCCACAGTCGACAGATTATGTTGATGAAGTAGATTATTATGTAGCACATCATGAGTTTGCTTTTGTTGTTGTTGGTTGGTTGGTTGGTTTGGTTTCGGTTTTGGCTTTTTTCCCCCTGGTTGTTGTTTTGTTTGTTTGTTTATATTTTGTTTTATTTTGCTTTTGTTTTTTGAGACAGGGTTTCTCTGTGTAAAAGCTCTAGCTGTCCTGGACTGGCTTTGTAGACCAGGCTGGCCTCAAACTCAAAGAGATCCTCCTGCCTTTGCCTCCCAAGTGCTGGGATTAAAGGTGTGCGCCACCACTGCCCGGCTAGATTATGTAACAGTTATTTCCAAATAGGTAAAAGGAGGATTTCAAATGATTCCAGCAAAAAGAAATGAAGGTATCATTGTATAATATACACATATATTAAAGTACAACCTGTACCCCATAATAATATGCAATTATATGCTGATAAAAATATTAAGAAGAGAGCAGGCCTGGTGGTGCACGCCTGCAACTCCAGCACTCAGGAAATAGAAAGTCCTAGGAGGGTTAGAAACTGAGGGACAGTACTGGTTATTTCATGAGTTCAAGGCCAGCCTGAGATACACATCTCAAGAAATGGGGGAGGGGGAGGAAGATGACTCAACAGGTTGAGAGTGCTTGCGGCACAATCACGAGGACCTAAGTTCAAATCCCCAGAACCCATGCAAAAAGCTGGGCCTGTAAACTGGAGTCCTGTGGGAGGCAGAGGCAGGAGGAGCTTGTTGATTACTAGAAACAAAGAAAAGAAGCAAAGGGCCTGAAGACATTCCTTTAAAAACCTCAGAAGACCAATGGGCACTTGAAAAGGCATTTCCAGCCTCAGAAAAATGGAGACCAAGCCGGGGCGTTGGTGGTGGCGCACGCCTTTAATCCCAGTACTCGAACGGCAGAGGCAAGCCTATCACTGTGAGTTCGAGGCCAGCCTGGTCTACAAAGTGAGTCCAGGACAGCCAGAGCTGTTACACAGAGAAACCCTGTCTCGAAAAACAAAACAAAACAAACAAACAAAAAAAACAAAACAAAACAAAAAAACGTAATGCTATACTATCTCATAGTGACAAAGATGGCTATAATAAAAAAGGACCCATGATAACAAGTGCTGGTAAGGAGAAATTAGAGTCACTGGACTAATGAAAGGTAAAGTGGTGCAACTGTTTTGGAAGACGGTCTGGCACTTACTCATGAGGCCTAACAAAAATCGCCGCAGCAGTTCTACCTCTGAGAACACACCCAAAAGAAATAAAAACATGTAACACAGAAAACATGTAGCACACCGACTCAGTCACAACATTCATAATAGCCCGGAAGTGGAACCAACCCAAATGTCCATCAACCGATGAACAGATAAATAAAACATGAACTATCGTGTACCAGTAAATTATATTTGGCAGAAAAGGAAAACCCAAACTGGGGTGTGGCTGGGTGGTAGAACACACTCTTAGTATGTCTGTGGGGGGAGTGATGGGGGGGGAGGTTCAGTCGTCTGCACTGGAAAAAACCAAGGTCCTGTTACATGCTATATACTATACGTGAATTTTTGTATGTAACATGTTTTTGCTTGATTCTGCAGTTTACGTATGAATCCAATATGTGGTTTTTGGCTTACGACTTTTCTCCCAAAATGTATGCCCACAGAGATTACTTCTACTAGCCACAAAGACAGGTTGACTCTCACGTGGCCCTCACACGTGCCGCCTTTCCAACTCACTGCGCCCATGTCTGTCTGTGCTGGGTCCCTGCCCTGCTCCTGTCTGTCACTCATGAGGTGTTCGCAGGCCAAGGATGCCAATTGGCACCACTTGATGTACCAACTCTGCATACATAGTGTGGAAGTCCTGGACTGAGGGTTTGTGAAGCTTGCCTGTGCTTGGGTTCCATTTGTAAGAGGTGTGATCAGCTGGGCAGTGGTGGCAATTTCCTTTAGTCCCAGCACCTGGGAGGCAGAGGCAGGAGGATCTCTGAGTTCAAGACCACCCTGATCTACAGAGTGAGTTCCAGGACAGCCAGGGCTACACAGAGAAACCCTGTCTTGAAAAAAACAAAACAAAACAAAAACCGGAAAACAAAACAAAAACAACCACCACCAACAAAACAAAACCAAAAGAAAGAAAGAACTGTGGTCCGTTGGCAAGGCTTTCCTTGCACTCAGATGGGGAGCACACAGATGGGGAAGGCTATGTCAGCCACAGGCTGGGAAAGGGACAGGACTATGCTCTATCCTTGCCTTAGGTGGCTGTGCCGCTGCCCAGGCTGTACGGTCTCACTGCCAGGTAGCGTAAGTACAGTCTGAAATCTGTGGAGCTGTCAGTGACTTCTGCAGAGGCTTCATGGAACAGCGTGCCAAATCCCAAGCCAGAGGTCATCCCTTTAAAAAGAGAGGCCATCCCATGGACACTCTGGCAGGTGTGTGTGTGTGTGTGTGTGTGTGTGTGTGTGTGTGTGTGTGTGTGTGATGCAGGTCCTAGTGATCCTGTAGAGACTCCAGCAGGGGTGTGTGTGTGGGTGTGTGTGTATGTGTGAGATGCAGGCCCTGGTGACCCCATGGACACTCCAGCAGAGGTGTGAGAGGTATGTGTGATGCAGGTCCTGGTGATCCTGTAGACACTCCAGCAGGGGTGTGTGTGTGTGTGTGTGTGTGTGTGTGTGTGTGTGTGTGTGTGTGTGTGTGTGTGAGATGCAGGTCTTGGTAATCCTGTGGACACTCTGGCAGGGGTGTGTGCACTGTGGGTCCTGGTGGCATGAACATCCATCTCATTGTCTGAAGTCTGCTGTTACCCAGGTGATGGCACCTTGACTGGCTTTTACATATGATTTGCAACTCAAGATGCCACTCACACAGAAATGCCTGTGAAATGAATCCAGAACTTTGCAGTCCAAACTAAAAATGTTTGTGCTACCCAGAGTCAAGACTGAGTAAAAGGATAATCTTATTTTGTGGTGTTTTCTTTCCTTCCTTGCTTATTTCCTTCTTTTCTTTCTTCCTCCACATACCCCCACTACCCTAAGACAGGGTTTCTCTGTGTAGCCTTGGCTGTCCTGGTACTCACTCTGTAGACCAGACTGGCTTCCAACTCATAGAGATCTGCTTGCCTCTGCCTCCCCAGTGCTGGGATTAAAAGCTTGCACCACCACACCTGGCCTTGTGGTGTTTTCTATTGTTGGTTTTGTTTTGTTTTCCAGTGTCTTTCTATGTAGCCCCTATCTGGCCCAGAACTCACTATATGGACCAGGCTGCCCTTCAACTCACAGAGATCTACTTGTCTCTACCTCTTGAGTGCGGGGATTAAAGGCACACTCCACGATGCCTGGTGCAATTTAAAAGAAAACACTCAACTGGGCTTGGTGACACACACCTTTAATCTCAGCACTCGGGAGGCAGAGACAGGCGGATCGCTGTGAGTTCAAGGCCAGCCTGGTCTACAAAGCAAGTCCAGGACACCCAAGACTACACAGAGAAACCCTGTCTTGATAAACCACGAGAGAGAGAGAGAGAGAGAGAGAGAGAGAGAGAGAGAGAGAGAGCAGCCTGGTCTTCAAAGAGAATCCAGGACAGCCAAGGCTACACAGAGAAACCTTGTTTTTGAAAAAACTAAAAAACAAGCAAACAAAAAACTGTAGGCTCAATTTTCTTAACAAATACATTTTATTACGAACTTATTAACTGAGAGTACCTCACTTACAACCCAACTAACATAATAAACAATAGGAAGAGGAGATTAAAAAAATACAGTAATGAAACCTTAAGGATATCAGTTCCGAGGAACAATTCTCCTGGCGTAATCAGCAGGATTTCTTCTGCTGGAACCTGGAGCAACTGGAACCCGGAGCGTCAGCCAGAGCCTCAAAGCCCTCCCTCAAGCGGTTCTCTCTAGGAGCATCTCTCAAAGTGGAGCGATGAACAGCCAAAACTATCCCAAGTCTCCAAAGACCCCGCCTCCTGTTTTTGGCTCACATTTATATCTTATTATCACATCTCAGAATTTGTTTAAGGATCTTTTTCAACTGGTTAACAACCAATCTCCCTCACACAATGGTTCGCCTTTTTTTTTTTTGACAGAGTTTCTCCGTGTTAACCTTGGTTATCCTGGACCTGCTTTGTAGACCAGGCTGGCCTCAAACTTCACAGCGATCCACCTGCCTCTGCCACCGAGTGCTGGGATTAAAGGCATGTGCCACCACACCTGGCTGGATGGTTCGACTTCTAAGGGGATAAACATCACCTGCTCTCTCACAAGTCTTTTTCACATCCCACACTTGTCATCTAAACAAACAAAAAAACCATGTTTATCTCTCCTTCATCGAAAAAACTAAAAAACAAACAAAACACTCTTAGCAGAAGACACATGAAAATGCCAAAGGGGCCAAAAGGAGACCCTGACTCTACTTCCTGCTTCCCTGATGCTGCCCCGCAGCTGGAGCTAGGAGGAGCCCTGGAGACTAATAATGAGGCCCCAAAGCCTTGGGAAGCTGAGGCATGACTCCTTGAGGGATCCAGGTGTCTGCTGAACCTCCTCCAATCTGTGCTTTTGGATTCTGGGTGCTTTCTTCAGCATCCTTCACTCTTGCTACCTTCCCCTGCATCCTGAAGTTTGCCCAGTCCTGCGGGGGCTGGTCCAGGCAGTACTTCTTCCTCCTTCCTCCTTCTGTTCTTTACATCACTTTAAGGGATGTTGGCTTGTTCTTGATTTCTTCTGCACTGGAAAAAAAAACCCTGTAACATGGAGGCGGGGGGGGGGGGGAAGAAGGGAGGAAGAAAGAAAAGGAAAAAAGAAAGAGGGTAAAAGAAAAAAGGCAAGAGAATTGAGGATTAGATTTAGCAATGTGACCTCAACCTTGGCAAAGGCAGTTTAGGTGGAAGGGTGGAACTAAATGTCTCCCTCCTGTGTGCGGGGGAATCCCAGGCATGTAGCACCACACCCAGCTTTTTGGAAATTATGTCTTAATGCAGATAAGAAAGATCCAGTCAAAAAGGGAGGGAAAGTTAATGGAGTAACATGCAGGTTAGAAGAAAGGACCGGGGACACTCAAGGGAGGAGCAAGCAGGCGCATCCTTGTAGCAGGAAGGGAGGCTGAACCCAAGCGCAGAGGCCGGGATGGGTGGAGGGGTGCGTGTGTCTGTTTTTCTATGGCAGCATTCTCAACTTGTGGGTAGTAACCCCTTTTGAGAGGTCACCTAAGACCATTAGAAAACACAAATATTAGCCAGGCGTGGTGGTGCATGCCTTTAATCCCAGCGGTCGGGAGGCAGAGGCAGCTGGATCGCTGTGAAGTTTGAGCTATGAGTTCAAGGCCACCTGGTCTACAAAGTGAGTCCACGACAGCCAAGGCTATGCAGAGAAACCCTGTCTTGAAACAAAGAAAACAAAACAAACACAAATATTTACATTTATAACTCATAACAGTAGCAAATGTATAAAGTAGTGACAAAAATTAATTTATGGTTGGGGGCACTCCCTCCCCCAACGTGAGGAACGGTATTAAAGGGTTGCAGCATTAGGAAGATTAAGGACCACTGTTCTAGGGAGGAGCGAGGTCATCCCCCAGAAGAGGACACAGGAGCTGAGGAGAGACCAGAAGGTCTGGCCCTGTTCTCTATGACTGGAGAGAGTAACAAGATGGCCGAGTCACGTGGTAGGTGGTGGGCCCGATGCTAAGTGAGATCAGCAGGTCTGTGGCCCTTCTGAGCCTCAGCCAGCTGTGGAGGATTAGCCAGGGTGTGGTTTTGCCAGGTGGAGGCAATTTAATGAGCAGGGACCAAGGGGTTGAGGCTGTATGCAAGGAAGTAATTGCAGCGATGACTGTGGACTAAGAGCTGGCTATGCTGGGGGGGGGGGGTCGGAGGAGGGGGCCAAGGACATGAGGGAGTCCAGGAAACGTGAGAGAAAGGAGGATGGGGGGGGGGGTGGATTAAAGGACCTGGTGGCAAAAAAGCTAATGGAGTTGGGGTTGTGAGTGTAAGTTGAAGAGAGGCGATGCTGATATCAACATTATGTCAGCTAGGGGTACAATTACCAGTAATGACAACGTCCATTACCTCAGCCAGGGGCACATGGAGCAGGCTGGAGGCCAAGAGCCACAGAAAGAGGGAGGGACCGGGTGAACCTCTGCAGGGAAGAATCACCTGCGCACAATTTGGCTTGCCAAAGTCACCCTCCCGGGTGAGGTCCTGGGATTCAAAGCCAGACCTCGATATAAAGTCTCCCCTTAACTCTGAGGCTCCACACGAATGACTTCACTTCCTCAGCCTCCGCTTCCTCTCCCGCAATGTGAGCGATCGCTCCTGTGTTCACGAGAGACAGTGTTCTGAAATCTGATGAGGCCCGGCAAGCAGAAGGCAGAGAGCACGCTGAGAGATGTGGGTTTATCAAGTAGCCACACACCGGCTCCCAGAATGCTCTCTTCTGGGATTCCCAGAACTGAGGCACTGATGTAGCAATCGGGCCTCTCTCTTCTAGTCCTCAAGTCAGGTGGTTTGAACAGGAGAAGCGGCTCCTATTTCTCTCCCGTCTTACAGGCAGGCAAAGGGGCTGCCCTCCACTACTATGACTCTATTATAGTTGCTTCTAAAATCAGCTGCTGTGTCATGATTAAGATGGGAGATTGTGTACAGGCTCCCGGCAAAGGCTCACCTACAGAACCCCAAAGCCCCTGGACTCAAGATGCACCCAGAGTGTATTCCCCCAGAGTGTATTCCCTCTGTTCATTGGCTACTTCAAAGTTGGTTTTAACGGAACCAAAAGACCTTACTGGGCACATCTATGGCCTCTCTCTCTCTCTCCTCCTCTCTCCTCTCCTTCCGTCTCCGCTCTTCTCTCCTCGCTCGTCCTCTCTCCGCTCTCTCATCTCTCTCTCTTTCCCCCTCCTCTTCTCTTCTCCTCTTTCCCCCCTCTCTCCTTCCTACATCCGCAGTGGGCAAACATAGAAGGCATCAGCTTTACAGTGGAAGCATCGACACAAGTTGGTTCATTGTACACGCGTTGGCTAATTGCTCTCCCTAGAAAGAAGAAGACAGAAGAAAGGAGATAGAAAATGAGGTTCAAAGCCGGATGGTGGAGGCGGCGCACACCTTTAATCCCAGCAGTTGGGAAGCAGAGTCAGGCAGATCTCTGTGAGTTCGAGGCCAGCCTGGTTTACAGAGTGAGTTCCAGGACAGGTAGAGCTGTTACACAGAGAAACCCTGTCTCCAAAGACCAAAAACAAAAGGGGGATGGGGGGGGGGGGGGGAGAAAGAAAGAAAGAAAAGAAAACGAAGGTTTGAATTTCCTTAGGAAACTTGATCAAGTGTGTAAGAGGGCCACTGCTCTGGCCTGCCACTGAACGGTTTTCAGCCTAGCTGACCCACCTGGGAGAAATTCCTCCTACTTTCCTATACCCTACTTCCTCCATTTAGAAATTGAGAAGAGGAAGACAGTGATTGCCAACAGCCCTCTTAGCGGGAGCCTTTAGGCTTCTAGGAGTGTGTAGCTTGCTATCTCTCTACATGCCCTGGCTATTCAGAGACAAAGACAGCGTAGATCGGGCAGAGAGTCACCGTGCCAAGAAGCTGCCCTGGTCAACCATCTAAGGTCTCTTCTTTCCCTTTCAGTTGTTCTTCTTGTGGCTCCATGTTAGTTTCCTCTTAGCATACGGTCTGAAATGTCTTGCTTACTTCACCGTTGTCTATGTACAGTCGAAAGTTCTAGAAGGACAAGGACCTTGCCTGTCCGATCTCTCGTTCTCAGTACCTGGTACCTAATAGATTCCCTGTGTACCTATGTTGACTGAAGAATGAAGAGATGGATGGGTGGGTGTTGTGGGTGGTGCCAGGGCTGGGCCAAGCATGACCCTGTGACCTGTACCAACTTCTAAGAGGAGGGGTTGAAAATAGAGTCAGGAGGCCTGAACTCAAGCCCTTATACTGCCAATTAGTGGTTGTATGACTTTGAGAGTATCACTTGACCTCTGGAGCCTTTGTTTCTTCATCTGCATATCTAGAAAAATTATCTCACCTGCCGAGGCATATTTTCAGAAATTAATTGTCCGTATGTAACATGATTTGGTGCCAACTAGAGGTTTCCTTCCCTGCCCATCCCCCCTCCCCCCCTTCCACTGGGGGATGAAGAGAGTAGCAGGGCTGTGGTGTAGCTTTGGGGTGGTTTGTTTGTTTGTTTGTTTGTTTTGTTTTGTTTTTTGGTGCTCAGGGATTAGAGCGAGGTTTTTGCAAACACTAGGCAAGCGTTCTGAGCCTCTGAACCAAATCCATACACAGGAGACTGTCATGGCTGGACTCAGTAACCTCAGGGATCTTGGTAGGTCTAGGGTTCAGGGACAACGAAGCTAAAGGAGATGTCATCTGTATTTTCCCCTTTTGTGGCACCAGAGGTTGAAGCCTGCGTCTCCAGCACACTGGGCAGGCAATTGGTCACCGCACTACATCCCCTTCCTCCTCCCCCTCCTCCTCCTCCCCCTCTTCCTCTTCCTCGTTTGAAGACAGGGTCTCACTATGTAGCCCTGGCTGACTCAGAATTGAACATGTAGATAACTTTGACCTTCTGATCCTCCTGCCCCCACTGCTGGGATGCTGGGTTTACATGCCTGGTTTATATAGTTCAGGGATCAAATGTAGGCCTTTATACATGCTAGGCAAGACCTCCACCAGTCCAGCCGTATTCTCATCCCTTTATCTGTTTTGTGTCCTTCAAAAAAGTATATACAACATAGCTGGGTGTGGTGTCACACACCTTTGATCACAGCACTAAGGAGGCAGAGGCAGGTGGTGAGTTTGAGGCCAGCCTGGTCTACAAAGTGAGTCCAGGACAGCTAGGGCCACACGGAGAAACCTTGTCTCAAAAAAACAAACAAACCAAACAACAACAACAAAAAAAAGTGTATATAACAAAACTAGTGGCCTGTCAAAATTGCTGGGGGAGTAAAGAAACTTTTCACCAAGGCTGAGAACCTAAATTTAATCCCTGGATATTCCTCACCACCACACACACACACACATGCAATAAATGAACGTAACGAAGGGTGGTATAAGCCTTTAATTCCAGAACTTGGAAGTCAGGCTCACAGATCTCTGAGTTGAATGCTAGCCAGCCTGATCTGCATAGTGAGGTAGCTAATGAGATCTTGTCTCCAAAACATAAAATAAAATATAAATAAATAAAAGAATAAGTAAATGTAAAAAAAAAAAAAAAAAAGTTAAAATACCAAGCATCTTCAGTGGGGAAAATAAACAGGCCTTGCTCAAGCTCACCTGGCCAGGAGAGGCCAGGGCGTTTAGAAAGAAGAAATGAATGTTCTGGTCCCAGGCAGGCCAAGCTGTGTCCTCTCAGACTTGGGGCGTAGTAGCTGCTTCTAAGTCCTGGTTCCTCCTTCAATCTTACCCTGCCTTATTTGATATATTAGGAGAATGACAAGAAAAAACACTGCAGTGATGAACAGTGACTGGATTTCAAGTCGTCTTCTTCCTCATGGCACATATATTTAAAATCTGAAATTGGGGGGGGGGGGATTCAAAAGTAGCAATGAACCTCGGCCTCTATGATCTGGAGGAGAGGGGGAGGGGCAATATATCCATCAGAAAAACCTTGGGTCTACCCAGACGGAGAGGAGAGAGGGTGCTGCATAGGGTTTTACACCTCCATCAGGACCATAACAGCACTAACACGCTATGTGATGATGGATAATAACGCCCTGTCTCTGAGCAGGATTCACCTCACCTAACATCGACTCTGTATGGTTCGAAGCTCCAATCAAGGGAATAAATTAGAAAGCAGCCGCCTCCTGAGACACTGCCAACATTACTCTGTAGAGACCTCCCTCCCTTCTGCCGCTGGAGGGCGCTGTCCGACAGGCTGGGGCCAATCACAAGCGACAGAAGTTCTTTAAAGACCAAAGGAGGGAATTCAGCCGGGGAGAGGGGGCGGGGAAGGGGCGTGTCTTTCAACCAATCAGAAACCCCTGGGAGCCAGCGATTCCTTTGCAAAACTGTTTGCCAATGGCAGGGGGAGGGACGAGAGGCGGGGCAGCTCTCGCTGTGTGACAGCTGTGCCGACCAATGGGCGTGCGGCCCGCGGCCTATAAGTGTCAGCTGGCCCCCATCCACCTGGCTCTAAGGTCTGTTAGTCCTCGCTGCCTTCGGAGGTGTTCCCTGGGTTTCCCTCGCCGCCGCCGGGTCCCCCCGCACCCCGCCTTGGCCCGTGCGCAGCCACTCTCCCTGCCCTCCTCGCCTTCACCATTCCCGGGTTTCTGCCGTCGGGGCGCCGGGGTCGGGCGAATGATGCCGTCGGAGAGTGGAGCTGAGAGCCCGGAGCAGCCAGCTGCGCAGGTGGGGACGGATGCTGCCTCGACAGTGGCCACGGCTGGGGCGGCCGGCGGCGGCTCGGACCCGGAGGCGTCCTCCGCCGGCCTGGGACGTCACCAGAGCCGGCTGAGCTGGCCACAGGTGAAGCGGCTGGACGCGCTGCTGAAAGAGCCAATCCCTATTCACGGGCGAGGCAACTTCCCCACGTTGAGCGTGCAACCCCAACAGATCGTGCAGGTGAGGGGGCGCTGACAGGGTCGAGGGGCGGTCCGCCGGGAGCCTGCGATTGGTCAGGTTTCTAAAGGAACTGGAACCCGGGCTACCAACTTGGCTCTTTGTGCACACTGCTGAGCTTGCCTGTTCACCATACTGGGGAGCCCTTATTCC
Source organism: Acomys russatus (assembly GCF_903995435.1). Classification (NCBI taxonomy): domain Eukaryota; kingdom Metazoa; phylum Chordata; class Mammalia; order Rodentia; family Muridae; genus Acomys; species Acomys russatus. Next base: position 27,592,050 of record NC_067165.1, read on the forward strand.
CTGGGAACTACTCACCAAGACTCTGGCTGGGCGGCGGGGTGGAGAGATGAGAGAGGCACCAGATGGGGGAATGCCCTGGCAGCTTCCAATGAGGAATGTTTATGCTTGGTTACAAAATAGCTTTCTCCCTCTACTCCACTGCCTTGCACCTCCTGCACCCTGAGGTTTCTAGGGACACTCTGCCCTTTTGTGTCCCAGAAGCCCTTGGCTCAAGAAACCTTGGCTAGGCGAAACAGCCCAGAAATCCTTGGGAAGACTTTCTGCCTCCCACGTGTTGTGGCCAGACCCGGAGACCCCAACCCCTGAAGATAGCATCAAATTTCCGTTTTGGGTGTTCCTCCTCCCTTAAGACTGGTGATGAAGGCCAGTCTAAGGGTTAGACCCCAAAGCACCATCTCTCTCCGGAATCAGATTCTGGCAGCTGCTTCCTCCATAGAACCCCAGCTCTTCCTTTTCCCTAAGCCTGTGTGACCACAAACTTGCTCTTTCCGGTTATAGCCTCAGCACTTAGGTATTCTGAAATACCAGAAGGTGCCCATTCTCACCTGCCCCCCCCCCTTCTAGCTGAGGCCTTCGGTGGGAGGGGGGGCTACCCCAGGCTACCCAGTAAGGTGGAAGTCAAGCTCAGGGAATCCTTAATGCTCCCCAGGAGCAGATGGTTTACGTTCAAGAGTTTCCCGTCCCTCCCCAGGCTCCCAAGCTTGACACCTAGAGCTTAGGGGAGTCCCCAGATAATGGAAACCAGAAAAACCGAGTGATGGAGCCAGGCGTGGTGGCGCATGCCTTTAATCCCAGCACTCGGGAGGCAGAGGCAGGCGGATCGCTGTGAGTTCGAGGCCAGCCTGGTCTACAAAGTGAGTCCAGGACAGCCAAGGCTACACAGAGAAACCCTGTCTCGAAAAAACCAAAAAGAAAAAAGAAAAAAAAAAGAAAAAGAAAAGCCGAGTGATGGTTCCTGTGTGTTACTGCCAATCATGGGCACTTACACGCAAGGCGCGTAAACTGGACATGGTCCCTGCTCCGATAGCCTCCAACAGAGAGGGAGGGTGGCTGCTGGCCGCCCATAGTCTTAACCTCCCTTCCTAGGAGCAAGGAATGAGAAGGAGGGGGCGGGGACAGATTCTCCTGGGCTGACTCACTGGCTGTCCCAGTGTGGCTGGCTGAGGCATTCCTCGCTTTCCCGCTGCCCTCCGGATTATTAAGAAGCCAGCTTTAGCCTGTTTTGTTTTGAGATAGGGGCTTCCTGTGTTTTGTCCGCGCTCCTCTCAAACTTGTGGGCTCAAATGACCCTCCTGCCCCTGGCTTCCTGAGTAGCCAGGGGGTTACAGGTATATCTCACCACTATGCTAGCTTTCCTGCAATATAGTAAATCCAGGCATAGATGGAAGGAAAGAGGGTGCCCAGCGTGATTATGCCTCCCTGCAGGGACAAGTGTCTACACGGACACTAAGAGCACAAATATGACCTCTGTCTCCCAGTCATGTGAGGGCAGAGTGAGTCAGTGGGAGCCAATTTCACGGCATGGTCCTCCTAAACTGGGGGCACAGTCATCCCAGACCAGGAAGCTGTTGGCTGTGGAGTGGAGGGATGGCAGAGACCTGGGGGGGGGACTACACTGAGAAGTCAGGCTTCGGGGTTCGTTTTTAACCCCCACCCCACCCCCGTGGGCTTAGTGGGCCTCCTCTATCTGTTCAACAGGAGTGGATTTGACTACTTGGCAATATCCCGACTGCCTATGCTGCCAGTCTGTCTCCTGGTGGGGTCCCCCAGCTAGCAGCTTTGAAGCTGTGGAGATATGAAGGATGGCGGTGGGGAGCGGGAGGGGGCCTTCTGCCTCTACGCTCAGCCAGGTCTCCTCCTCCATGGCAACAGAGAAATACATCCTTGTTTGTTGTGCCCGCATTCTTACTGGAACACCCTCCAATATAGCCCTGGAGACCAGGTTTAGTTGAAGCTTAGCCAGTTACTGATTTTGTGCCCTTGAACGAGCGATTTGCTTTCTCTGGGCTCAGAGAATTGAACTGAACAATCTGACCTCCCCAGCTGCAGCCAGAGGGCTGGCTCCTGCAAGCTTTGCAAGTCTTCTTCAGTCTTCCTGACGGAGGTCTCAGCAGAGCAGCCTTGGACCGAGCAGTTTGGGGAATTGAGCGCCTCACCCGGGAGAAAGGAAGTGAGGCGACAGTCACTGCCCCCCACCCCCAGGCTGGCAAGTCTGATTTGGGAGACTGCAAACTGCCCTGCAGTGCTTGGGTGTGGCAGTATCTGGTGGCCACCTGTCAAACTGGCTATAGTCACACCTAGGAAAGAGACAACAACCAATGGTTGGCTGACAAAACTGGCCCCATGGCCCTGACGCAGGGGATTTAATGAGGGGATTGCTACCTGCTTACCAGGCCAGATGCCATGCCCTGGGGTGGGCATCCACTGGGGAGCAGGAGTTGGCACTAAGGCCCAGTCAGCTCATCTGGAACCCGGGGTTGGGGATGGGCTTTTCTTACTGGCTACCTGGGGACAGTTGCCAAGGTGTGCAACGAAAGAGCCATATGATGGCCGCAGTAACTTCCCACCCCACCTTCCCACCACCAACCTCAGTGATTTGAGGTTCATTTTCACTTTGGAAAAAAAAAAAAGTGTGCCGTTGCACCTGTGTTTCCATCTCTTTGTGTGTGTGTGTTTCCATCTCTTAGGAAATGGAGGTGTAGGACATTAGAAGTTCAAAGTCAGCCTCAACTACTTTGAGGCCAACTTGGGCTACTGAGACTCTGTCTCTAAAAAAAAATAATAATAAAATTATGTAAGATAGATGATAGGTAGGTAGGTAGGAGTAGAGAAATTGGTTTTTAATTTTGACACACAGTCTTGCTGTATCTCAGGTTGGTTTCTAACTCTTCAGTAATCCTCCTGCCTCAGCCTCCCAAGTGCTAGGATTACAGGCAATCTTCACCATGCCCAGCTGAAGTTTTGAAAGGGTGGGGGGATTAGAACCCCAAGTGCGTAGTCTGCTGCTTCTGAAACCTGGGCCTGAGCGTGCTGGGGGTGGGGGGTAGACGAGGCTGGAAGCGGGGAGAGGGGTTGGCTGTGGAGAGTGAGTTCACTCAGCAGTGAAAGAAAAGGGCAGGTTTGGAATCAGCCATAGCTGGGATGGATCTTCAAGTTTCCCTGTTTGAAACATGGAGATCACACAGACATGGCCCTGTAGGCTCTCCTTTGGCTGACAGGTTACTTCTGCTAGCATTTGATGCTGGGAATGGAGTCCGCGTCTCCTCCCCTCCCCCAACCCCCCAACCCCCCCCCCCATCGATTCTGCTCAGGGCCTGTGTCTGGTGCTTACTAAATACCTAACAACCTCGCTACTCCTCCCTTTCCCACCCTTGTGCTGAAGGCTCCCGGTGGCCCAGTCCTTTCTTTCCCACCCCCATTACCATGACAACTCCTTCCGGAAGTCTTCCTGGAGGGAGCCGCCCGCCTCGGATTGCCTCCTCAGCGTTTAAGATGCGTTCTTCTTTACAGTAATTCCCTGGGGAACAACCTGCCCCAGAGCCCCGCGCTGACTTGGCACTGAGGTGGGGTTGCAGAGTCACTAAGGGCAGGAATGCTGCCTGGTCACTTTCAGGACTGTGTGTGAAGGGCTTGGGGTTGCTGAGAAACCTAATGTCTGTATTCACCCCTGCCCCAGCTTCACTCTTCTCCCATGGGCGCTGATGCCCAGGGGTCTAGGTAAGAGCCAAGTTCCAGAAGACCTACATGTCCCTGTTGTGTCCCCATGCCATCAGCCCTGTGGCTCCAGGTGGGGTCCTCCATATCCTCCTGCCTCAGCTTTCTAAGTGGCTGGGGATTACAGCTTGGATCTGGAAAGTTCCTGTAGTATTTTGCTTCCCAGGTTCTTTGTGAGGGTGGGAAGAGATGTGTGAGTCATAGTCGAACGGCAGGAGAGAAGGCCCCCCAGGTAAGAGTTCTGGCTTGTTTCCAGAACCCGCATGACATCCCATAACCCCTCTATTCCAAGAGATCTGAAGACCCTTTCTGGCCTCCAATGGGTGGTGCACCTGTGTACATGCAGGCAACACACACACATACACACACACATACACACAATATAAAAATAAATCTTTTAAAATTTGAAAAATTTGGGGCTGGAGAGATGGCTCAGAGGTTAAGAGCACTGGCTGCTCCTCCAGAGGTCCTGAGTTCAATGCCCAGCACCCACATGGTGTCTCACAACCATCTATATGGAGATCTGGTGCCAGCTTCGGGTGTGTAGGCATACATGTAGGCAGAACCCTGGACATGTAAATAATAAATGGTTTTTTGTTTTTTGTTTTTTTTGAAAATTTTAAGATGGCGGCACAGGCCCTTAATCCCAGCACTCGGCAGGCAGATCACTTGAGTTTGAAGCCAGCCTGATTTACAGAGCAAGTTCCAGGGCAGCCAGAGTTACACGTATAAACCCTGTCTCAAACAAAACAAAACAACTCAAAAAATTAAAAAGAGCATACGTGGACTTGAAAATCTAGCCAACTTGGGCTCTGGTCTTAGCCTAAGTAACCTATGGCCTTGGGAGCGTTTCTTTGCACCTCTGTACCTCCCGTCTTCCATCTGTCCACTGGAACAGTCGTCTTCAAAAGGGATTATCACGGAAGTTAATGCGTGAAGGGATAAGGGCTACTAACCAGGCTGCCCCCCCCCCAAGCTGGTTAAACACAGTGTTTGATGCCAGGTGTTTGACTTGCAGCGGTAGGAAGGTCGGAAAGCACAGTGGAAAGACCAAGGCTCTGAGCCAAATGCCCAGCTCCGTATTTACCAGCTGTGTGACTCTGGGCAGCTCTCAGGCTGCTCCGTGCCTCTATTTCCCAACCTGTGAAGCAGGAATAAACCTTGCCTCATCAGGCTAATTATAAAGATTAAGTGAGGTTGTGTGTTAGTAAGTCCTCAGCTTGCCTTTGTCACTTTATTGCTCTTCTGAGTCACTCCCGTTTAACTGGGCCCTTCTCCGGGTCAGGGTTGGCAAATCTAATGGAGGCTCTGTAAGTTACAAGGTTTCTCGAAGACACAGAAGCTGGTAAGAGGTCATCAGTGACAATGGTGGGTGGCAAGATGGTTAATCCTGGAAGGTTTTGGTGCTGACCTAAGGGGGCCCCCGGCACCTGACACCCCACCCCCACCCCTCTCCCTCGCAGGTGGTCCGCAGCAGCCTCGAGGAACAGGGATTGCATGTACACAGTGTGCGGCTGCACGGCTCAGCTGCCAGCCACGTGCTGCACCCCGAGAGTGGCCTCGGCTACAAGGACCTGGACCTGGTGTTCCAGGTGGACCTGCCGAGTGAGGCGTTCTTCCAGCTGACCAAGGCAGTGGTCCTGGCTTGCCTGCTGGACTTCCTGCCAGCGGGTGTGAGCCGGGCCAAGATTACGCCGCTGACACTCAAGGAGGCCTACGTGCAGAAGCTGGTGAAAGTGTGCACGGACCTCGACCGTTGGAGCCTCATCTCGCTATCCAACAAGAGCGGTAAGAACGTGGAACTCAAGTTCGTGGACTCCGTGAGGCGCCAGTTCGAATTCAGCATCGACTCCTTTCAGATCGTCCTGGATTCCCTGCTCCTCTTCGGCCAGTGCTCGGCCACACCAATGTCAGAGGCCTTCCACCCAACCGTGACAGGCGAGAGCCTTTATGGGGACTTCGCTGAGGCCTTGGAGCACCTGCAGCACCGCGTCATTGCCACCCGCAGCCCCGAGGAGATCCGGGGCGGTGGCCTCCTCAAATACTGCCACCTCCTGGTTCGGGGTTTCCGGCCAAGGCCCAGCACCGACGTTCGCGCCCTACAGCGATACATGTGTTCCCGTTTCTTCATCGATTTCCCGGACCTGGTGGAGCAGAGGCGCATCCTGGAGCGCTACCTGGAGGCTCACTTTGGTGGAGCAGAGGCAGCCCGCCGGTACGCTTGCCTTGTGACACTACATCAGGTGGTCAACGAAAGCACCGTGTGCCTCATGAACCATGAGCGCCGCCAGACACTAGACCTTATCACCATGCTGGCTCTCCAGGCACTAGCTGAGCAGGGCCCCGCCGCTGCCGCTGCCCTGGCCTGGCGACGTCCGGGCTCAGATGGGGTTGTACCAGCCACTGTTAATTACTACGTGACCCCCATGCAGCCTCTGCTGCCCCGGGCTCACTCCTATCCCACCTGGCTGCCTTGCAACTGACTCTGATCCTGGCCAGAAGGGAATGAGTCTCATGGGGGTGGGGTGGGGTGAGCAGGTACGCGTGGAGGATGTGACCAGGCACAGGCCGCCTGTGCCAGCTGGCCCGGCACAGTAGGGTTGGGCCTTTGAACAGACCAGACTTTCCTGCACGAGGCTCCCTATGGGCTTTAAAGCCTAGTCGGGGTTTTGAACAGAAGGCCCATTTGGTCATCACACCACACTCTTGAGCCTGTATGACTGTGGGGACACAGAGGCTGCTTATCATGAAGACACAGAGTCCCCTTGGGTGGTAGCAACAAGTTGGGTTGATTTCCATAGCCTAGAAGGGGTGAGCCCACAGGGATCAGGAAGCCTCTGCACTGGCTAAAATATACTATGTAACAGGGCTACTTACTTGGGAAGGGGGGTTCAGCTGAGTGACTCACAGAGCCTGCTGGTCCAACCTCGCTGATCATTAGCAACAGGTAAACTAAGGCACAGGGCAGCTTCCTGGATTTTCGGAGGGATGGGAATTCAGTCTCCAGAAATCTGTGTCCTTGCCCTGAGCTGTGAGGACTTGTTGTGGGCTGAGGTAGACAGTGGACAGTTTCCAAATAGCCAGAATAGGATGACAAGCCATGCACTTCCCCATGCGTCACCCTTCTCCCTTCCCTCGTGCCTCCCCGGTGTCCTGCTGTCTGGGCACTTGTGTTGGAGGTTGCCAGGTGGAAAGCTGCCACAATCAAGCCGTCTACACCCACCCAACTTGCTTGGTTATAGGACTTCCACATAACAGGAGGGTGGCATACCCCATCTCTTTTCCCATTCCTCTGGATTTGTTGCTATTCTGCACTCTTCCACAATAAAGCTTGCCTACACTGAGCATAACTATATCTTTCTCCTGGGAAGGGTTCTCTGTGGCATAGGGCTGGCTGGCACTGTCTCCCCAGCTGAGTTTGACTTGCATTGTGGGAGGGGCCAAGGAGTGGCTGTGGAGTCTCTCCTGTACACAACTTGACAAGTATGAACCGTAGCTGGTCCTTTATGTCTTAGCAAGTCGAGACAAGGTTTCTCTGTGTAGTCCTGGCTGTCCTGGACTTGCTTTGAAGACCAGGCTGGCCTTGAACTCACAGTGATCCGCCTGCCTCTGCCTCCTGAGTGCTGGGATTAAAGGCGAGCGCCACCACGCACGACTCGAGATCTGCCCACTTCATCTCCCCAGGAAGCAAGCAGGGTGAATCTGGAACGAAAGACAGCTGAGGCAGAGGGACCTGGAGGGTCTCCCTAACAAGTGGACCTGGGCATGCTCTGGGTTACTGTAAACAGGTCCCTCGGAGAGGGGCTGGGTCTCTCTGAAGCCAGATGAGGCCAGCTAAGTGGTCCAGGAGTGCAACTTCTGGGGACCTGGTCCCCAGGGCATTGGCCACTCACCTCTGGACGCTGCCCACTGTTTACCCTGCCTCTTTGATCTGGGGATTGCAAAGCCTTTAACACATCCAGCCTCATTAGGCTCCTCTGAAGTGGTGACTCTGTGGGTTCCGGCCAGGGTGGGAAAAAAAATCATGTAGCCCAGGAGGCCTCAGGTCATCAGAGGGAATCCTCACCTGCTCTGTGGGGCTTGGTTAGCTGCCTTGGGCCCTTCCACTTGTGGTCTGAATGGATGGGAAGGCGGCTGAGGGGGCCTTTTCTATCCTAGCCAGCTGCGGCCACCTACCTAAGGTTCTTGCAGAGACATGGCTTGTCCTACCTTGTGATTTGGCCATGCCAGCCTACATGTGAGCCTGGGATAGATAGTGCAGCTGAGATTTCACCCAGATGTGCTTGGCTCAAGAGACAAGAAAGACCCAAAAGTCCCTGTCTTTGTTCCTTAAGCACCGTTTTGAGCCCACCATGTTATGGTTCTGGATTTTAGGCTCTCTACCCTTGTGACAGTTACACCCTACTAAGGTAGATACACAGTGTGGTTGGTCCTTGATGGTCACTGATGCATAAAAACATATGTAACAAGGGACTTAACACAAGGTGCCCCTCATTGAAAGATGGTATTCAATGACCAACGACTTGAAGGTTCTGGGAAGTGAACCATGTTGCTGTCTGGAGAAAGTGTTCTGGGGCCAAGGGAACTTGTCTGTGAATGCACACGTGCCCTGGCAGACATGTCCGAAGGAGGGCACGTGCGCCTGAGGATGTCTGGCCAGCCCTGTGTGGGTGTGAGTGCTCTCTTCGAGCTGCTATTTACACATGCATGGGTGTGAGGAGGTGGGGGAGGGGCAAAGTTCACAGCAAGAGCCATCTAGCTTGATTTCTTCAGCCACGCTCAGGTATACCCTGACAGCATTTCCCGTTTCACCCCCAGAGAATAGTTTTGTTTGTTTTACACGTTAAAAACAGAGGGCCAAAGTGGTCAAAGGCAGACTTAGAGACATGCCATTCCACCTCTGCAGTGTAATTCCACATGAATGACCGTGACAGCCTGTCTCCTGTGCATATGTGGCAAGGCTCGGGCTATTTTCTGTATGACTGCAGAGTGTAGTAATGTGCCAAGACATACATTTTCTGATGTATCTATGCCAATAGTCATGGCTTGGGGTGACTGTCTGGGACCTGTTGTGGCAACAACACACCCGGGAGCCCGTGGGTGTGGTACACTTTTTTCCGGGTGTGAGAAAAACAATCTGTGCAGGACATTGTTTGGCGGACCATCCCTGGCACCACCTGGCATGCGCCATGTAGGCATCAGGAATTCGGGATCAGCCAGAGGGACAGCCCTGTCCTTCCAACGGCTGTGGCAGCAACAACCCACCTGCCCTTCCTACCCACCAGTCTGCAAGGCAGAGGGCCAAAGCCAGTAGGCTTGAAGGCAAGCATCTTCCCCCCCACCCCCCACCCAGGCAGGTACATGGCACATGGCATGCTGTCCCCTCTGGACTCAATGTCCACCCTTTTGCTCAGGGCCCTGGGGAGGCTGCCGGATGTCATCAATGGCTCCCTTGTTCCCCAGTTTCCTGCTGTTCGTGACTAGGTGAGCCTGAGAGGACAGGGTGTTTACTGTCATTGCTCCCTCCCTCCCAGGTTGTCATGGTTCACACCCCTCCAGCAATGGCAGCAGCCCTTTAATGCTTGCCTCTCTGCGGGGCCCAACAGTGGGGAGATTATTCTCATGAGCTGTCTCTGGAAACCAGGGCCTTCCTCATTCTAGGCAGATACCTTACAACTGAACTTACAGCTTCGGTATTTTTTGTTGTTGTTGTTTGTTTTTGTTTTTTTGAGACAGGGTCTCCCTGTGTAGCCCAGGCTAGCTTTGAATTCTCCCATCTCTCTACCCTCAGCCTCCTGAGTGCTGGGATTACAGCTATGTGCCACCAGGCCTGGCTCTCCTTTATTAGAGTCTTATGCATATGTCACACCTTTAGAAAGAGCCCCTTAGGAAAACAAAAACAAACAGAAAACAGCTGGGCACAGTGCTACACACTTTAATCCCAGCACGCAGGGAGGCAGAGGTAGGCAGATCACTGTGAGTTTGAGGCCAGCCTGGTCTACAAAGCAAGTCCAGAACAGCCAAGGCTACACAGAGAAACCCTGTCTCAAAAAAAAAAAAAAAAAAACAAAACCCAAGGGGTGGAGGAATTCTTCCCAGTTTCAATGCACCAGTCTCCCAGGGAACCCCAAAGGGCAGGCTGTTGCCAAGCCACAGCATCCCAGCCTCTGCAGCTGTCAGTGTCTCACAGGCATCTGTCTCTGAGCTTCTTCATCACACCCTTGGTAACAAACTTCCTGAGGGTCAGCTCTGAGCCAAGTCAAGGGAAAAAGCAGTCTGTAAGCCAGTCCCCAGGCTCAGACTGCAAAACCAACAGAAGCCTCCCAGGGAACTGTCAACTGAAAGAGTACACTAGCAACAAGAACCTCAACACCACACGCCTCAGCCTCATGGAACAGATTTATTCTTCCTGTGTGTATACAGTCGGGGACTGAGTTGCTATATAGCCACTTAACAGAAGCCTACAGGTTCTGGGTGGTGTGTGAGTGCATGTGCCTCCTCCCCTCTATCAGGGTACATGAAGAAGTCGATTTCCTTTGTGCATTTAAGTTGGCTTTGGATGTGGGATGCTGCCACCACCTCATCCTGAGAAAGAGGTGTCCCCCTAGGAGGCAGCAGCTGATTGTCTGCAAAGAGCTACAGGTATGTCCTCACCCACATGGGGAGGACAGGGACAGTGGGTGAGGGAAAATGGGGGTAGGGTGGGGGGCGGTGGTTTCCTACAGCAGTGATGGGCCTCCAGTAGGGCCTCTTGGAGCTGTTGGACCGAGGGGCATTGACGGGGCTCCAGCTACACGACATTTATCACACTCACAATGTCTGCTGCGGTCTCGGCTAACTGGATAGCATACTAGGTCTCTGTGTAAGCAAAGAACTGAAAATGCAGTGTACGGACAGCAATCCAAAGTATAGCAGGTTCCCAGGACCCAGTCAGTCCCTTGCCACTGGAAGGGCTCCTGAGAGGAGGCGGCAGAGCCTGGGTACAGTCAGTCCTGGAAGTCTTCCTGAAGGCGGTGTCCCGAGAAGCGGAATGCAGAAGTCCAGACCCATAAAGTGGAGGCTCTGAGGAGCTGGAAGAGCAATGCCAAGAGCCTTAATTACCTTCTCCGGAAGCTGCCCCGCCCCACCCGGAGCCTTCGCAGCACTTGGGAAGGACTGTGGCTGGAGGCAGGGCAGGAGAGTTAGCTATGGAAAGGGGCTCGGAGGAAGCAGAGGTTCCCTTGGGTCTTTTGCCCTTGGCTGGGATCCCCACTAGTCTGAGCAGCTGGAATGGAATGTTCTGGTAGCGAGGAGCCTGCCCCTCCGCCACTTCTCCCCTTATGGAGCTCTCCAGGGCTGTGCCAGGGATCCCTGATATGGTCATGCTCCAGAGCCGCTCCTCTCAGCCTTCCTAGCGCTGAGACCCTTTAATACAGTTCCTGGAGCTGTGGTGACCCTCCCAACCCCCCCCCACTCCATAAAATTATGTTGTTGCTACTTCAAAACTAATTTTGCTACCATTATGAATCATAATGTAAGCATCTGATATGCAGAATATGATATGGCACTCCTAAGGGGTCGGGACCCACAGGCTGAGAACTGCTGCTCTGAAGAATCGAAGGGTTTGCACTGTTCCTCTCTCTGATGGTGTGGCCTTTGATTCTCTTCCGTCCTAGGCTTAGTGCTCCCATCACCCACAGAGGCCCACTAGGAAGCACTCAGTAGGACCTACTACTTCTTCCTTTTTTTCTTTTTCTTTCCTTTTTTTTTTTTTTAAGATGGGGTTTCTCTGTGTAGCCTTGGCTGTCCAGGACTTTGTAGACCAGGCTGGTCTCAGACTCACAGCAATCGATCCACTCCCGGGATTAAAGGTGTGTGCCATCGTATCCGGCTCCTTTCTTTTCTTTTCTTTCTTTCTTTCTTTTTTTTTTTTTTTTTTTTTTTTTTTTTTTTTTTTTTTTTTTTTTTGGTTTGGTTTTTCAAGACAGGCTTTCTTTTTGTAGCCTTGGCTGACCTGGAACTTGCTCTTAAGACCACTCTGGCCTCAAACTCAGAAATCCACCTGCCTCTGCCTCCTGAGTGCTGGGATTAAAGGCGTGCACCTGCACCGCCGCCACCCTGCTGCATTAGGAAGTCTTATACCTGAAGTTAGCCCTTCTCTAGTGTCCTGACCTCCCTCAAAACTCAGGGGGTGTGGGGGGCTGGAGAGATGGCTCAGAGGTTAAGAACACTGCCTGCTCTTCCAGAGGTCCTGAGTTCAATTCCCAGCAACCACATAGTGGCTCACAGCCATCTGTAATGAGATCTGGTGCCCTCTTCTGGCCTGCAGCTGTACATACAGGCAGAGCACTGTATACAAATAAATAGATAAATTAAAAACAAAAACAAAAAACCTCAAGGGGTGGTGATGGCCCAGGAGTTAAGAACACTGGACACAGTGGCACAACGCCTTCCTTTAATCCTATCACTCAGGAGGCAGAGGCAGGCAGATCGGATTGCTGTGAGTTCTAGGCCAGCCTGATCTACAAAGGAAGTCCAGCACAGCCAAGGCTACACAGAGAAACCCTGTCTTGAAAAAGCAAAAAGAAAAAGAACACCTGCGCTCTTGTATAGAACCCAAGTTCAAAAAAAAAAAAAAAGAACCCAAGTTCAGTTCCCAACACCCACATCAAAAAGCCTTACTTGCGCGCGCGCGCGCGCGCACACACACACACACACACACACACACACACACACACACACTTTAAAACAAAAATAAGGTTTTTTTTTTTTAAGAAGGCTCAGTGGTGGTGGCACACCATCTTCAAATCTTCAGTCCCAGTGCCTCTTCTGCTGTCTGGGCTCTTCCCTCCCTTAGCACCAAACATTCCTGCCCAGGTCCACAGGGAGGGAAGACAGCCCTGCATGCAGCCCTGGTCATCTTTGGCCTACCCTTGCCATAAGCCAGGTATGTTGAGTCAGCTTGACTCACCCCCAGAACCCAGACAGCCTGGCAAGGGTGTGTCTAGTCCTGGGGGTGGGGGGCAGGTACGAGACACTGTCACCCCTCCAACATCTCATACCAACCCCTCCAGGACCTGACCCCTTAAAACCAAGAACCCAGAACCCCCCCCCCCCAAAGGATGCTGTCATTAGCCCATTAGCCCACTGAACTTTTTTTTTTTTTTTTAAACAGATGCTACATTTTTAAGGAAGCCATCTGGTCACCTTGGGCCCTCATTGGTAGACATGGAGTTGGGGTGGGGTGGGGGTAGGAAATGAGTAATAAGAGCCTTGCTTTGATGACTGTTTGAAAGAACATGAACATATAATGGGTGCTTAGCACGGGTGCCCAGTGTGAGGAAAATGGTTAATTTAGAGCCATGACTACGGGTTCTCTTCCCTTATCACTTCTGGCCAGGGTGTAGTCAGGGGAAAATGGGAGAAGAAATAGGCTGGGGGTTTCCTAGCTTTCTTAAATACTTCCTCCCTCCCTCCCTCCCCGGAGGCTCTCCTGCTGAGTGGGTCTCTAGGGTTCAAGCTGTCAGCACAGGACACTGCCCACTGCCTGAACAAGTCGCTTTAGCCTAATGCCTAGGAGGCCACCTTGGTCGTTAGGTGGTGGCAAGACCCGGTGCTGTCGTCAGCGGAACAAATCTGTGAATGCAGAGCTGCCCCAGCCAAGCCTTGTTCCAAGACGTCTCTGCTAGGTGATTCTCTCCCGCCCTTCTCCTAGAGTTGTGGTCATGGATGCACACCAGCCTACTCAAGCTGGAAGCCATAACTGGGCCCCGGGGACTGCCACCAATGTTTTTTCTGCACTCTTTTTGTTTGTTTGTTTGTTTTTGGTTTTTCAAGGCAGAGTTTCTCTATGTCGCCCTGGCTGTCCTGGAACTCACTCTGTAGAGCAGGCTGGCCTCGCGATTCACCTGCCTCTGCTTCCGGAGTGCTGGGATTAAAGGCGTGCATCACCGCCGTCCGGTTATTCCGAGGATTCTTATAGCCCAAAGGCAGAAATCCCCAGGACCACAGACAAGGATGAGAGAGGACTGGGCCACCCGGAACCGAATAGGTTCCAGGCCACACCCCTAACTCTCACGAAGCAGCTCCACACTGCCCTCTGGTGGTACCGCTAAGCTGCTGAGCCCAGCAAACAGAAAAGAGGGCTTGTCCTTTCTGAGCCCCCAGATTTACTGGTTGACATAATGTCCTTAGTGCACAGATCTTGCCCATCTGCAGGCTAGGGGCCACCAAGAGAGTTTTCACCCAAAGCAACACAGTGAGACCCTGGCTTTAGAAGAAGAAGAGGAGGAGGAAGGGGGACGGGGAGGAGGAGGGGGTTCAGGGAGTCCTGTGGGAAGAGTGTTTTCTGCTCAGGGGTAAAGTAATATTAGCTAAAATCTAAAACATAATTCCTAGGGGCTGCGGATGTAGCTCAGTTGCCAGACTGCTTGCACAGCATGCACCCGGCCCCGGGTCCAACACCAGCACTACATAAACACAGCGTGGTGGGCTGTGCAACTGAAACCCCATCACCTGGAAGGTGAAGGCAAGAGATGGGAAGCTCGCAGTTGGGATCACATAGGTAGTTCAGCAGCTAAAGGTGCCCGCCGCCAGGCCTGACCACCTGAACTCAATCTCTGGGACCCTCTTGATGAAAAAGAGAGTGGGTTCCTGCAAGTTTTCCTCTGCCCTCAACACATCACTGCGGCACATGCCTGCTCCACCACCACCCCCCACACGCAAATAATGAATGTTTAAAAAAAAATATTCAAGGTCATCCTCAGCTATCTATGGAGGTTAAGGCAAGCCTGTCTCAAAAGAATAAAATTTAAAAGTAATCTGAGGCCTAGCCGGGCGGTGGTGGCAAACGCTTTTAATCCCAGCACTTGGGAATCTCTGTGAGCTGGAGGCCAGCCTGGTCTACAGTAAGAGATCCAAGACAGCCAAAGCTAACACAGAGAAACTCTGTCTCTAAATAAATAAATAAATAAATAAATTAATTAATAAATAAATAAATCTGAGCTCCAATTACGTCCCCTGGGATGGTGTCACCCAGAGAAAGCTACCTGGAAGAGGTCCGGAAGGCAGGCCCTTAAAGCAGAGACCCACTGGTGCATTTTTCCACAGAGTAAGTGGAGACCTGTGTCTGATAGTAACCAGACCTGGGAACTCTACACAGGATGCTAGGAGGGCCAGCCATGGGGAGAAGGCTTAGTCGGATGAGAAGAGGTGGGCAGTGCACTAACTATCATCTGAGGCTCAGGTCACTGAATTCTCTGTGCCTTGTCCCAGACTTTTTTTTCCCCTTGTGGGGGGGGGGGCAGCATCCTTGCATCTGGCAGGGGGAGGAGGGGGCCAGAGCTGCCTGTACCCTCACTTCCCCACCCACCTTTCTCCAGCAAGTGTCATCTCTAACCCTTCATGCATGATCCGCCTCTGGATCAGGTCAAAGCTGATTACGATAAAACCCAGAGGGAATCTCTGTGCCATTAGCTAAAAGCTTCTTCAGATGAAGGCCCCATCCCTGCAAACCAGAAACCAGCAGTCCTGGCAGCAGCCCAGCACTGCAGCCAGAACTCCAGCTAAGTCACCTCCAGGAAATCCTGTGTTCTCTGGCCCTCAGGACTTGAAATAACCTCCCTTTCTGGAGAGGCCAGAACATGCCAGAGTCCCCCACAGACCCCTGGGCTGTGGTTTTCCCAGAAGCTCTGAGGTCTCCAGCTAAGAAGGCGTCAGGAAGGTCTTGTGAGAAGCCAGCAGTTAAGTGGAGGGAAGGCCTGATGGGGAGAGGGTCAGCTGAGGACCTCTGCCTATCAACCATATACCCGGCTCACTGGATCACAGTATTCCTGGAGCTCCAACACCCTCCCCCTCCTCTCCCCCCTCAAGCCTGACAGGAGGGACAATATTCAGAGATATGAGGAAACTGGCCCAGAGAGGGGACAGTATCGTTCTAAGTCACTGTAGACAGAGTTCAGAGGTCAGCTCTCCCTAACAGGGACAAGAATGAAAAGGAAGGTGACACACACAGGCCTGGGACCAAGCTCTCCTCTCCTCTCCCCCCCCCCCTGCCCCCGCATGTGACCTTGAAAAATCCCCTTTTCCAGTGTGTAAGATGAGGACTTTAATTAGCTCCTGGCCCCGAGCAGAGGCTACACCTGTCTCTGGGTGTGATGTAAACAGGTAATACATCCAACCATGACTGACTTACAGTGGGAAAGAGAACTCTACAACCCCCCCCCCCCAGTTAGCTTCCCCATAGCCCTACTGAGAGGCGGATATATCCACTTTTCAGTGATGGGCGAGGCTGCCGCCAGGCCACAAACTCCTGAGTGGAAACAGAGGAGCCGGGGCTTGAGGGGCATCTGGTCAGGAAGAAGCAGGTGACATTTCCAGTCTGGCCCCTTTAAGGCCCCCCCCCTTTGTAGAAGTTGGTGCCATGCCCGCCCCCTTGGGGCTGTTAAAGAGTGTCACCTGGCTCCATTCCTGGCAGAGCCATCTTAGAGATGCGTTGGGGAGGGCTGTTGGTTGAGCAGGTGACAAACAAGCCATTCTGGGTATCTCCACCAGGCTCCAAACACAGGTCACAAAACTGTTAGAAGCTGAGAGGCCAAAAGTATGACAGGGACAAACCTTCTAGCAATGGGAGACGGGGAGGGGCTGAGAGGTCATATAGCCCTGAGGCAGCCCTCCTTCCATCCCGGGACCTTATTATTCTTCCCTCCGAAAGAGAGGAAAGCTGGGCTGTGTAGAAAGCAGCAACTTGAAGGGTGGGGATTTATTTACAGTCCCAGGGGACCCAGGAAGAGACCACACAAGCGCAGGTGAGGGTGGCAGATGTGGCAATGTTGCAGCAGGCTTCCGTTGATTAAAGTTTGCCACCAAATCACTCCGGAAACCGGAACACTCTCCACTAGTTCAGTTCTATAAGGGGACTTGGCCATCTAACCCGCTATGAAGGAAGAAGCCACGGGGGGAGGGGACCAACAAAATAAACCGGACAGCTCGATGAGGGCCCCACAGATGCCAGACATGGAAGATCTCGGATACTGCACCCCTCGACACAGACACACACTGTACCCCAGAAAGCACCAGACAAAAGCGCACCTCAGTCTCATTTTCAGGGGCCCCTGGCCTCCCCGGCTGTCTCCGCGTAGATGACGCCCTCCATCTAGCCAGCAACTGGATCCGTCCGTCCGTACTTCCGCATCCAGGGGACCGCCTGTCTCGGGAGGCAAGGGGTCCCGGTGCTGGGGTCAGCGCTGGGGGGAGGCGGGGCCGCGGGGCGGGCTGCGACGAAACGGTGAGTCCGGCTCCGGGCCGTGGCCGCGCCGCAGCCGCCCGGCGCCCCAGGGCACGCAGCTCCCCAGGCCGAGCGCGGAGGCCAAAAGCGCGGGGGGACGACCCCGGCGGCCGCGGCGCGCACCCTTCTTGAGACGCGACCCGTGCGCCGCCAGGTAAAGCTCGGCCTGGGCCACGCCGCCGCTCAGGCGGCTCAGGCTCTCGGCGCGGTGCGCCAGGCGCAGCTCGGCAGCCAAAAAGACTCGGTGCAGCTGTAGCACCCGGCTCTCCAGCTCCGACACCAGGCGCCGGCGGCCCTCCACTTCCAGCAGTCGCCGCCGCGCTTCAGCCAGCTCCAGCGCGCGGCCCCCTGCCCCTGCCGCCGCGCCCGCGCCCCCGACCCCCGCCGGGCCAGCGCCCCCCGACCCCCCACTAGCACCCTGGCGCCAGCGCTGCAGCTCCTGCCCTTCGGCCGGTGTCTCGGCCGCCTCCGGCAACGGCGGTGACTGAGTGGGGGTCGGAGTGGAGGTTGGTGATGGGGGCGGGGGTTGGAGGGACGGCAGGGGCTCCCGGGGTGGCGGCGGGGGCGACCCCGGTTCTGCCGTCCCTTCCTGGGCCCCTGGGCCGCAGGCGCTGATGCGGCAGCCCGGCATCCCCCCTCCCCCGCCCCGCGACGGCCCCGGGCAGTAGGTGCGCGGGGAGGAGAGATGCTCGGCACGAGACTAGTGAGAGGCGGCCGCAGAGCCCACACCCAGGCCGCACGCGCCGCCCAGCAACTTATAACACATGGGGCGGAGCGCTGGGTAGCACAGCCAATCCCAGACTGGGATGTCTTCATCTGCCCTACCTCCCACCACCGAGCTAGTCCCCTAAGTGCTTCAGGTTCCCAGTCCTTCTCCCAGATTGGCCCTATTTGGGCATCATCCCAAATTCTGGGTGGATAAGTGGCAGTCGCTTACCTCCCCTAGACTCTTCTCAGTAAACTTCAAGGGTAATGCTTAAAAGTCATACATTTCAGTCTCCACCCAGAGGAGGGTTTTAGTTGGGCGTCACCCCCTCCCCCCGCCGCCCTCCGCTTTCCATCCCCGCCCGATGGCAGTGAGAGTCTAGTCTAGAATTTAGCGCTGCGGGTCGCATAGGTCACAAGATTTGCTGGGACATCCTCCCCCCCCCCCACCTCCCCTACACCATCTCTCTGGGGTTGTGGGGGTGGTTAAGCTAGTGGGACGACTGGCGTCCACCTGAGGACGGGCGAATGATTAGATTACTTGCATACCAAGAAGGCACTTGGCTTGCCAAGCAAACGCCACAGCCGCTGCTGCTGCATCCGCCAACCTTCGTGCGGCCCTTAAAGAACCCGAAGTTGTGCGAGCTTTTTCTCTCCAGCTTCAACTCTGCCCGTGTGCGCACCTGCCAGCACACGAGACACCTCCCCAATACCTTTTACATGGGGGGGGGGAAGCCGGGGGGTGACTCAGAAGAAGGCGCGACGCCCTGCTCAAGGTCAAATTGCTGGGTAGTGGGTAAATCTGGACGGAAATGAGCAAGCTCAACCATTCATCAGAGGCCTTTGAAATACCTGGATTCCCCCAATGCCCAAGCGCGTGACTCCATATCTAGGATTTTAATCATCCTGGCTGCGCACTCTCTTTCCCCACAGCAGAAGTAGCTCTCCTGTTCCCCTTCCAAACACTGGCTAACAACAAAGGCCCTGCCTCTGATAATATCTATTTGAAAGTGCCATCAGAGATGGGAGGGGTCCGTGGTGGGTGGGGGCAAGGTCCCGAGGGCGGGAAAGCAGCTCTGAACCCCATTGCACCCCATTGGAAAGGACTGCAGCGGCCCGCCGGGTTTCAGAGGATCTGCCAAATGTGTGGTCAGCGCCCTGAAGGTCAAAGCGTATGAAGACGAGTCTGGCTGGGGGAGGGGAAAAGCCTTAGTGCCTCCCCCCTCCGCTCCTCTAAGTGCCTTTGATTAAATGACGGGGACTCTGGGCATCACTGCCAAGTCTCCAGAGATGCAGCTCCCGAAGGGAGTTGAGGGAGGAAAGGAGGGTGAGGGGAGTTAAGAGTCAGAGGTGAGGGACAACTCGCGGGTAGTAAACGGATGCTCAGAGAACTGGAGTCGCGCCCAGAGGAGAGACTGGCTTGAGGAGATGACTCCGCCAGAGGAAGAGGAAGAGCCGTTCAGCTCAGTGTGATCAGTTCAATAATAGGACCCAAGGCTGTGGGTTAATCGATGCGTAGGTGCGTGGCGAGCGATGGGGGTGAGGGGTAAGAGGCAAGCACTGTGGGGGTAAAGGGAAACCCAGGGCTCAGGAAATGTCAGGTTGTCTCTAGCTAGAAGGAATGCCCTCTGTCTCCCATGGTGTCATCCTAAATATGGGTTTGTTTTAAGATCAACCTTTGATCTCTCAGTGTAAAATTGCCTGGGGGATGGGCTAGCTATAAGTTAATAAAAATTTCACTTAAGGATTCCATTCTTCTATCCTTCTCTCTCTCTCATCTTTCTTTCTTTCTTTCTTTTTGTTTTTGTTTTTGGAGACAGGGTTTCTCTGTGTAGTCTTGGCCATCCTGGACTCACTTTGTAGACCAGGCTGGCCTCGAACTCACAGCAATCCGCCTGCTTCTGCCTCCCGAGTTCTGGGATTAAAGGTGTGCGCCACCACGCCTGGCTCTCTCTTTCATCTTTCTATCCTATCTAGCATTAGAGAAAAAGGGGGAATAGGGGAAGGATATAAGGGAGGGTAGGGATTTATAGAATAAAAAGTAGATTATTGAATCTACTAGCCTCAAATAGAGATGGGTGGGGTTGTAGCTCCTCCTCTCCTCATCAAAGAAACTTTTATTTGCAATAGAGAACCATTATAGAAAACCACAGGTGATTTGGGCAGGAGAGATGGCTCAGTGGTTAGGAGCACTGTCTCTTCTTCCAAATGGACCTGGATTCAATGACCAGCACCCGCATGGTGGCTCACAACAGTTTGTAACTCCAGTTCCAAGGGATGTGATACCTGTAATACCAATGCACATAAAGTAAAATACCTTTTTTCAGTCTTAAAAAAAGAAAGAAAGAAAACCACAGGTGATCAAATGTAGAGAACAAGTGGTCATGTGGTATCCAGCCCCAAATGACTCATCTACAGCACTTTTAGGAATACAAAATTCCTACAATATAAACAATTAAAAAACAAAAAGAGGCCTGAATTTGAGAGAGAAGAAGGAAACACAGGGAAGGAGGAAATGGTGTCATTATATTGTAATTTTAAAAATATTTTTTAATACATTTTGAGTATTAGACAGGCAAGAGCCTATCTTGGGCTGTTGAGATGGCTCCATAGATAAAGGCACCTGCTCTAACTTTTTATGTATTTATTTATGTTTTATGTGCATGTTTATGGTTTGCCTTCATGTATGTCTGTGTGGGGGTATCAGATTTCCTGGAACTGGAGTTATAGACAGTTCTGAGTTGCCATATGGGTGCTAAGGATTGAACTCAGGACCTCTGGAAGACCAGCCAGTGCTCTTAACTGCCCCAATGTAACTTCTTTTAAAGAAAAATAATGAGCCAGGGTGCTGTGGTACATGCCTGTAATCCCAGCACTCTGGAGGCAGAGGCAGGCAGATCACTGTGAGTTCAAGGCCAGCCTGGTCTACAAAGTGAGTCCAGGACAGCCAAACCTACAAAGAGAAACCTTGTCTCAGAAAAGAAAAAGAAAAAAAAAAAAAAAGACAGAAAAAAGAAAAAGAATGAGAGTGACCTGGGCGGTGGTGGTATGTGCCTTTAATCCCAGCACTGGGGAGCTAGAAGCAGACAGATTTCTATGAGTTCGAGTCCACCCTGATCTACAGAGCGAGTTCCAGGACAGCCAGGGTCACACACATAGAAAAACCCTGTCTTGAAAACCCAAACCAAAAAATTAAAACATTAAAAAATAAAATAGATAAATAGACAAAGAAAGAAAGAAAACCTAAACCAAAAAACCCTAAAAAGTGTGTATGTGGGGAACAAGACAGAACTCCACCGTTGGTCACATCCAGAGAACCTGTCAGATCTGAGTTCAAAACCTACACACACACACACTAAGGTGGGTGCAGTGGCGTATGCTTGTAATCCCAGCACTCAAGGAGGCAGAGGCAGTCTGTGAGGACAACACAAAGAAACAGTGTCTCAGAAAAACAAAAACAAACAAGCAACCTCCACACACTTCCTTTAGAGACCTTGGGCATTGGTCTCTTTTTTGTTTTGTTTTTGTTTTTTGAGACAGGGTTTCTCTGTGTAGCCTTGACTGTCCTACACTCACTTTGTAGACCAAGCTGGCCTTGAACTCACATCGATCCACCTGCCTCTGCCTCCCAAGTGCTAGGATTAAAGATGAGTGCAACCACACCCGGCTGGGCATTGGTCTCTTTAAAGGGAGATGGTCCAAGCATATTTACTACAGGCTGGAAGTGGAACTCAGTAGTCAAGCTGGGTTCAATCCCCAGCACCATAGTGTTGTCTGTCTCATGGAGTCAAAAAGCTTTTCTTCTTAATAGGAAACTAAAGGCCCTCAAAGCTACCTTATTGATCTGGGTGCAGTGGCTCACAGATGTAATCCCAGTGGTCAGGAGGGTTAGGTAATAAAGAATGCCTTGGGTCAGAGGCCAGTCTGGGCAACATACTGAGTTCCAGGCCAGTGTAATGTGTTGTGTGAGACCCTGTCTCAAAAAGATGGAGAGCATCTTTTTGATGTTCCAGCCAGGTGACTAGTCAGCTAAAAGTCCATGCGGCTCAAGCCGGGTAACTAACATGAGTTTGATCCTCAGAATTCATGATGGAAAAAAAGAACCAACTCCTGAAAACTCCCTGTGTGGCATTCTCTCTCTCTCTCTCTCTCTCTCTGTCTCTCTCTCTCTCACACACACACACACACACACACACACATGTGCACACACGCGCACACACGCACACACGCGCGCACACGCACATAGCACACACACGCACACGCACTCGCACACACGCGCGCACACGCACATAGCACACACACGCACACGCGCACACACTCGCACACACGCACGCGCGCGCACGCACACACGCACATACGCACGCACGCACACGCACGCACACGCACGCACACGCACGCACACACGCGCACACACACACACACACAGTCACACACAGTCTCACACACACACACACACAAGGGGGGAGGCAACAACAATAATAAACAACAACTGTTTTAAAGTTAACTTTTTTTCCTTTTTTTCTTTTTTCTTTTTTGAGACAGGGTTTCTCTGTGTAGCCTTGGCTGTCCTGGACTCGCTTTGTAGACCAGGCTGGCCTCGAACTCACAGAGATCCACCTGGCTCTGCCTCCCGAGTGCTGGGATTAAAGGTGTGTGCCGCCATCACACAGCAGAGTTAACTTTTTTTTTTTAAAGATGTATTTATTGTAAACACAGTGCTCTGCCTGCAAGTGCACCTGCATGACCGAAGAGGGCATCAGATCACATTATAGATGGCTGTGAGCCACCATGTGGTTGCTGGGAATTGAACTCAGGACCTTTGGAAGAGCAGACAGTGCTCTTAACCTCTGAGCCATCTCTCCTGCCCAAAGTTAACATTTTTAAAAGACAGGTTCTTACTATGTAATCTTGGCTAAGCTGGAACTGACTATGTAGACCAGGCTGGCCTTGAACTCACAGAGATCCGCCTGCCTCTGCCCCCCAAGTGCTGGGATTAAAGTCGATACCATCACATCAGGCATTCAATATTTTATTCCTATTCTCTGAGGTATTTGATACATGTGTGATATATATAATTTTTTTTCATACTTGATGGAGTCTCCCTCCTATACTAGTTTTCCTTATTGCTAGAATCCTTTGACATTTAGTAGAGTGTTTGGGTCTAAAAGCACATGTGTGTGTGTGTGTGTGTGTGTGTGTGTGTGTTGCTAGATATGGAACTTGGACCTGGGGCATTGTGCACAGTAGGCAAGAGTTTTACCACAGAGATTCACCACCAGCCTAACAAGCGTTTGTTTGAATTGAAGAACAATGAGGCATCATCACCATGGAGACATCCCCTCTGGCATTCATTCATTCATTCATTCATTCATTCATCCATTCTTCTATCTTTCATTCATTCCTCATTTTTCTTCTTTCACTCATTTTACTCACTTCCTCTGCTGGGCTGACAGGCGGGATATGAGGCACAGCCATAATGGGATAAGCCCCGCCCATGGTGACTGAAGGGGGCGGGGCAAACAGACAGGTGATTGGATGGCGGCTCAGTATCATTTGTACTTTCACGGGAGAAACTGGAGGCTGCAGGAACATTATTCCCAGTGAGACCGGCTGGAGAAGATGAGGTACAGGAGGTGACATTTCAACTGAGAACCACAGGATGAGTCAATGTGAATAATATGGAGGTGAGGTGGGGGAAGATTCGGGGTAGGAGAACCATGTGCAAAAGACCAGTGGAGAGAGAGGGTTGGCAACTGCCCGTTTCCTCCCCCATCTCCAAACTCCAAAGAGCTGACAGGAACCACAGCCAGCCGCCTACTTGCTAGTACACAGCTAGCCTACCAAGCTGAGGAAGCTGAGTGGTGAGGATGTGACGCAGTTGGGAGAGAGCTTGCCCAGGCATGCCTGAGGTCCTGGATACATCCCAGCACCACTGAAGCAGGGATGGTGTCACCAACCTATAATTCCAGAGTTTAGGATGTAATTCAGACCAGAACGATACTTTTTTTTCCCCCTTGAGACAAGGTCTCACCGCATTTGGAACGTACTGTTTAGACCAGCCTGGTCTTGAACTCACAGAGTCTGCCTCTGCCTCCCTAGTGTGGGGATCAAAGGTGTGAGCTACCATGGCCAACCTTACAAAGTGTACTTTTAATTTTTGTTTTTTAAAGCTCTAAGATTTTTTTAATTTATTTGCTTACTTACTTGTGTGTGCGCGTGTGTGTATGTGTGTGAGTGTGTGTATGTGTGTGAGTGTGTGTATGTGTGTGTGTCTGCATGTGCATGCTACTGTCCCATTTGGAGGTCAGAGGATAACTTGTGGGAGGTGATGCTATCCTTCCACCAATGGGTCTCAGGGATTTACCTGTGGTCCTCAACCTTGCATAGCAAGTGCTTTTGCCTCTCTGTACCACTCTGCTGAACTACTTTTGTCTTATTGAGACAGGGGCTCATGTACCCAGGCTGCATTTATTTGTTTGGTTGGTTTTGTTTTTGTTTTTCAAAACAAGGTCTCTCTGTGTAGCCCTGGCTGTCCTAGACTCACTTTGTAGACCAGACTGGCCTCAAACTCACAGTGGTCCACCTGCCTTTGCCTCCCTAAGTGCTGGGATTACAGGCATGTTCCACCGTGCCAAGACTCCAGGCTGCTTTTATTTATTTATTTTAAGATTTATTTATTATTTATACAGTATTCTGCCCACACATGTGCCTGCCCACCACAAGAAGGCACCAGATCTCATTACAGGTGGTTGTGAACCACCATGTGGTTTCTGGGAATTGAACTCAGGACCTTCGGGAAAACAGATGGTGCTCTTAACCTCTGAGCCATCTCTCCAGCCCTTTATTTTTATTTTATTTTATTTTTTTCAAGACAGGGTTTCTCTGTGTAGCCCTGGCTATCCTGGACTCACTTTGTAGACCAGGCTGGCCTCAAACTCACAGCGATCCGCCTGCCTCTGCCTCCCTGGTGCTAGGATTAAAGGGGTACTCCACCACGCTCGGCCCTCCAGGCTGCTTTTAAATATGCTGGACATGTGGGGCCGGCCTTGAACACCTGACACACGTGTTTCCACTTTCCTAATGCTGAAATGCCCATGTCTGCCACCATGTCCAGCTAGGAAATGTTTCTGAGGGGCTATTATGACTATTACATATTTCTGACCTTTATAAAACTTACACATTTTTCTTATAGAAAAAAATAAAATTAAAAAACAAAAAAGATTGGAGATATCAGTTGGTGGAATGCTTGCTTAGTATTCATAAGGCCCTGGGTTCAACTCTCTAGCACAACAAAAACTGGGTGTTAGGCCAGGAGTGGTGGTGGCACACACCTTTAATCCCAGCACTGGGGAAGCAGAGGCAGACGGATCGCTGTGAGTTCGAGGCCAGCCTCGTCTATAAAGAGAGTCCAGGAAAGCCAAGGCTATACAGAGAAACCCTGTCTTGAAAACCCAACAAAACAAAACAAAACTGGGTATGCGGGCAAGGTGGCCCACACTTGTAATCCCAGGACTCAGGAGGTGGAGGCAGGAGGATCAGAAGTTCAAGATCATTCTTGGCTACTTCGAGATGACTCTGTCTCAAAACAATATTATCTCACAACAGCAGAAACAACAAAATGACTAGAAAGTAAACGGTGGTGTGGGAGAGCACGTGAGCAGGGAGCTTGTTTGGCCCTTCCCTATGTCAGCGAAGCTGAGAAGGGCATCTTCTCGGAACTTCTGGTCCTGTTTGTGCAAGATCTTAGAGTTCTTCCTAGTTACCTGACTCAAAGCCTGTGGTCTGAGTCCAAGACACTGGAGGCAAAGAAGCCAGTAGACCAGTCTCCAGAGTCCCACCCAGTATGGACCAGCCCCTCTCAGAACAACCTTTGGGGAGCATGGTTGTGAGGGGAACCGAGGGGGGGGGCATAGAAGGAACAGCAAGTGTGGCTGCGGTCCTACCAGGACCCTCCATCAGCTGAGCATGGGATAAGAGAAAAGTCAAGTCTTGAGAAATCCACTTCTCTTCCCACCTAGAAGATTCGAGGTCCCAACCCACCCCCCACCTTTGCATCTTCCTGGCAAGTTGGCCTGACACCCTCGAGGATGTGATAGCAGTTTAATAATTTAGCGGATGCAGACAAAGATAGCAGTTCTGAAAATAAGACAGCCAGGCATTTCCAAGGTGTCTCGTGTTGCTCTGCACAACAGTCAGCACTTGGCCTACCAACGACACCTCACACTTCATCCTCTGCTCACCTGCTCTTTCTCTCCTTGGAATCCACTAAGAGCCTTGGAATCTGCTAAGGCTTAAAGCTATCCTGCCTTTGGGTTCATTCACAGTGGCATATTCTCTCTCTCTCTCTCTCTCTCTCTCCTCCTCTCCTCCTCTCTCTCTCTCTCTCTCTCTCTCTCTCTCTCTCTCTCTCTCTCTCTCTCTCTCTCTCTCTGCCTGCATTGGTAATATGAGACCTCTGGTTCCTAAATGTCCGGGGTGGGGGTGGGGTGGGGGAGTACTTGGACAGGAGACTGGCTGTCTTCCCCAGCAAGCCACAAGTACACTGCCAATGTCATCTACCCCACAGCCTGCACTCTGCCTGCTGCTGCACACAGGGAACTCAGGCTTTCTTTGTTTTTAATCTCTTCTGTGATGAAAATTTTGCCCTACTTATTCTTCCCGGAATAAAAAGGCTGTGACTGTTCACAGTAGAGGCGGCAGGTGCCACATGCTTTTGACTTCTTATCACATTTCTGACAAGTAGGAAATCATGTTCTCTCCCCCTCTAAGCAGCATTTCTCAAAGCCTCCATTAGGATCTCATGGCTTTTTAATTTTTTTCTTTCTTTCCAGGGAGGGTATTGTTTTGTTTTGTTTTTAATTGCCTCTGCGTGCTAGGCAGGCACTCTACCACTGAGCCGCACCCTCGGACAGGGCTCCACTTTTCACATCACTAAAACAGTCTGGACAAAAGGAGGGGGGGAAATGCCTCCTCTCATGTATTCATTCAACAACCCAATTAAGTAACTTCTATTAAAAAAAAAACAGCCACTGTGTGAAGTTAAAAGGTCCTCGTTTGACAAATCTCATGTCTCAGAAGTAAACAAACAAACAAACAACCAAGTCTTAGGGAAGGTACCTTAAAAGGATAATGAAATATCTCACATCATTTCCCACGTGCTCCCTCTCTGCCGGGAACAGGTCCCAGAGATGCTGTTGCATTTGGCTTTTTATAAATGAAGAAAAAGAAAGACAGACGGGAGTGGCCAGTGTCACATGGCCAAAGAGTGTGGAATCCCATCCCACACCATCTAGTTCTAGTGTGAAGGTGCCTCCCAGGAAACCAGGGGGGAGCTGGTGACTTGGTAAGAAAGGCAGTCAGGGAGGGCTTCCTCCGCGAAGGAAGGTGACATTTAATCTGAGACCTGGAAGGTGATGATGGGCAAATAGACTTAAGGAACCGGGGAGGCAGATTTCTCATCAAAAAATAATAGCAAGTGCAAAGACCCTGATGCAGAAAGGTCAGCGTGCTCATTTGTCTGCTGAGCCTGCAGGAGAACGGGAGGACTGAGCTCTGAGAAGGAGCCTACCCTTCAGCCAAGAGGGAAGACTTCAGATGTTACTCTGTGCAGCTAGAGCCTACAGGTTGGGGATCAATGCGATCTAATTCATTTCTAAAAGGTGAGGCTGTTGCTAGGTAGAGTGGAGAGACTAGACTGGAAGGGGTTGGGCAGGGGACAGGGGGTGCCCCACGAGGGATGACTTAGGAGATTTCGTTAGTAATCCATGGGGGAGAGCCCAGTGCCAGGCCTAATGGCTAGGGGGGCCCAGAGGGGATGGGTTAGGGTTCAATTTGAAAAGGAGAGGGCTTGAGAATGGATTAGTGGGGTGGGGGTGCCCACAAATCAGCACATGGATTATGGTGTTCCTGGCAGAGAGGAGAACAGGGGGAGAGGCAGGTGGGTAGAGAAATTAAGGTCAGGGATTTATGTTAGGGCTGATGAGATGGGTCTCCAGGTAAAGGCACTTGCTATGAAAGCCTGACAGCTTGAGTTGATCCCCGGAACCCAAGTGAAGGTGAACGGGAAAAAAACCAATGCTACGGAACTGACCTTTGACCCCCACACGCACACTGTGCCTCCCTGGGAGGAGGTGAGTAGTCAGTGGCAAAGATGTAAATACCGCTTGGAATAGCTGGGAGCGGCATGCAGAAGTCAGCATGGAGCCGTGCAGGAGGAGCTAGGACGTGGTGGCACACACTGTAATCCCAGCCATTGTTACAGCGAGCCCACCAAAGACAATCACTCAGGCACAGCTATCTGGGGACTATACCTGAGTGTTTGGGGAATTTAGGTGTGCTCCAGAGTGTCCAGAATATGGGGGGCTTTAAAACCACATCCTGGGGGCTGGAGAGATGATGGCTCAGCTGTTTAAGAGCACTGTCTGCTCTTCCAGAGGTCCTGAGTTCAATTCCCAGCAACCACATGGTGGCTCACAACCATTTATATTGGCATGATGCCTTCATCTGACATGCAGGTGTACATGCAGATAGAACACTCACATACATAAAATAAATAAATAAATCTTTAAAAAAAAAAAAAAAACACATCCTGGCATCTTGCTTGACAGTTGTAGGGGAGCCTCTCAGAAGTAAGCGGTTTGAAACAAGCAAGTTTAACAGAAGCTGAAATAAGCAAGCAGTCAGCTGGAGGAGTTCCTGCCAAAAGGCAGTTTAATAGCAGCTAAGATAGGGTTATCCTGGCCTTTGATTCTTGGATAGAGTTGGGTAGTTTTCCATGGGATCCTCCATCAAGAAGAACAAATTCTAGTTAAACCTGATTAAACCTGAAATGGCTTCAGCAAGATTATAAGGTGAGAAACCTCTACACTGTCTTGCCCCATCACGTGCTGTGGGATCCTGCTATTGAGGCCGGAGTCTGGCAGTTCCAGATAGGTGGGATCCTGCTATTGAGGGTGGAGTCTGGCAGTTCCAGATAGCTCCTGAGTTTGGTATGAGACAACAGACTCCCTTTCTCAGCTGGGTTCCCTCTCCACCTGATCTGGGGAACCCCAGATCCTCCATGGCGCACCACATAGCCCAACCCTTTCCTGATAAGAAACCAGTTCATCAAGCACCTGGAGATTTCTGGAAACACCCACCCTATGCTAATAAGATGTCTTGGTGTCTTAACTTTCAACCAATGACCTTTAACCGTACCTGGAGTTATTTCCCCCACCCATAAGATAGTTAAGCATGGCTTTCCCCCTCTTATGATAGGGCTGTTTTATTTTTTCATGTAGGTCAAGTATCCCTGGCACCCCTAGCCCCAGCAAATCAAACATATCCACCCTCAAAAATCCTCCCACTTTAAAAAAAAAAAATCCTCCCACTGCCCAAGGGCTATCAGTCCCTGATTCACAAAATAAACTTTCTCTCACTCCACTCCTCCATCATGACCACTTGAGACTTGTCATTTATTCTGGAAGGAAGGGCTCCCTGAAGAATTGCCACTGAATGCCCTGAGTTTGGCTGCCAATCAGGCAGTCACACGTCCAGCCGTCCTGAGCTTCAACACACAGATGGTACTTACAGCCAGAGGACAGAACGAATGGCCTCAGGAAAAAGTGTAATGAGAGAAAGGGAACTGGGAAGGAAACATACCTGAGACAGTATTTCAGGGAGGGCAGGTTGGTGAAAGCAGCACAGGCGCTATGCAGGAGAGGCCAGGGAACGGTGGCACACAGCTGCAATCCCAGGAGTGAGAAATGAGACAGGACGATTTCAAGTTTGTGGTCAGCCTCTACTAACTAAATTGTGAGCTCAAGGCCAGCCTGGGCTACCTAGTGAGACCATGTCTCAGAAACTGAAAACACAAAACAAAACTTGTATGCAGGGACAATACTGGAATCTTGTTTTTTTTTTTAAAGCACACAAGGGCTGGAGAGATGGCTCAGAGGTTAAGAGCATTGTCTGTTCTTCCAAAGGTCCCGAGTTCAATTCCCAGCAACCATATGGTGGCTCACAACCATCTATAATGACATCTAGTGCCTTCTTGTGGGGCAGGCACACATGTGGGCAGAATACTGTATAAATAATTAATAAATAAATCTTGATCAAAAAAATTTAAAAAGCACACTAATATTATAAGATTGTATTTTATTATTTATTATAAAAATTATTTATAAGAATTAATTCTTTATTATAAGAATTAGCAGGAGGGCTGGAGAGATGGCTCAGAGGTTAAGAGCATTGTCTGCTCTTCCAGAGGTCCTGAGTTCAATTCCCATCACCCACATGGTGGCTCACAACCATCTATAATGAGATCTGGTGCCCTCTTCTGGTGTGCAGGCAGAATACTGTATACATAATAAATAAATATTTTTTTAAAAATCAGTAGGAATAACAATAACACCGCCCCCTTTCTGGCCCCTGACTTTATTCAGGGATCTCTTTCCTCTCTATCCTTTTTTTCTTTCTTATCTAGGGTTAGGGGGCTGAAAGAGTAGAAAAAAGAAGCAGAGAAGGGTGGAAGAAAGAAGAACACACAAAGTAGCAGAGGCCGGCTGTCGCTCTGAGCCTGGCAGGAGCCTGGCCTTTGTCAGTCCTTCGGTACTGTCCTGGCAAGCATGGTCTCCGTTGAGCATGAAACCGGAAGTGCACGATCCAGGCAGAAAAGGGTGAAGCACTGAGTCAAAAGAGCTCAGGGCGGCGGAACCCGAGCCAGACAGCAACAAGGGCTGACTAGGGCAAGTTGGTGGCTGCTTCATGAGCTGCTAGTAACGGCGGCTCCCTCTGAGCTCCGGAAGCAAGAAAGGCAGAGGTGGGAGCCCGCTTCTGTGTGGGCAGACAAAATGTCTTTTGAGAAGAGCCAGAAACTTGCTCCCGCAGACGGGCACTGCTGTTTGTGGATAGGTGCTAGAAAGACCGCAGCAGCAACCCGCTGGTGGATAGTAGAAGCTGGAGGTGGCCAGCAGCACGTGGCTGACTGACCGGCAGCCAAACCCCAGGAGTCCAATGGCGATTCTTCAGGGAGGAGGGGAACCCTTCCTTCCCCAGAGCAAATGATGAGTTTCAGATAGTCATGGTGAAAGGATGATAGCAGCCCCTTTATTTTGTGTGAAACAGGAACTTTTAAACCTTGGGTAGTGGAAGGGTTTTGAGGGTGAATGTATTTGATTCGCTAGGGCTTGGAGTGCCAGGAATACTTGATCTGCATGTATGAAAATAGCCATGGCCGGGCGTGGTGGCGCACGCCTTTAATCCCAGCACTCGGGAGGCAGAGGCAGGCGGATCGCTGTGAGTTCCAGGCCAGCCTGGTCTACAAAGCGAGTCCAGGACAGCCAAGGCTAACACAGAGAGACCCTGTCTCAAAAAAACAAAACAAAACAAACAAAAAAAAAAAAAAGAAAAGAAAAGAAAAGAAAGAAAGAAAAAGAAAATAGCCCTATCGTAAAAGAGGGAAAGCAGTACTTAATTATTCTATGGGTGGGGGAAGAACTCCAGGTATGGTTAAAGGTCATTGGTTGAGAAAGCCAAGACACCAAGACATTTCACTAGCATAGGGTGGGTATCTCCAGGTGCTCTATGGACTGTTTTTTGGGTTTTGTTGTTTGTTTGTTTGTTTTTGTGAAGAAAGGGTTAGGCTTGTAATCTCCCTGAGGGCTATGTGGTGCTCCTTAGAGGTTCTGGGGTTCCCCAGACCAGGTGGAGAGGGAACCCAGCTGAGAAAGGGAGTCAGTCATCTTATATCAAGCTCAGAGGCTATCTGGAAACGCTAGACTTCAACCTTAACAGCAGAGACCCACAACTAGCCACAAGTGGCACCCAATATGGGGCAAGGTAGAACGGGAGACTCGGTTTCAAATGCCATATAGAAAACAGCAGGGGGCAAAGGGATGCCCCAAGATGCCAGTTAAAAATTAATTGTGGCTGCTACCACTGGGGTATCCTCCATTTTGCTCCCAGAGGAGATTTTTTTTTGTTGGGGGGGTCTTCTTCTTCTTCTTCTTCTTCTTCTTCTTCTTCTTCTTCTTATTTCTTCTTCTTCTTCTTCTTCTTCTTCTTCTTCTTCTTCTTTTCTTCCTATATTCTATTAAAAAAAAAAAGATTGGGAGAATGGCTAAGAAGCTGGAAAAACTGTGAATAAAAATGGAAGGGACCTGGCCAGGCATAGTGGCACACACTTTTAATCCCAGCAGTGGGGAGGCAGAGGCAGGCGGATCGCTGTGAGTTTGAGGCCAGCCTGGTCTACAAAGTGAGTCCAGGGCATCCACGGCTACACAGAGAAGCCCTGTCCCAAACAACAACAACAACAGCTGAAATGGGAAAATAAAAGTGGTCACTTTGCTTTCTCATGGCTGGAAGGGCTGCAGAACAGGCTGTGCAACTGGAGAGATTGAGGGTGGAGGTGAAAGCCCTTGGGAAGTGAGGAGTACCAGGAAAAGGAAAGCAAAGAGGCTCAGTCATGGTGGGTGACAGAGCAGGAGAGTGAGCGTTTCCCTGCACGAGGAAAAAGGGAAAGAAACTGCGTCACAGGGCAGTCAGGTCAGAGAAAAGCTGGGAGGGCAGGGAGGAAAATCTGGTGAAACAGCCCGTTCCGAGAGAAAGGATTAATCTGGAAGTGGAGGCGGGGTGGCTTGGGGTTAGGAAATCACTGTCAGCTTTCCCAGCACTCATACAGCATGTGACTGCTAATGTCGTGGGAAAAGGTTATGATGAGATAGAATGGTGTCCTATAGAAATGATAGATCTGGGCCGGGCGTGGTAGCACACGCCTTTAATCCCAGCACTCGGGAGGCAGAGGCAGGCGGATCGCTGTGAGTTCGAGGCCAGCCTGGTCTACAAAGCGAGTCCAGGACAGCCAAGGCTACACAGAGAAACCCTGTCTCGAAAAACCAAAAAAAAAAAAAAAGATAGATCTAAGGCATTCGAAAGAGGGTGTGATTTCACATGGAATGCACTGGCCTTATATGAGACAAATTCTAAATATCTGGGCTACTCAAAGTAGAATTCTTCCCCAACACTGGAAGGGGCTGATTGGTCACAACTGTGCTAGAGGCCAGTCCACAGCTGCAATGGTTAACATAGTGGAAGGGAGAAGCCACGAATATTGAACAGTGAAATAGAATAAGGGGAATCAATATAGTAAGAGATCAGTTGTTAGATCTTTAATGGCGTGAGCAGCGCCTATGGACTAGTGGATAAGGGATATGGCCAATGTTGGCTCTAACCTGTACCATGCTCGTATACTAGGTCAAGCAATTGCTAGAGGTCTCTGACATCAAAATGGCTGGTGCTTCAGTTGTGGGAAATATAGTCATTTGCAAAGAGACTCTGACCAAGATGCTAAAGGTCTCAGATGTCGAAATGCTTGGTGCCTTAACTGTGGGAAATATAATCATTTGCAACAAAATTGCAAGCAAGGCATTGCTAAGGGAAATGCCCTAGTTTGTTTGTTTTTGTTGTTTTGTTTTTCAAGACCAGGTTTCTCTGTGTAACCCGGGCTGTCCTGAAATTCACTTTGTAGACCAGGCCGGCCTCTAATTCAGAGATCCATCTGCCTTTGACTCCCTGAGTGCTGGGATTACAGGTGTGTATCATCACACCCGGCTGGCAATGGCTTCTCTAAATATAAACCAGAAAGAAGGCCTAGGTTTCCAGGAGTGTGTAGGTGATGTGACAAGGTGTTGCCATTGGGCCAATGAGTGTAGATCCAAGGGAGATATCCAACGCAATTTCTTGCAGTCAGGAAATGGCCCTGGGGGCCTGGCTGGAGCCCGCAGCAAAAGTTATGAGCCATTTCAGACAGGAGCAGCCGAAGAGTCACCAGTTTATAGAGGGGGGGTGGTGGGGGGAGACCCTGCGGAATTGAATCGGTCTATATACTCTAAGGAAGTGTTAACGTCAGAATGAAAGGCTGCAAAAGTTTTGTGTTGGGAATGCGTGTTTGCTAGTATTTCCACAGGAAACGAAAAGCTGTGGGTACCAACAAAACTGACAAAGATTAGAACTGAGCAGGAGAGGTCTTCTGAAAATCTTGGCCACTGATCTGAAAAGCATTTATTTTATTGAAAAATTCTTTGTTTAAAACAATTTCTTGTTACACACAGCTTAAACATGAGAACACAGAAATATTATAAGAAGACATTTTCATTTTAATCCCAGGGGTGGGGGGATATGGGGCTACTTTAGAGCAACTGACTATGATTTGCCTTGTGCTCTAGCAGAGGCGTGAATTTGCCAGCTGCAGATAGTTTCTCTGACTGTGGCCTTTGGAATCCTGGAGACTTTTCAGAGGGTATATAAATGCTGGAGCACTGATTGGGGGGGGGCTTTGTTGGTCGCTATTGGTCATGATTTGATAAGTAGTCCTTCAAAAAGAAGAAATTAGAAATCCTGACAGCGAGGATCAGCCTTGCTCCAAGGAACTCGACCCCCTCAGCAGGAGATAGTCTAAGGATAATGTTGCCCCCTTTCTGACTTTATTCAGGGATCTCTTTCCTTTCCTCTCTATCCTTTTTTCTCTCTTATCTAGTTTTAGGGGATTGAAAGGGTGGAAGAAAGGGGGTGAAGGGTGGAAGAAAGAAGATCCCACAATGTGGTAAATGCCGGCTACACTTCTAGGCAACTTCACAGAGCATGAAGTGGCCATCTTGAGCTCCCAGTGGCTGGCAAGTATCTGGCAGAGACCGATCCAAGACTGAACCCACTACCTCTTCTTCACAAGGAGGAGAGGAGTTTGTGAGGCTCCACCTCTCTCTGAGGATATAGAGACATTCCTTTCCAGTGGTATAGTCACTTTTAAGTGTACATATTCCTGCAAATAACCTCTCACAGTTGCTCCTATAAGCACCCCTACTTAATCTCATTGGTTTACCAGGCTCAGCTAGGATGGAATTGTCTCACTGGGTCCCTTTGAAGAAGTAGACATTTGTTCATCTCTCCAAGCAAAGTTCACATAGCAGAAACACACACACACACACACCACCACCACCACCACCACCATACAGAAAAACACAAGCAGCACCTCCTCACATGACTCAATCTACACAAAGTGCAATGTCCCAAAACTGTGCTGGCTACTGGGCCAGGAGAAAAGCCAGAGCTGGGGGAATAGACCAGAGCTACGCCACAGTGGCTTGTAGATGGCACTGATTGCTATCCTGTGAGGGACAGTCATGTGGAGCCTCTTTGAGGCGATTTTTTAAAAAATGTATTTATTTATTATGTATACAGTGTTCTGTTGCATGTACACCTGCACACCAGAATAGGGCACCAGATCTCATTACAGATGGTTGTGAGCCACCAAGTGGTTGCTGGGAATTGAACTCAGGACCTTTGAAAGAGCAGACAGTGCTCTCAACCTCTGAGCCATCTCCCCAGCCCTGAGGTGACTTTTTTTAAACTTGAAGTCTCATCTACCTGACTGACAAAATGAGAGCCTAGAAAAGTCCACTCTCTCAGCCCCAGGTTGACCAGCAAGCCCTTCTGTTACCCAGGCTTCTCAAACTTCGTCCTCTCTACCCACTGCTGCTGCTGCGATCCTGCTCAGCCAAGTCACACCCATAGTTCCTCTGTGTGTGTGTCCCCTCTGTGTGGCCTGCCACCCATAAGATGCAACTGTGACACTTTGGCCGGTGACATTGGATCAGCTTCTGCATTCTAGGCCTTGCCATCTGCTTGAAATGACTCGACAGGCAGTCGATGATGGTGCCAGCCCACGGCTCTACCCCTGCCATCTGGGTTTAGGGTGACTGGCATTTTCTGCCTCCTCTGAGACTGGCTGAGCAAGCTTTTCTTGACATCTGATGCTGATTCAGACAGTACGGTGGCAAGGGGAGCAGAGACCACGCTCTACTCACTCCACGCCATGCCTCCTCCTTGCTTATGTGGCTGCAGGCTCCCAGTGGCAGTAGTGAGTTTCAGAAGGCTCTGGAAATGAACAGTACAAGACCATAAATTGTATGTACGTAAAGGCTGGAGTGAAATTCCAAGTTGTAGGAACACCTTGGTACACTCATGGGATTGATCAGGGGAAATTTATTTATTTATTTATTTATTCATATTTCTATTAGGCAGGGTCTCTCTATGTAGCCCTGGCTGCCTGGAACTTGTTCTGTAAACTAGCCTGGCCTCAAGTTCTCAGAGATCCCCCTGCTTCTGCCTTCCAAGTGCTAGGATTAAAGGCATGCGCCACCACACTTGGTTAAGAGATTATTAAGAAAGCAGGGGGTGGGGGGCTGGAGAGTTGGCTCAGTGGTTAAGAGCACTGTCTGCTCTTCCAGAGGACCCAGGTTCGACTCCTAGCACCCACATGGCAGCTCACAGCTGTCTGTAGCTCCAAGATCTGGCACCCTCACACCAATGCACATAAAGAAAAAAAGAAAGAAAATGAAAGAAAGAGAGGAAGGAAGAAAGAAAGGGTGCGGCCAGGAAGATGGCTCAGAGGACCTCACTTTGTGTCTCCAGAATGCACGTCAGCTGAGTGTGTTAGATTCTGCCTGTAACCCCAGTGGTCCTATAATGGGGTCCTGGTGGCCATCTAGAGAATTGCAGAGCCCACCCCATGGGATGGACACAGAACGAGGGAAAAAAACAAAAAAGCAACAACAACAACAAACCTAGAAGCCCCAACCTTGGAGAAAGAGAGAAAAATGGGTTTAGTAGGCCAGGCATGGTGGCACACTCCTTTAATCCCAGTACTTGGGAGGCAGAGGCAGGCAGATCGCTGTGAGTTCAAGGCCACCCTGGTTTACAAAGCGAGTTCAGGACAGCAAAGGCCACATAGAGAGACCCTGTCTCAAAAAACCAAAACCAAATCAAACCAAAACAAAATAAAAAATAGGTTTAGTGCAAACAGCTTCCTCTGGCATGGGCACTTAACTAGAGTCTGCTAAATAGAATCTGGGTTGGGTGCTCCACAGGGACCCTGGATCCTCCCTTTTCCCCTACTGGTTCTGTTTAGATACCAATACACACACACACACACACCTGTGCCTTCCAGACATTTCTTCTTGCAATGTCTTCTGGGATGTGAGGGATCTTCTGGAAAGGTCGAAGTCAGAGCATACCGGGATAGCCAACTGAGTTCAGTCTGTTCTGACAGATTTTCTTTCTCAGAGAGTTCTCTCTTCACCTGACCTGGGGAGCCTCAGATCCCTTAAGGAGTGTCACACAGCCCTCAGAGAGGATTACAGGCCCAACCTTTTCTTGATAGAGCCTGTTCAGCAAGCACCTGGGGATTCCTGGAAATAACCCCGCCCTATGCTAAGGAGATCTCGGACTTCAGCAAATGACCTTTAATTGTACCTGGAAGATCTTTCTTCACCCATAGGATAAGTACTGTGTTCTCCTCCTTGTCATCGGACCGCCCCTCTGCCCCCCACCCCTCCCTACTGCATGGTAGATTAAGTATCCTGGCATCTCTGAGCCCAACGAATCAGAAACATTCACCCTCAAACCCTTCCCCACTGCCCAAAGTTTATAAATCCCTGATTCATGAAAATAAAAGCTGGCTTGCTCTCTCGCGCGTGCTCGCGTTGTTCCTCCACTGTCACCATCTGAACCTCATCATTTATTCTGGGGAGGATTTGCTGGTGGACACCCGGACTCTGACTGCCCATCAAGGCAGTGATGGCAGAGTGGCCTTGGCAGCTGCTGAAGCCTGCTCCATCGCTACTAGCTCAGTGCTGAACGCCAGGCCTGCGTCTCACCGTCTCACCGCACCAGACTTGCCTTCCGGCTGGTTTCACCCCTGCTGACTTTGGGTGTTCACCTACTTCCTCTGCCATGCTTAGCACAGCAGTTTGACAAAGGGCTGTGACAATTTTGGTATCATCTTGGGCTTGTGGACTGATACTAGCAATCTCATTCTAAAAGGGCTAACTGTAACACTCCATGGAAAACTCTTTCCACATCCTGGCTTAGCGCAAGGTTCTCACACCGAGCACCCTAAACTGCCCCTAAGTGAAAAATAGGACCTTTGATCTCAACATCTGGAAGCAAGCAGCAGCACCTGGTCCGACCCTCCGGACAAAGAACCCAGGCCACCAGCCTGATGCTAAAAGACAGTGGGCATAAGCAGTCACAGTCTCAAGCCGGGCATGGTGGCACACTCCCAGCACTTGGGAGGCAGAGGCAGGCGGATCGCTGAGAGTTCGAGGCCAGCCTGGTCTACAAAGCGAGTCCAGGACAGCCAAGGCTAACAGAGACCCTGTCTCGGAAAAAACAAAAACAAAAAAGTCACAGTCTTGGGGTTAGAGAGATGGCTCAGAGGTTAAGAGCATTGGCTGCTGTTCCAGAGGTTCTGAGTTCAATTCCTAGCAACCACATGGTGACTAATAACCATCCATAATGAGATCTGGCGCCCTCTTCTTGTGTGCACGCACAACACTGTATAAATTAAAAAATAAATAAATAAATAAATATTTTTTTAAAAAAAGAAGTCACAGTCTTGGGGCTGGAGAAATGGCTCAGAGGTTAAGAGCACTGGCTGTTCTTTCAAAGGTTCTGAGTTCAATTCCCAGCAATCACATGGTGGTTCACAACCATCTATGATGCGTTAAGGTGCACTCTTCTGGTATGCAGGTGTACATGCAGGCAGAACATTGTATAACAATAAATACATAAATAAATCTTTAAAAAAAAAATAGAAGTCACAGTCTTAGGGAGCTCACTTTGGCATTTTCTTGTCTACTTATATCTCTCTCGCTCCCTCACTCCTGTGGTGAGAGTGGAAGCAGAGACAGGAAAATTCCCAGAGGCTCTCAGGACAGCTATCCTGGTGGGCAAGCAGCAAAAAACAGAAAGCCTATTCCAAAGGTAATCGAAGGCAAAGATAAGCAGCACACACACACATATGTACATGTATGCATTATCTATGTAGAATTTGAGTATCCAGCCCCCATCAATAGCTTGGTAAGACAGTCCAGTTGACCTTTTTTGTTTGTTTGGGTTTTTACTATACAGTGCTGGAGGTGGAGCCCAGGACCTCCCCTGTGCTGGGTAAATAAATGTTCTACCACTAGCTACATCTCAAGCCATACCTCCCTTATTACGCTGTCATCAGTGTCTTACAAAAGATAATTGTATAGTTTATCCATTATTTTAGTTTGTTTTTGATTTTGGAAATAGAGTCTTGGGTAGGAAAGGGTTACCTGATCCTTCTGCCTCTATGTCTCAAGTATTAAAAATACAGACCTCTCCAGCCTGGTCTGCAAAGCGAGCCCAGGACAGCCAAGGCTACACAGATAAACCCTGTCTCGAAAAAATAAATAAAAATAAAATAAAATAAAATTACAGACCTCTGAGCCGGGCGTGGTGGTGCATGCCTTTAATTCCAGCACTTGGGAGGCAGAGGCAGGCTGTGGGTTTGAGGCCAGCCTGGACTACAAGTGAGTCCAGGACAGTCAAGACTACACAGAGAGACCCTATCTCAAAAAAAAAAAAAAAAAAAAAAAAAAAATTACAGACCTCTGTGCACAAAACCTTGCCCAGATAATTTATTTTATTTTTTTCATCTGAGACAGCAAAATAGGCTGCTTATTTATTTAAATATTTATTTTTTTCAGTTTAGTTTTTGTTGTTGATTTAATTTGTTGGTTTCATTTCACTTTGAAGTTTTGAACCCTGAAACTTTTTGTAGGCTTTGACCTTTTCCAAACCTACTTTATTTGAGGTTCTTTAATGCTTATACACCCTTCCAACCCACCTACCCTAGATAGGAAAGAAAAGAGGTTAATGGGAACAGGAGAAGTAGACCTTTTTGGACTCAGTTCTTGGGAGCGAGTCCCCTGGCGTAGTCAACAGGATTTCAGCAGACCAGCAATTCAACCAAAGTTGCTTCTGGAACCTGGAGGCCCCAAGCGTCCTCTGGCACAGTTCTCTCTAGGAGTGTCTCGAAGTGGAGCGATGAACAGGCAAACAATACCAAGACCCAAAAAGCCTCACCTCCTGTTTTGGCCTCATATAAATATCTCCTCTCAGAGTCTGTACTAAGATGTGTTTCAGCTGGCAAAAAACAAAGCCCCCGCAGGAGGTGGTTTGTCTTCTAGTGGATAAACCTCACCTGTTCTTTCACAAGTCTGTTCTCCATCCCACACTTGGGATCAAAACAAAAACATGTGTACATCTATGACACTTTTTAGTTCACAGTCTGAAGCCTTACCAGTTGAGCTACTAGATCATTCTTTTTTTGGTGGTGGTGGGGGGGGGGGGAGGTTTTTTGTTTTTGAGTGTAACAGCTATGGCTGTCCTGGAACTTGCTC
Organism: Acomys russatus; assembly: GCF_903995435.1. Lineage (NCBI taxonomy): Eukaryota > Metazoa > Chordata > Mammalia > Rodentia > Muridae > Acomys > Acomys russatus. The sequence continues at coordinate 27,631,977 of NC_067165.1, forward strand.
TGTAGACCAGGCTGGCCTTGAACTCACAGAGATCCTCCTACCTCTGCCTCCCAAGTGCTGGGATTAAAGGTGTGCGCCACCACTGCTTGTCTATTTTTTTTTTCCATTTAAACGTATGTGAACGTGTGTGAGTCTGTGAGTATGGTGTGCGTGCAGGTGTCTTCAGTGTCCAGAGAGCATCAAATCCCCTAGGACTGGAGTTGCAGGTGATTGTGAGCCCCCTGGTGCGGGTGCTGGGCACCAAACCTAGGTCCTCTAGGAAGAACAGCAAGTGCTCTTAACCACTGAGCCATCTCTCCAGCCCTTAAAATATTTATTCAATTT